>NW_012117710.1:2338989-2368661 GCF_000951035.1 Colobus angolensis palliatus | reverse complement strand
TGGGCCCGCATGAGCTGTCCGGCGCTCTCCCTGACTGCTGTGCCTGGGCCCCAGTGAGCTGTCTGGTGCCCTCCCTGCCTGCTGTGCCTGGGCCCTAGTGAGCTGTCTGGCGCCCTCCTGGGCTGTCGCTTGCTGTCTGTTGGGCGTTGTGTCCGTGCGGTCTTCCTGAGGTTGTTTCCAGCTGCAGTGGCGGCAGGTTGGGGCTCCCGCCATGCCACTGCCTGTGCTCCGTTGCTCACATGAAGGGGCCAGGGAAGCCTGTTGGCATCTGGAATCATGCCATGGTCGGCTGTGGCGGGGCTGTGGCTGTGCAAGTGGCGAGGACGATAGGGTTCTGCCCTTGTCCCTGGTCACCCTGCTCCTGCTCTCGCTTCCCTAAGGCCAGCCCCTCCTCTCTGATGTGTGTGGAGCGTGGGTCTCGGCCTGCCGGGGGCTCCTCCGTGGCATGCAGGGGTGCACAGGTGTTGACTCTGCATGAATGGTTGTCTTTCCTCTGGCTGTTTCCCTGCCTGACGCCCTTGTAAACATCCATTCCCAACACCTTCCCAGAGGATGCCTGCCCTTGGAGTACTCCTAACAAAAGGCTTCCCAGTGAAATCAGTTTGTGACACCCCATGTGGTATAGCCTGACACGGCACCTGCTGCTCAGCTCATCCATGGCTCTGAGAAGCCCTCAGGGGCCCCAGGCAGCTGGTCGGGATTGGGGGGACGTGGACGGCAAGGTGACCCAGCAGGCACAGGGCAGCTGGTGGTGGGGGGGGTGACCCGGTGGGCACAGGGCAGCTGGTGGGTGGCGGGGTGGGGGACAGCAAGGTGACCCAGTGGGCACAGGGCAACTGGTGGGGTGATTGGGGGATAGCAAGGTGACCCAGCAGGCACAGGGCGGCTGGTGGGGTGGGTGGGGGACAGCAGGGTGACCCAGTGGGCACAGGGCAGCTGGTGGGAGAGGTGGGGGACAGCAGGTTGAACCCGCTGGCACAGGGAAAGCCCAGTCTTCGTGTGCAGTTTCCGTGTCTTGTTCCTGGGCTTTTCTGAATTGTGAGTCTCTAACATACCACGTTGAAACATCTCGGCTCTTGCCTGCTGAGCCACGTGGGTCTTCCTGAAGGCCAAGATCAGCGCCCCCCTCGCCACCACTTCATCCAGACCCCAGGAGCCCCTTGTGTCCTGTAGGGCGAGGCTCCCACAGCACCATGTGGGTTATGAATGAGAAACCTGGAGTGTCCTGCCTAGGAGAGAGGCTGTGGAATTCCCAGGCCGCCTCGGCTTTGGAGGTTCATAACAAAGAGACCGAGGATTGCAGAGGAGCCCAGGGAGGCATCTCCAGTGCCTAGGCCAGGCCTCATCCAGCCGGCACAGGTAGCTTCAGCCTGGCCTTGGGGGACACAGGCAGAGCCTGCAGCGTGTCTGGGAGGGGCTGGAGGGACCAGGCCCGGAACCTTGTCCTAACTACCCAGGCTTGCTTTGGCCTGACATTGTCTTTCTTTGTGCTTTAAAAGTCTCCTCTCGTGTTTGGTAGAGAAATGTTCTCTTTTTAAACTCAATTTCGAAGAAATCCACATCTTTGAATAACCTTGATCTTGAAAGGAAAGGAAGTTGGCTGCAGGTGAAAATTGATGGTCATGCTCAAAGGCATGGTTCCCTGCCAAGGAAGCCTCTTGAGTCTTCCCGCTAAAAACAGCCGCAGCGTCCTGGTGGTGGTGTCTGAACCGTCTCCAGGCCCCTCCTGGAGACATTCAGAGATGTTAAAGGTGACAGGCTGCCTCACCTGGCCGCTCCACACAGGTGTGTCTGCCCCTGGCCTGTGGGGCTCAGGTGGGTGGCCTGCTGACGGCTGGGCAGCACTCGGGGTACTGGGCTGCTTGCTCGGCGGCCTCTGCCCCTTCAGTTGTCCTTGGTGTCACGGCACACTCAAGAGCCTTGGAAGTTCCCTGTACCACAGTCTGGGCGGGTGCCTGGGTCCCTGCGTCCATGGTCCTGGGAGAGGTCCCTGGCCTCAGAGGCAGAGGTGTGGAGGCTCTGGGCTTTCTCCACGCCAGCGATAGGCCACCGTTGACTTGTGGTCTCCATGGTTCTGTGGGTGCTTCAAGGGAGCTGCCAGATAGATCTAGCCACAGCCTGACACCAGCCAGAGTGGAGGCGGCCCAGGGACCCCCTGGCTCACCACCCTCAGCCTGGTGCTTCTGTCTGCCCATGTGGGTGTGGACATGGGTCTGAGGCACTGGCTGGGGGATTCCCTGCTTGCAGCAGGCGCATGAGGTTCCAGACCAGGTTTCTGGTCTGGCCTCATACCTGGCTTAGCTCTCGTAGGAGTGCAACGGATGGAAGGGGTGGTGATGCCTGCAGATGCTGGGTGAGGTTCCTTGTGAACTGAACGTGTGGTCTGGTGCCCTTATGTTGGGTGAGGTGCCCTGTGAACGTGTGGTCTGGTGCCCGCAAATGTTGGGTGAGGTGCCCCGGGAATTGCAGTGCTCGATGGTCTTCCAGGACACTGGTGCTGACGAAGCGAATCTGGCCGCCCACACCAGGGGGTGCCCAGTGCCCCTCGGGTGGCTGCTGCCCTCCAGTAAGACATGGGGGCGCCGCTGGACCCAGGTGTCCATGAGGCCCAGGCACAGACCTTGCTTCTGCAGGAGGCCTCCGGGCGGACCAGGTGAGTGCTTTCTCCTGCTACCTCTTTGAAAATCTGTGTTTTTAAACTAAGCTTCTTGAGTGACATCAGAAGGCCCATGAGCTGTTGAGCTGCCCCGAGCCTTTTGCCACCCATGGTGGGCATGAGCCACCTGCTGAGTCAGCTTGGAGTCAGCAGAGGCCATGGACTGGGGGCCCCCACTGTTCAGGGAGAGGGTCTGGCCCTGGGCAGGGCACTGGGAAGGGAGGTGGTGGCCTGAGGCCACCTCTCTCCTAGGGGGAGGAAGCCTAGGAGCTGGAATCAGAAAACCCGAGTTAGAACCTGAACTCTGTCACTCTCTCACATGTGCCTGGTGCCCTTTACCTCTCTTCACCTTTGCTTCCTCTTTGGAAGAATGAAGCATGCACGCCTCACCCCGTCTGCACACAGAGCCGATTCACAGATCGCATGAGGGAATGCTCTGAAAATATTTTTAAATTGTAATGTTCAAATATGTGTGTGAGGTAGTTCATCATCAACTCACTCAACAAACATATGGTTAGTTCTATTCTAAGGTGATGTGTGTTCCTAAAAGTCTCCCTGCTACACAAAATCACCTTAAAAACAAGATGGGACCCTGATAAAAATGGCAGCATGGTTGACATGGTCGGTGGCTGGACACAGGCAAGTGTGACGATTGGCACGACTCTTCGCCTCGAGGAGGCCTAGCGCTGGCTTGGGGAAGTGGGAGTGGCGGCTTGCGAGTCACTGTGGAGTGGGGAGGGCACCTGAAGCTGGAGGGCTGTTGCACAGGTGGCTCAGCCAGGCTTGGGAGGCTCCCAGCACAGCTTCGTTCAGCTGAGTGTGGTTTTCTGCGTCCATCTTGGAGGAGGTTCTTTAGAGAGGGGCGGTGGGGGACTTTTTGGCCATCACTCAGCATCCTATGGGACAGCCCCTCCCAGTCATTAGCATGGGAACAAGACTGCGTTTTTCAAACGAGACACAGCAGAGTCACCTGCCTGCCCTGTGCCAGGCCTTACGCAGTGTGGTTGCTACTTATCACCATTCATCAAATTTATTTCCCAACAAATTGTATGTTAAATACCTGGTATGGGACCTGGAGTGAGTGGGCATTCGATGTGTGCTGGCATTCGTCAGAGTAACTTCTCATTTCATTAACATACCTCTGATAATCTCACTTAAAAATCATTTGGAGAATTCTGAGCTCGGATTTGGAAATCCCATGTTCGTGCAACAGGAATTTGTTGTTGGATGAGGTGAAGGAGCTTGCCCAGGTGAACAGGTAGAATTCCCAGCCAGAGTCCCTCTACACCCACCCCACCGCCTGACTGGGATGCTGGAGCATGGTGTCTGAGAGTGCGCGTGTGCGTCAGTGTGCACACGTGTGCACCTGGGTGTTCATGAACACACCTGTGTTGGTGCTCAGTGTGCCTGCATGCACACGAGCATTCCTGTGCACGTGTCTGTGCTGCATGAGTTCTGTGTAGGAGCTGTATGTGCACATCTGTGTCGAGTGCTGTGTATGTGTGTGTCCATATGTGGGTACTTGTGTGCGCATGTATGTTGTGCTGGGTAAGTTCTGTGTGCACGTGTGATCATGTGAGTGTGCACATGTGCTTTGTGAGCTGTGCATGCACATCTGTGTGAACTGTGCATGTGTGAGCATGAGTGTGCACATGTCTGCTCTCTGAACTGTGCACATGTGTGCGTGAGTGTGCATGTATTTGTACTGGTGAGCTGGGTGCACGTGATTGCACGTGTGTGAGTGTGCATGTGCCTGCAAAGTCTGCTCTCTGTGCATACGTGAGTGCACATGTGTCTGCGGAGTCCACTCTTTGCATGTGAGTGCACGTGTGTGTGTCTGTGGAGTCTGCTCTCTGCACACGTGAGTGCACGTGAGTGTGCATGTGTCTGCAGAGTCTGCTCTCTGTGCGCGTGAGTGCACGTGTGTGAGTGCCCGTGTGTCTGTGGAGTCAGCTCTCTGTGCGCGTGAGTGCACGTGTGTGAGTGCCCGTGTGTCTGTGGAGTCAGCTCTCTGCGCACGTGAGTGCATGTGAGTGCGCGTGTGTCTGCGGAGTCTGCTCTCTGTGCGCACATGAGTGCACGTGTGTGAGTGCGCATGTGTCTGCGGAGTACGCTCTGTGCGCACGTGAGTGCACGTGTGTGAGTGCGCGTGTGTCTGCGGAGTACGCTCTGTGCGCACGTGAGTGCACATGTGTGAGTGCGCGTGTGTCTGTGGAGTCTGCTTTCTGTGCGCACGTGAGTGCACGTGTGTGAGTGTGCATGTCTGTGCTGTGTGAGCTGTGTGTGTGCATGTGTCTGAGCATGTGACTGCATACGTGTGTGTGGTGCGAGCTCTGTGTGCGTGCACATGTATGGATGGTGTGAGTGCTGTATGCGCACATGTGTGTTCATCTGTGCCTGCCATTCTGGAACGCCGATTCTTTTATGCAGTTTGGCTCCTTTTCCCATGAGACCCTCATGGAACATTAAGCCCAGCAGACAAGGCCAGCCCCAGCCATTGTGATAGTTATTAAACAGCAATAAAGCAGGATCTGTATTTACAGACCCAGAGTGTGCTCAGACTGGGAGGTATTAAACATCATCCATCATCAAATGGAAGACAGTCAGATGCAGGGAGTGTGGAATGGAGTTAATATTCTTTTGGTTAACTTCACTCATAAACAGCTAAACTGCCCCCAGTAAAACACCAAGGGGAGGAGGGGAGGTTCTCCCAGACGGAAGCAATCATCAGCATGGTCTGCAGACAGGCCCCCCAGGTTTCCTCGTGCCCGTGGGTTTGCAGCCGCGTCACAGGGACTGTCCGTTCTGCAGCTCATCGCACAGCTGCGGCTCAGAGCAGTGGTGCCTCAGGGTTCCTTTCCAGAATTCTCGCTGCCTGCTTTGCCTGAGGTCAGCTCATTGGCAGCCCTGGGGAGCTGGGGTGAACAGAGAAGAGACATTTACTTGTAGAACCTGAGAATTTGGAAAGGGAGGACCTTAGCTGAAGACTGCTCAGGAGGTTGGCACACAGTAAACAGCTTAGAGTTCAGCCCAGGAGCTGGCGGTGGGATGTGCGGTGGATGTGCGCGCTGGTGGCCATTCAGTACGATCCTCCAGTTTCCTCTGTCTGTGAGTGAGTGCGCCCAGCCCAGGTGGTATTGTGTGCACAGCATGTGGCACAGAGGTGGCACCTGGGAAAGGGGGCCAGGCACTGTGCGTGTGGGCACGGGGAGCGCTGCCCTCCCTCCTCTGAGCCGAGGCTCCTGTCTGGGCGAGGTCTAGCCCTCCACCTAGGAGGAGCTCACAGAATCTTCAGTGGGGACGGACTCTGGAAAGGACCCGCCTCTTTTCCCGCCCTGGGTTGCACGTGGGCCCCTTGGGCACAGGCCGGCAGCGCTCACCCCTTTCCTGCTCCAGACGTCATCATGGCTCAGTGTGGGGCAGGCGGGTGAGGCGGGGTTTGTGTCGCTTCTGATCTGGAAGGGGTTTAGCAGCTGAGGAGATGATCGCCACGCACAGAGTTCAGTCTCCAGGAAAAGAATTTGTACAGTTCCTGAACGTTCCCCTTGCACAGTTTTTAACTCTTTTAGACTAGAAGTTTTAAGTGAGCGTCTGTGTTTCTAAATCATTTCAGGGACAGTGCCCCAGCCCCAGCCTGTCTGGAGGGGAGGGGTGGGTGGGCATGGGCTCCGGGCCCGGGAGGAGGAGAACAACATGGGTTTCCTAGCTAGCTGGCCGGCCCTGAGGTTGTGGGGGCCTTTGGTAGCTGAAAGGGGTCTCGTATTTCTGTGCACATTGAAAGGCGATCTTACCGGCCTGCGCTGCCCTCCAGCTGAGGACAGGGACATAGGGTACCTGTGAGTGCAGGCCTGGAAAGGGAGGGGCCTTTCCACTGCAGGGAGGACGGGGCTTCAGCCCACCTAGGGCGTGGTGCCTGTGCCCCCACCTGCATCCCAGGAGAGGCACTGATTGCAGGGACCCTCTTTGACTCCGTAGAGGCAGCCAAGGTGTCCACCGCAGCCCTCAGCCGGCCTTCCCTGGGAAGTCCTTCCCTTACAGGGCCTCCGCTGCCGCCTCTGTCACGGGCAGGCCCTCAAGGAGCAGGGCTGTGGTGGCCCCGTGGCACAGGAGGTGTGTGCCGTGTCTTCTAGGGATGGTGGCTCAGCCCCATGTGGGGTCCTCGACAGAACGTTTGGATTTAACGACTACTTGGGGCTCACCACATGCTCTGAGGCTCAGAGAAGGCCTGGGACGGGCCCTGAGTGCTGTCTGGCCGAGGCTGGGCTCCCCAGGGGAGACACTGGCTCCTGTCTCCCGCTCTCCTCCCCTTCCTTCAAGGAATCCTGTTAGGCTTTTCACTTTGCTCTGCGGCCTCCAAATCCCACTAAGCGACTGTCGCTTTTCCAGGGTGTCCTCAGGTGCTATACTAAGCTTTAATAAAGGGCTTTATCCACAGCTTCAGGAAAGGCTCTAAATAAATTAGATCCATTGGTTAGCCTCCATTGGTGATTTTTATTAACCTCCGGTTAAAGAAATATTGCTGGTTACAGAAGCACGATTTATTTCTGTGTAAGCCAGACTGGTGTGGCTCCTGCGGGCTCCCGAGAGGGATGGCGCCGTGTACACACAGAGTGCTGGGCTGGCCACGAGAGGCACCTGAGAGGGTGCCCGGCGGCTGGAAGGCTGGGAGTCGCTCTCACGGGGACACGGGGACACAGGGCCTCTCACAGGGACACAGGTCCTCTCACGGGGACACGGGGCCTCTCACGGGGACACAGGGACTCTCACGGGGACACGGGGGCTCTCACAGGGAATCTCACAGGGACACGGAGGCACGGGGGATCTCACGGGAATTCACAGCCGCAGAGACACGGGCTGGTGGTTGTGGCCTGGAGTGGAGAGCAGAGTGTGGAGGCCGGGTAGGAGGCCCAAGCCTTTCATGTCCTTTCTGGTCCCTGGTGGCAGCAGCTCCCTTGCCGAATGGCTTCGCCCTGGGAGGTGATTGGAGGCTGGGGCTTGCCGTCAGGGCACCTGGACTCAGATCGTGCCTCTGCAGCTGTGTGGCTTGGGCGTGTGGCTCCCCTTGGTGCCTCTGCTGCTTCTGTGAAGTGAGGAGAATGGTCGCTGCTGCTCATCAGAGTGGGGAGGTGACAGGCCTGGCCCGGGGATCAATTCTTGTTCATGCCGTTGCCTCCCCTGGGCTCCCCTGTCTACACCCCCCTGGGCTCCCCTGTCTACACCACTGGCACAGGAGCTCCTGAGAGGATGTCCGCATCCTGGGGGACTACGCCATGCTGATGGTCTCCGTTTCTTGGGGTCTCTCTCATTGAGCTGGGACCCCAGTTCCAGTTCTTTTCATCCTCACTGAATCCCACAAAGCCGAGTGGGAAACATGTGGGCTGTGCGGAGTCGCCCTCGCCGTACAGGAAGAGAAACCGAGGCTGGAGCAGTGGAGAGGCTTGTGTGGTCAATCGCCTGGGGGCTTCACGTGTACTCAGGATTGAGACCTCCTGGCCGCACCCCCGTGCTGGTTCTGTGCCCTGTTGAACCATTTGGGAAATCGTGTTATCTCACACGTGCTGCAGCCTCCTCTGAGATTGACCACTGCTGTTTCTAAAGCACCGTTCCTAGTGCGTTCACGGCATCCCCACCTCCTTCCACATGCACCGGGTGGCTTCTCTTTGGCCTCTCTCACCTGAGATGCTTTGTGGCAGGAGCGTCCTCTCAGGGGCCTGAGTGTGTGAGTTCAAATCCCGGTCCCGGGTGCTGGCTGTGTGGAACCCGGCCGAGGTCTTTCGTCGGTGTCAGTTCCGTTGCTGGAGAGAGCGGGGATTGTCCCAGCGCGTCCTCACAGAGTTGTTGGCGGACTGAACAGGTTGGGAGGAATGAGCAGGAGTGACCCTCAGACCAGGGCCTGCAGTAGCTGCCTCTGTCCTGCGAGCATTCGCTGTGATTTTTATTATTCCAGACCGCTGGCTGCTCCCCTTCTTGTGGTCCGTTGTGACCACCAGCTCTGGGCAGCTCATCCTCCCGTGCTGCTGTCTCCCCTCCTCCCCTCCTCTCTCCCTCAGGCGTTTGCTATGGTTGCTGGACCATTGCCCATGACCGTCTTAGGGGCCCTGCCGCCGTCCAGTGCGCGTGCTCTCTTGACGTGACCGGCACCCAGCTTTGCTCGAGTCATACCCAAGCCTGCAGCCGCCACCCACACCCTGTTCCTACGCAGTGCGGTCTGCCACGTCCCGGGGCAGGCTCCGCAGCCCGGCCCTCCCTGGCCTTGTTCAGCAGCCCTGGGCCCAACCTATGTCTATGTTGGCCAGTGCAGGGTGTTGGGAGCAGAGAACGGGCAGAAGCCCCTGCCTCAGGGCTCCCTGGGGCCTGGCAAGAGGCCTGGAGCGGTGCTGCTCCCACCCTTGAGAAAAAGGCTGGCACTCCGCAGGGCTGTTTGTGGTGGGAAACATGTGCTCAACCAGTCTGGACCCCCAGCCCTGCCAAGCTCTCCCCGTGCCTCCACTCCGCAGGGCACCCGTAGCCTCCAGAGAACAGTCATGACCCAGCATCCTTGTAGGCAAGATACCCGAGCATCACGTTCCCAAGCCCGCCCATTCTGGCCACCTCCAGCCCGCAGGACATGCCAGGTCGTGCCGAGGGCCTCCTGAGGAGTGCGGGACTGTCAGAACAGATTGCAGCATGGATTTTTGGAGGATTAAAGTTAATTAAAGAGCTCTTCCTTGCTTTCATGTCCTTGTGTCTGCCAGCTATTTACATGCGAATGCTGCCCTGCCACCAAGGATGAGGGGTGTCTGCCGCACCGCACGGTCAGGAGGGAGCTGCGGGAGGAGGAGAGGAACACAGGGTCGTGTATTTACCCTGCGCCCTCCCGTGGGACAGGGCCGTGGATGCAGACATGTTCGAAAGTCAGCGCAGGGTCATTTTCTTGTATTTCCTGAAGCGTCTATGTGGCTGACTGGAATGTTCTCCATTCAGGCCCCACCTTACACTGCGTAATGGAACGCATTATGTGTGGAAATATCTTCGCATCAGCAGTTTTATAAATAGAGAGACTGGAGAGTAGGGTCTGCAGTTTCTAAGTGCAGGGCTGTGTTTTCCGGAAGCCCATCCTCCTTGAGGAAGGTGACTTTCAGCTTTGCGGGGTCAGCCGGTGGCAGCGTCCTCTGGCCCTCAGCAGCGCTGCCTTGATGTGGACATGGACATGTGCATGTGTGAAGGCTCCTCGGGTGTGTAAGTCCGTTCTTGTGTCTCTATAAAGGAATACCTGAGGCTGGGTCATTCTGCAGACTGTACAGGAGGCATAGCGCCGGCATCTGCTTCTGCTGAGGCACCAGGAGGCTTCTGATCACGGCAGAAGGTGGAGGAGGAGCAGGCACGTCACATGGCCAGAGCAGGAGCAAGCGAGACACTGGAGGTTCCAGACTCTTTTCAACAACACTCCTCACCCAGGGGAGGGGCCTGGGCCATTTGTGAGGGATCCGCCCTCATAATCCAACACCTCCCACAAGGCCCCACCTCCATCTTTGGGAAACATTTCAACCTGAGATTTGGAGGAAACGAACATCCAAACCGTATCACCAAGTATTTGTTGAATGAAGAAATGAACGAATGAACATCGATACCATCATTGGATGTATTTTAGCTGCAGAGTCTAAAAGCCAGGGTTTGGGGGTGGCTGGAGTGTGAAAAGGTAGGTGGTAGTCAGGTATGCCATGTGCGTCCATGTGCATGCCCTTGTGCCTGTCTGCACGTGTCTGTGTGTGTCTGTGTGCCTGTGTGTCTGTGTCCATGTGTGCATGTGCGTGTCTGTGTACATGTGTGTGCGTTCATCTGTGTCTGTGTGTCTGTGTCCATGTGTGTGCATCTGTGTGCCTGTGTGTGTCTGTGTGCATGTGTCTGTGTCCGTGTGTGTGCATGTGCATATGTGTGTACGTGTGTGTGTGCATCTGTGTGTGTGTGCCTGTGTGTCCGTCTATTTGTGTGCATGTGTGTATGTGTCTGTGTACGTGTGTGCGTGCATCTGTGTGCCTGTGTCTGTGTGCATGTGTGTCTGTGTCCATGTGTGTGTGCATGTGCATATGTGTGTACATGTGTGTGCGTGCATCTGTGTGTCTGTGTGCCTGTGCGTATATGTGTCTGTGTACATGTGTGTGTGTGCATTTGTGCCTGTGTGTCTCTGTGCGTGTCCGTGTGCATGTGTGTCCGTGTATGTGTGTCTGAGTCTTTCTTGGATGGTCCCTTGCTGCTTTCCTGGGGAGCTAGTTCTCTCTGGCCTTGGCTGGGTAGGACACAGGCTCTGCTTGCCTCTCCAGAACAGAGCATGAGGTGCTGCGGGGAGCTGGGTGCAGCGTGGTCAGGCCAAAGCAGGCACCTGAGTGAGTTTTGCGTTCAGTATCCCTCCCCCACTGTGGGCTACCGTGGTGAGAGTTGACGTTTTCGCAGGGTGGAAGCGAGACTGTCTTGTGGAGTTTCCTGCTCTCCTCGGGCAAAGAGAGGGTTTAGTGACCTGTCATTTGATGTTATGCCTTCAAAGCTCTTCTTCATCTGGTTGAATTCAGCTCATGTTGAGTGTCAGTTGTGACCCATGTCAAAGGTGTACGCAGCTGGATGTAAGTTAAAGTGGAGAAGACAGACTTGATTCAGTTGCTGCTGACAGCAGGGGACAGAGCTGAGCTCCTTTCAGGTTTGTGCAGATGTGACCAGGCATTTTAAACGGAGTGTGGGGAGCAGGTGCCCAAGTGGAGTCAGGGAAGTGAAAAATTACAGAAAGCAGCAAGAGGGTTGGGTAGCTTGAATGTGATGAGCTGACTCTGCTACGAGCTGGCAGGTCAGGGCTGGCAGGGACGGGCTCCTGCTCCCCCTTCCCAGCCCCAGACTGGGAGACTGGCCTGTCTTCCCGATGATGACGTTTGAAAGGGGTGGCTCTTGGTCCTTGAGAAGGACGTCCCAGAGCTGTGGGAGGTGCGGGCATGTGTGTCTCCAGGGGACCGAGGAAGGATTCACAATTGTCAGCTTGGATTTTCCCAAGTAACTGCATTAGGAAGGGGAGGCAGGGCAGGGGCCTGTTGTCAGGTGTGGTAGAACCAAGGGCAAATCCTCCTGACAGCCCTGAGCTTTTTCCGACAGGAACTCGGAGTGCTTTAGCTCAGGCTTCAGGAAGTCCTGCTGTGGCGGGTGGTGTCTCAGTGCAGGGGGTCGAATGGAGCCCCCATGTGCTGAGAGCTCTTCTGTGGTTCTCAGCAGCCAACAGTGCGAGACACACGTGATTGTGAAGCCAAGCTTCTCAGGGCAGCCCCTATGACAGCACACGGCACATAGGACGTTCCAAATCAGCACTGGCTGAATGAGCGATGCCAAAGAGCAGCCAGCACCTCTGTTTGCAGGAAGATGGAGTTGACACATTTTCTTTGGTCCTTCTATTAAGTATAACAAAGAGCCCCGGACATTATCTATGGAATGAGCCCAGTGAGCCTCTGCGGGGTGGAAGCCAGAGGCCTTGGGCCTCGGAAGAGTGTGACGGGGAGCTGCCCAGGTTTCCTCGTCTGCCTCTTCTATCCCAGACTTGGAGCTAAGGAAGCACATCCCCAAAATGCTGACACTCCCCAGCAAAGAACTAGGGAAGCAGTAGCTGGAAAGACAGAAAATGTAGTCAACGCCTGGCAATAATGGAAAGAAAAAGTTAATGGATAAGGTCAGCAGCAGAATGGAGGCGACAGAGGAGTGCGTTCGTGAACTCAGAGGTAGACCGATAGGAACTGCCCATTCTGAACAACACAGACAATATGATAGAATAAAATGAGCAAAGTCCCCAGCGCCTATGGGACCTGGGAATATGATGGAGTAAAAGGAATAAAGTCCCCGGCGCTGGTGGGGCCACAGCACGAGATCCAGCATTCCAGTCGTGGGGATCTGGGAGGGTCGGGAGGAGCTGAGATGGAGCTGCCGAGGCAGCAGGCGGCGTCTTCGTGACTAATCCGGTCTCTTCGTTGTTCTGCGGGTCTACTCCGATTGTCTGTGTTCTTCTTGAGTCAGTTTTGGTAGCTTTTGTCTTCTTAGGAGTTTGTTCATTTCACCTCTGTTACTAATTTTTGGCATGCAGCTGTTCATAGTACTCCTTTACGGTCTTGATTTCTGTAAGGTCGGCTATCGTGTCTCTCTCACTCCCGACTGCAGTGATCTGCACCCTCATTCTTTTTTCCTTGGTTGGCCCAGCTAAAAGTTTTTGTCAATTCTGTGGCTCTTCTCACAGAACCAACTTTAGGCTTGACCGATTTCTTTTACTGTTTCTGTGTTCTTTATTTCACTTATTTTTGCTCTAATCTTTATTATTTCGTTCCTTCTGCTTGGGTCAACTGAAGTTGGACTCCATCAAAATTAAAAATTTTGCCCCATGAAAGACCCTGTGAAGAGATGAAAAGACAAGGTAGAGATTGAGGGGAAATATTTGCAAGCTTCATATCTGACGAAGACGATTTGTTATCTGTAATAGATAAAAAAACTTCTCAAAACTCAATAGTAGGAAAACAAAACAGACACAGCTAATTAGCAAATGAGCAAAAGATATAGACAGACATTTTTACCAAAGAACATATACAGACAGCAGTTAAACCCGTGAAAAGGTGTTCAACGTCATTAATCATTAGGGAAATGCAAGTTAAAACCACAATGAGGCATCACTGCACACCTGTCAAAGTTTAAAATCGGACACCGTCAAATGCCAGCCAGTGTGTAGAGAAACTCCACCTCTGGTGCCTTGCTGAGGGGGGAGTGCCAGGGCGTGGCCACTCTGAAGCCGGCTCCAGGGTTTCCTAAAAACTGCACTGCAGCTCCCATATGACCAGCAGTCGCATTCCTGGGTGTTGATTCCAGTGAAATAAAACCGAGGTTCGGACAAACACCAGCAGAGCACTCTTCCCAGCAGCTTTTGCGTAACAACCAAGAACTGGAAAGAATTCTGATGTCCTTCAGTGGTGAATGGTTAAATGACACTAGTGCCTCCATCACACAGAATGTTACTCAGGACTAAGAAGGAATTAACCATGGATAAACATAACTTGAATAGATCTCCAGGAGTTTAGCAGAGCGAAGAGCCCAGTCCCTAAAGGTTGTGTGCTGCGTGATCCCATTTGTCTGACATCATTAAAAGGCTGACGTTATGGAAAGCCTGTGGATGGCCGCCGTGCGCTATGGAGACGCACAGGAGGAATCGTGGCTGTGAAGAGACAACCTGAGGGATTTTTGTGGTGATAAAAATGTTCTGTATCTTATTATATCATTGTCAGCATACGGGTTGTGATACTGTGCCGTAGTTTTGCAAGATGTTACAATTGGGAAGAACTGGATAAATGCTACTTGTGATCTCTGTGTTATTTGTTAGAGCTCCATGTGAATCTGTAGTTGGATCAAAATAAAAAGCTTAGATCAGGCGCAGTAGCTGACACCTGTAATCCCAGCACTTTGAGAGGTCGAGGCGGGCAGATCACTTGAGGTCAGGAGTTCGAGACCATCCTGGCCAGCATGGTGAAATCCTGTCTCTACTAAAAATACAAAAAATTAGTGAGGCGTGGTGGCGCCCACTTGTAATCCTGGCTACTTGGGAGGCTGAGGCAGGAGAATTGCTTGAACCCAGGAAGTGGAGGTTGCAGTGAGCTGAGGTTGTGCCACTGTACTCCAGCCTGGGTGACAGAATGAGTGAGACTGTGTCTCAAAAAAAAAAAAAAAAAGTCATCAGCTTCATTATCTCCTAACAGGAGGGTCAGCTTGTCCTCTGAAACTTTGAAGGCAGGGATCGACTTCTCTGTCACTGTAAAAGTCCTGGACGGCACCTTCCAGCAGAAGGCTGTTGTATGTGCACTGCACATCTGGTGTTGAGTCTGGCCGCCTTCACTGGTGCTCTTAGCTGGAGCTTCTGGAGAACTTGCTGCAGCTTCTCCATCAGCACTTGCGGCTTCGCTTCGTACTTTTATGTGATGGGGACGGCCTCTTAACGTAAACCTCACGAACATACCTCTGCTAGCTTCAGGCTTGGATTCTTCGGCTTCCCCACCTGTCTTAGCCTCATAGAACTTGCTCTGGCGTAAGGGAATGTTGGGGCTGATTTGATCTATCCAGACCACTCAGACTTTCTCCGTATCAGCAACAAGACAGTTTTACTTTCTTATCATGGGTGTGTTCAGTGGAGCAGCACTTTCAATTTCCACTGAGAACCTTGCCTTTGCATTCACAACTTGGCTAGCTGTTTGGCACGAGAGGCCTGGCTTTCGGTTTATCTTTGCTTTTGGCACACCTTCCTCACGAAGCTTAATCCTTTCTAGCTTTTGGTTTAAAGGAGAGATGTGCGACTCTTCCTTTCTCTCGAATGCTTAGAGGCCGTTGTAGGATTATTAACTGGTCTGATTTTAATATTGTTGTGTCTCAGGGAATAGAGAGGCCCAAGGAGAGGGAGGGAGAGAGATGGCCGGTCAGTGAAGCAGCCAGACACACACAACGTTGGTCAGTTAAGCTTGCCGTCTTAGGAGCATAGTTTGTGGCACCCTAGAAACAATGACAATAGGAACATCTGAGATCACCGATCACAGATCACAACAGATACAACAGTGAAAAAATGTCAGAAATACTGTGAGGACGTGGCGCCCCAGAATCAATGACAACAGTAAGATCGGAGATCACCCACTGCAGACCACAACAGATACAGTAGTGATAAAATGTCAGAAATACTGTGAGGACGTGGCGCCCCAGAATCAATGACAGTAGTAACATCGGACATCACCCATTGCAGATCACAACAGATGTAACAGTGATAAAATGTCTGAAACGCCGTGAGGATGACCAAAGGTGACAGAGCTGTGAAGGGAGTACATGCTGTTGGGAACATGGCGCCGAGGGTCTCGCCCAAGGCAGGACGGCCACAAACCTTCCATTTGTAAGCAGCACAGTATCTGTGTGGTCCAGGAGAGCAAGGCGCGCCTGGGTCCATGCTGGCTCCTCATGGTGGCCAGCACACTGTACTCATGTAAGATGTTAACAGTGGGGCACCTGGGTGTGGAATATGTGGAAAGTCTCAACCATCTTCTCCATTCTTCTAAATGTAAACCCGTTCTAAAAAATAGAGTCTATTTTTTTTTTTTTTTGGAGACGGAGTCTCGCTCTGTCGCCCAGGCTGGAGTTCAGTGGCGCGATCTCGGCTCACTACAAGCTCCGCCTCCCGGGTTCCCGCCATTCTCCTGCCTCAGCCTCCCGAGTAGCTGGGACTACAGGCGCCCGCCACCTCGCCCGGCTAATTTTTTTTTTTTGTATTTTTAGTAGAGACGGGGTTTCACCATGTTAGCCAGGATGGTCTCGATCTCCTGACCTCGTGATCCGCCCGTCTCGGCCTCCCAAAGTGCTGGGATTACAGGCTTGAGCCACCGCGCCCGGCCAAAAATAGAGTCTATTAAGAAAACAAAGAAGGAGCCGCAATTTCCGCCTGGCAGAAGGCACTGGAGCTGGTGAGATCTGATGTGTACCCGGGCCTGATCCACGTTTGGTGCATGACTGGACACCTTGGTGGGTGCGGGGAAGCTCGTGCTGCGGAAGGAGCTGTGGGGGAAGCGTGCGGCAGGTAGAGCACAGCCCCTGCGCGTGGGTGGGTGCGGGGAAGCCCGTACTGCCGGAGGAGCTATGGGAGGAGCGTGCGGCAGGTAGAGCACGGCTCCTGCGCGTGGGTGGGTGCGCGGAAGCTCGTGCTGTGGGGGGAGCTGTAGTGGGAGCGTGGGGCAGGTAGAGCACGGCTCCTGCGCCTCGGTGGGTGCGCGGAAGTTTGTGCTGTGGGCGGAGCTGTGGGGTTCGGCAGGTGGAGCACGGCTTGTGCACGTGCGTGGGTGTGCGGAAGCTCATGCTGTGGGGGAGCTGTAGTGGGAGAAGCATATGGCAGCTGAAGCGCCGCTCGTGCGTGTGGGTGGGTGTGCGGAAGCTCGTGCTGCCGGAGGAGCCGTGGGAGGAGCTTTCGGGAGGCGGAGTGTGGCTCGTGCGTGTGGGTGGGTGTGAGTGGCCTTGGTGGGATCCAGCTGACCACCTCCCACCTGGTTGGTCTCCATCTGTAGACAGCCTAGTTCTTAGGATTCTAGGTACCCAGTGTCATTTGCGACACTTCCTCGGGCTCCCTGTTCTGTTAGGGCTGTTGAGTCCTCACAGCACTTCCCATCAGGAGCCCTGGCCTTGGGGAGGTGGGACAGGCAGGTTGCTGGGTTGTCTTTAGGGGTAAGTTCTTCCTCCTGTCTTCTGTTTAAAAGAGGACCCGCAGTGGATTCAGGCCTTAGATTTACCAATGCGTGGAGCTGTGGGCAATGCTCTCCAGTGACAGCCTGGGCTTCTGTGGAATTTAATTTTGATATATTGGCCTTTGTGTGTAAGAAGAGCCCAAACTCACAACTGGATGGATTGTCCTCCTCACACGAGACACGTCATCCCAAGAGGACTCTGAGCCAACTGTAAGGGATTTGGGCTGGAGCTCTGGTTCCCCGCTGGGAGGTGGTGCAGGAACGAACGCATCGTCCTCCCCTGTCCCGACTTGTCGGCACTCCCACGCTCACGCCTGGGAGCCTGGACTCCGGCTTGCACTTCTCAGCATGTCCTTGGACTGTGTGTGGTCTGCGTGTCCCTGGGGTTGTCTGTGGGGTCATGTGGCCCCTCTGGGCTGCCTGGTTTCCTGTTTTCTCCCACATCGTGCCTGGCATTTCTTTACTCAGAAATGAGGCATCTGTTGTTGGCTTGCCTGTGGAGTTTGTGTCCCTCCCTGAGCTCCCGGCTCCGTGGGGCCAGCGCCAGTGTGGACTTGTGGTCCCCTGTGCTGCTGGGCCTCGGGTTGGGTCTGCAGAGTAGATGGGTGTGCGTTCTGTGGCCACTGGACTCTTAAAACACGCAGCTCTCTTTGACTATAGCACTGGACGTGTGCCAAGTTTGGGAACTGATCAAAAAGTATAAAGAGTAGCCATTGAAAAAGACCTTGACCCCTGCACCCAGAGGTAGCACCAAGAACATGGTGTGCATTTCATCTCCACGTCTCCCTTCTCTCCTTTCCTCCCCTGTTCATTCACTCAGCCAGTCTATCAGCCAACCAGTAAGCACTCACGGACACCCACATGTTCAGGTGCGGCGAGGACAGCCCAGTGTGGGGACTGCTGTGGCAGAGCTGGAAGCCGTGTGTGCTTCCTGCACTTGTCACATTTTATTGCAGCCAGTGCCTGTGCCATTAAGCGTTCCTTGAAAATAAAATCTTTTTTGGCCGTATAATGTTTCTTTGTATAGACATACCAAAAGTAAACTCTTGGCCGGGCACGGTGGCTCATGCCTGTAATCCTAGCACTTGGGGAGGCCGAGGAGGGCAGATTGCCTGAGCTCGGGGGTTCGAACCAGCCTGGGCAACACGGTGAAGCCCTGTCTCTACTAAAATACAAAAAATTAGCCAGGCATGGCGGCATGTGCCTGTAATCCCACCTGCTCAGGAGGCTGAGGCAGGAGGATCGCTTGAACCTGGGACGCAGAGGTTGCTGTGAGCTGAGATTGCACCACTGCACTCCAGCCTGGGTGACAGAGCAAGACTCTGTCTCAAAAAAAAAAAAAAAAAACTATTGGAAATTTAGCTTTGTTTTTAATTTTTTCATTGTTATTGCTAATGCGTACAACATGCTTGGACTCAGCTGTTTCCACATATCTGATTCATTTATTGTTTGTCTATTTGTCTAGACACAGGGTCTTGCTCTGTCGCCCAGGCTGGAGTGTGGTGGTGCCCTCTTGGCGGACTGCAGTGTTGAACTCCTAGGCTCGATATATCCTCCTGCCTGAGCCTCCCCAGTAGCTGGGACTATAGGTGCACGCCACCACACCTGGCTAATTAAAACATTTTTTTTTTTTTTAGAGACGGGTTCTCACTATGTGGCCTAGGCTGGTCTCTACTTCCTGGTCTCGGGTGGTTCTCCTGCCTCAGCCTCCCACAGGGCTGGGATTGCAGGTGTGAGCCACCACAGTCTGATTACTTTTTAGGCAAGTGTTACTGAGTGGAAGGGTGTGAACACCTTCAGGACCCTTGGTCGGTGTTGCCGACTCATTTTCCAGAAGCACCCATGGCTGCTGTCCCAGCAGGCGTGGCGTGCAGCCCTCACGTCCTCACTCGTGCTGGGTGTTAGCATTGTACATCTTGCCACTCCAGGTGAAGAACGGGTCTTAATGAATTTCGTGTTTGTCAGTTACCTTTCTTCTGTTGATTATCTGTTGATTTTTCTTGGTTTTCTATCACTGTGTTAATGATTTTCCTATTGATTTGTAAAAGGTTTTCATGTATTTGTGGCACGTTTTCCCCAGTTTATCTTTTACCTTTTGTGTTTTTAAGTGGCATTTTGGGACCCGCAGAGGTGTTGGTGTGGCGAAGCGTGCTGGTCTTTCTCTGTCATTACTTCCACTGCTTCGGTGCCCACAGCCTTTCAGGGCCTTGCTCCATGGAGTATCCATCTGGTTTCCTTTAGTTCTAGTGCTGTGAAGCAGGCAAGGGCAGGGGTGACCGGGTCTTCTGGGCTGGTTCAAATTGGGTCCACACCTACGCGCTCTGTGCCATGGGGCGCGTGACTCACACCTCTGGCACCCAGGCTGCCTCTGTGAGAATGGCATGATCGAAGGGCCCACCTCCTGGCCAGCACAGGGCCTGGCATGTGGTGCCTGGCTGGCGAGTGTATGAGTGAGGTGCTGAGCTGGGAGCGTGAGCTCTCGGAGTTCTGTGTCTGTTTATCGCGTCCAGTCAGTGGCCGTGTCAGCCAGGCGTCCTCAGCCCAAGGCAGTAGACGTGTGATACAGTGGGCGGGGGGCATCTTCTCAGCCGGTGCCTGCTCCGTGTCTTTCTGCGGAGGCGCCTTGCCCCCCAGCCCCACGCACACTCTCCCTCCGTGCAGAGTCTTCTTCCTGGTGTGGGGCTCCCTGAGTGCCCTGCCCAGCCTCGCCTGTTTTTACAATGCTCACATCTGCCTACCTTGCCAGGCCGAGTTCCGGGAGAGCAGGCCGGCGCCACCCCCCTCACCACTTGCTAGGAGCTGGCCTGACCCTGAGTGGGAGCCCACAGCCCTGGGCGCGAACTCAAAATGCCAGGAAGCAGCACGGGGTCCCTCGAGCCTGGTGGGAGGTACTTCCCGTGGGCGAATCATCTTGTTTGAATCCTCCTCATGCTGATTTCTGGCCCCATTCAGCCCAGCACAGCTCTGAAGGAGACGAAGGCAAGGCCAACTCTCCCCAGCTGAGATGAGCTTTCAGTTGAGGAAGGACCCTGACGTCAGAGCTGTTTGGGTAATGGCGTTCCCCTGACCATGGATGTGCCCTGAATCTTTTCAGGACTAGCGGGATCACTGCTGCTGGGGGTCTTTAGGTAGCTCTTAGAGCCCAGGGCTGGGGAAGTGCTTTCCCACCTGCCCATTAGCATGATGGCCAAGAGCCCAGGGTCGGCTTCACATAAGCTAGAGATCTGGGGCGCGCGCCTTCACCTGGAGCCTCGTCCTCATCTGAAAGGGAGCGAGGACTGCAGCCTGTCTCAGGAGGAGGTTCCGAGGAGAGACCTGGGGCGCGCCTTCACCTGGAGCCTCGTCCTCATCTGAAAGGGAGCGAGGACTCCAGCCTGTCTCAGGAGGTTCCGAGGATTGATCCGCTGATGGTTTCACTCATTGAGTTTTTAATTGAACAGATAGTTCCTGAGCACCTGTTCTGTTCCAGGCACTGGGCAGGGACTGGGGCTGGGCGTCTCGCGTGAATGAGGCGTCAGGGAGCTGATGTGTGGAAACCCCTTGGCACAAGGCCTGGAGTGTGCCTGGCACCCTGGGCACTGGCTGCCTGCTGCCTGTCGGTGGAGAAAGGCGCCTAGACTTTGCAGCATTGTAAGGTTTTTGAACTGTAAAAGACCAAGCCTATCTAATCCCCTGTTTTGCTGATCGGAAACGCTAGAGACCTAGAGAGGAAAGGGACCCGTCTGCTCAGGCTAGGTGGTGGTGCCAGGGCTGTGACTCCACTGTGCTGTCTGTCTCCCATGTTGCCCTGCTCTCCTTTCTCCCTGTGTCCTGTCAAATAAACCGCACTGAAACTAGAGCCACGCAGCACAGGGCCTGTCTCAGGCCCCACATCCCCGTGGGTCGGGCATGCTAGCTGGACCTCGCAAGGGCCACGTCCTCCTCCCTGGTGAGGGGCCGTCTGCGGCCACTGTGGCTTGGGTATGGCTTCCTGTCAGGATGGTCCCAGTGCCCTCCCAGCTGTGAGTGGCACCCACATCATCAGAGCGTAGGTGTGAGGAGCTGCCGTAACGAGGCTGGTGCTGGTTCAGGTGGATGCTGGGGGATGCATTTATACAACAAACACAAATGAAGTAGAATTTGTCATAGAGCAGTGTGAAATGTAAGTAAAATTGCCTCGGGAAATCGTAATTGATTCCACTCTTTCCTACAATAGGTGTTGTAGAGCTTTTCATCAGAGGTTGAAATTGCAAGAACCAGGCTTGCTGGTGGGGAGCCCAGAGCAGCGGCTTTTCCCCTGCCCTCTCCAGCTACGTGTGGGTGGTGGAGGCCGGTGGGGAGGGTGTGACGGCGGGAAGCCAGAGGAGGAGCTGCCTGAGGTCACCCCGAGACAGCTGTGGGCAGGGCAGGGAGCGTGCTCTGTGCACCTGGTACAGCTACAGGCAGAGGGGTAAGCAGTGGGAGAGGACCCTGTGCCTCCTCCCTAAGCGGCCTGGTGTTCAGCCTCCTGCTGCCTTCGGAAGAGCTCACAGAGGTGCAGTTCATGGAGAATGCACAACTGGTTGCTGGAGGGAAGATGCTGCTGAAGGCTGGGGACCGTGTTTTCTCCTGGGGGCTCCTCCAAATCCAGTCGCTCAGCAGAAATAGAGCTTTGTCAACAGTAAACCAGGTTTATTGGTCAGATAAGATAACCTTGTAATGAGGCTTGTGGAACTTAAAGGAGGCAAAAATGAAGAAGAACAGAGAGGGTGGAATGAGAATGAGGGAGAGACATGGTATCATCAAGCGCCAGGCGGGGTGGCTGAGAGCACCAGGCGCAGCTTGGGGGCTGAGGAGGACAGAAACGCATCTGACAGCAGGGTGCCTCCCAGGGGCCCCAGAAACCCTCGCTGACCTGTGGTATTGCCCTTCAGAACCTGGTCTTTGGTGCCCATTACAGAGAACCCTTTCATCGGGAAAGGAGACAGTTTCTCCTCATTCTCAGTGTCCTCTGCTGGGGCGGCGTCTGGTTTGTTTTGGAGGCGTTTTCATCAAGCGCAGATGGACAGGTTCCGCTCCTGCAGGGTCCGGCCACCTGTCGCTGGCGCCCTGGCTCACCCTGGGGCCTCTGCACATCAAGGCTGTTCTGGGGCCCGCGTGTAACAGGCTCTAATTAGCATAAGCAAGTGAATTAGCCTTATCTGCTCATGAAAGAAGTGAAGCAAGAAATGCATTTGGTGACACTTTGTCAGCGCTTTGTTCGAGTTGCTATACGGAAATTATTAATAGTAGAATTGCATTCTGTTACAATCACCCTCTAATTCATACAATCACCCTCTAGTTCACCATCCATTGAACTGGCCGTTTTACCCCATTAACGAGGTAATGAGTTTGGATGACTCCTCAAACTTTGTGACCTCCACCCCGGGCTTCACTACGGGCTGGGGAAGCCTCCTCAGGCTGCCTGTGGACCTTCTGCAGAGCGTGGGGCGGGGCGCAGCGGTCGCATACCTGTACACAGCACTGGGTTCCGCCTTTCTGGGGCCCTGTCTGCCAACCAGGGGTGCCCTGCAGACATGAGGCTGGAATTACACAGGGAGGGCTCGATTTCCATCTGCTCCGTGGATGCGGCGAGCCCAGCGTCCACAGGACCGTGCAGGAGGGGACAGCTGGCGTCTGCCCTTTCTGGAGGCCTTTCTCCCGGCACTCATGTCTGGGCGCTGGGGATGATCTTGTTTCTGTTCCTTGGATTTTTACATCTGTTCGGCTCCATCTTTTCTTTCTTCCCCCTCTCATTTCACTGTAATCACAACTCGCACATTAACCTCAAATTACCCTCTATCAATCACTCTCTTGCCTAGAAACTTCCTGGGCTCCTTCTCTTCTGCTGCTGTGGGTGTGTCATGCAGAGTGCCCTGGGCCTGCCACCAGCTCCCACCGCGGGGAAGTCGGGCCTCTGGAGGCCGAGCTGGGCTCAGGGTTCTAGCTGAGTGTGTTTGCCCTGAGCTGTTTGTAAATGGGACTTAGAACCACAGCCATGCTCTTCAAATTGTGGAGTTTCGTTTAAAAAAAAAAAAAATTATTCCTTTTTAATCTTTTTATTAGAGTATAACAAACGTACAGAAAGTGCTCTGTTCTGAGGGTACAACATAGGGGGCGATGATGAGACCAGCCCATCCATGTCTCAGCTCCATGGTCGGGAACACAGTGTCACCAGGGCCCCCAAGTTCACCCGCCTGCTCCTCCACCTCCCCTAAAGCCCCGACTGGCCGATTCTAACACGCCGATTAGTTTTGCCCATTTTAAAATGTTGTAAAATGGAGCCATGCAGTATGTAATCTTTTGTGTTTGGTTTCTGTTGCTGTGTGCAGTTATTTAATTTCCATCTTATGAGGGTATCATAATTTTTTTTTATTCTTCTGTGAATGGGCATCTGAATTTCTTTATTGCTTGGCTATTGTGAGTAACACTACAGAATGGGAGAATATATCATCTTTTGTTAGGTATTTGTATTGCAAATGTCTCCTCCCATTCCATAGCAGCTTTTTTTTTTTTTTTTTTTTTTTTTGAGACGGAGTCTCGCTCTGTCGCCCGGGCTGGAGTGCAGTGGCCGAATCTCAGCTCACTGCAAGCTCCGCCTCCCGGGTTTACGCCATTCTCCTGCCTCAGCCTCCCGAGTAGCTGGGACTACAGGCGCCCGCCACCTCGCCCGGCTAGTTTTTTGTATTTTTTAGTAGAGACAGGGTTTCACCGTTTTAGCCAGGATGGTCTCGATCTCCTGACCTCGTGATCTGCCCGTCTCGGCCTCCCAAAGTGCTGGGATTACAGGCTTGAGCCACCGCGCCTGGCCCCGTAGCAGCTTTTCACTCTTGCTAACTCAACAGACATTCTTAATTTTAATGAGATCTAATTTATCAATCTTCACCTCCCTTCGTGGTTGTGATTTGTGTGTGTCCTGTTTAAGAAAGCTCTGCCACCCTGTAGGCTGTTCCAGGGTTTCACTCTTGTCTTCTTGGTGGCTTTGCTTCTTCACACTGACGGTGGCACTGCACAGCCTTGTTGCCTGCGCAGCCTTGTTGCACCGCGTGAAGCTTCATTTTTTTTCATTTTTCTTGCCAATGTGGGTATCCAGTGGACTCAGCACCACTTACTGCAAAGCTGCTGCTCCCCCTTGTGCCACAGTGCTGGTTACACCTTCACGTGAACTGGCTCTGTCTGTATTGACTGTTTCTGGAATCTGTATTTGTATCATTGGTGTGTTCATCTCCTTTTGGCAAAACCACAAGTCTCCATTCCTGAGACTGTTAGAGTCTCGTCACCTGATGGGCTGGTGGCCCTCTGTGCTTGTCTGCGTCACGGCTGCCCTGGCTCTGCGTGGCCCTCCGCCTCTTTGCATAGATTTTACAGCTTAGCCTCCTGTCGGTCTCACCAGCAGACTTGCTAGAGTTTTTATCGAGAATGCGTTGATTAGATGACATCTGCCCAATATTGAATCTTCTACTCCATGGACGTACTATATGCTAACATGTGTTTAGATCATACTTATTTTCTCTCAAAGTTGTTTCATAATGTTTTCTGGGTGGGCATATCATAGGGTTTGTTTTTTATGAATAATAATGTTTGTGTTTATATGTAGAAATCTAGTTGAACTTTGATTCTTGACTTTGGTCCCGCAGCATTGCTAAATCTATTTATTTTCTTTTTTTTCTTTCTTTCTTTTTTTTATTATTATACTTTAAGTTCTAGGGTACATGTGCATAACGTGCAGGTTTGTTACATATGTATACTTGTGCCATGTTGGTGTGCTGCACCCATCAACTCGTCAGCACCCATCAACTCGTCATTTATATCAGGTATAACTCCCAGTGTAATCCCTCCCCCCTCCCCCCTCCCCATAATAGGCCCCAGTATGTGATGTTCCCCTTCTTGAGTCCAAGTGATCTCATTGTTCAGTTCCCACCTATGAGTGAGAACATGCGGTGTTTGGTTTTCTGTTCTTGCGATAGTTTGCTGAGAATGATGCAGCTGGAAATCTACTTATTTTAATACTTTGTTTGTAGATTATATTGACTTTTCTGTGTTCATAATCGGGTGATTTCATAATAGCGTTCATTGTTTTCTCGATCTTCATACCTTTCATGCCGCTTTTGTCTGATCTGTGGCTTAGTGTTGCCAGTGCTGTTTTGAACAGACGTGCTGATAGCTGGTGTTTGTTCTGCATCCTCAGAAGAAAAGCTTTCAGCATTTCACTGTTAAAGATCATGCTGATGACTTTAGTAAGGAAATCCTTTTCAGATTAAAGTTCTCTCTATTCCTCATTTGCTAAGAGGGTTTTGCTTTTGTTTTGTTTCACAATTTTTATCGTGAATAGATGTTGAACTTTAATCAGATGCCTTTTCTGCAAATATTGAGATGATCATTTGATTTTCTTCTATATTTTGTTAATGCGCATTAAATTAATTGATTTTCAAATGTTAAACCAAACTTACTTTCCAGGAATAAATGAGCATGACCTATGGGTGATGCTCTGTGTGTAATGCTTTATTTGGTTTGCCAATACGTTAATTAGGGATTTTGCATCTGCATTTATTGGAGAGAAAGGTCATTAATTTTCATTTCTCAGAATGTCCTTTTCAGGCTTTTCTGGCCTCAGAAAATGTTAGCAAGTTCTGTTCGGTTGTTTCTGTAATCGTTCTATAAGGTTGGTGATATTTCTTCTTAACAGCTTTGGTAGAGTGTGCCAGTGAAAGCATCCGGGCCTGGGGGCTTCTTGTTTAGAAGATTTTAAATTTGGGCTTGATTTCTTTTAATAGCTTTGAAACATCAGATTTTCTTTTTCTTCTTTATTTGGTTATGGTAAAAGTTAGTTTTTAACTTTGAAAACTTCATTTTATCAAAACTTTAAACTTTGTTTGTGTAAAGTTGTGTATTGCCATGTTTTTAATGTTTTTGTGATCTCTAGTTATGTCTTTTTCAACATTGTGATTTGCTTGTTTATTCTTTTTACTCTGTCTCATCAAGAGTTTATCAGTTTTTTTAGTCATTTGGAGGAACCATCCTTTGGCTTTATAGATTCTTTCCCATATGTATTGTTTCATTAATTTGTTTTGTTACTTCTTTATTTGAGTCTAATTTGATGTTATTCTAACTTTTTGAGTTGTGTATGTAGATAATTGATAGTTATCCTTTCGTATCTTACAGTATATGCATTTAAGGTTGTCAATTTAGTTGCGTACCATACGTTTTGATGTGTTGTTTTTCCTTATCGTTAGGTTCAAACCATTTATCAATTTCCATTGTGATTTTTATTTTGACCAATAGGTTATTCAGAAATAAATTTCTCAAATTCCCAACATTTGGTGATTTTCAGGTATCTTATTGATTTCTAGCCTTATCTCCCTGTGCTCAGAGACTATCCTCTGCATGACCCCAGTCCCATAAAACTTACCAAGAAGTGCTTTATGGCCCAATTGGAAGTCAGTTTTGTAAATGGCCCATACACACTTGAAAATAGTATGCATTGTGCAGTTGTTGAGTGCAGTGTTTTGCAAATAGCTACATCTCATTTGTTAATCATATTCTTCACATTTCTTTAATGATGTTTTTTCTCAGCTCCTGCAAGGATTGTATTGAAATTTCCCATTATGATTGTGAGTTTTGTCTATTTCTGCTTTTAATTTTGTCAATTATTGCAGTATGTCTTTGGATGCTGTTTTATTAGGCACATATAAATTGTGATTTATCTTCCTGGTGAATTTTGCCTTTTGTTATTATGAGACATTCTTTATCTCTGTGGATTGTTTTGATTTTTAAATCTCCTTTGTGGGATATTAATATGGGTATATCAGCTTCCAGTGTTTAATAGTATCGACACCTTTTGCTTTTTCACTTTCCATTTTGAGCATTTTTAAATTGTTTCATTATAAATGTAGTATACTGGAAATATAGAGTATTTATATTCAGCCTAAAAATCATTTCTTAGTCAAAATATTTAATCTAGTTGTAACTGATGTGGTTAATGATACATTTGCATTGAGATTAACTGTCTTAATAATTGCCTTTAGTTTCTATTCCTTTTTAAAAAGAGAATCTTAAATATTTTCCTTGTTATCGTTATCTTGTTATGTATGCTTTTTGTGTGTGTGTGTGTGTGTGTGTGAGACGGAGTCTCGCTGTGTCGCCCAGGCTGGAGTGCAGTGGCCGGATCTCAGCTCACTGCAAGCTCTGCCTCCTGGGTTCACGCCATTCTCCTGCCTCAGCCTCCCAGGTAGCTGGGACTACAGGCACCCGCCACCATGCCCAGCTAATTTTTTGTGTGTATTTTTAGTGGAGACAGGGATTCACTGTGTTCGCCAGGATGGTCTCAATCTCCTGACCTTGTGATCCACCCATCTCGGCCTCCCAAAGTGCTAGGATTACAGGCCTGAGCCCCTGCGCCCAGCCATATGCTTTTTTGTAATTTTAGTGGCTATGTTGGTGGTTATAAGATAGACTGTAATTATTTACTTACCAAAATCTAATAAAAGTAATACTTCTTTTCCTTCTAGACAGTCCAAGCCTCTTAAAATCCTTTCTTCTGTTTCCATTTGCTCCATTCATAGGCTATTGGTGTAAAGTACTTGATTCATACACTTATGTATTTGAAAATATACCGTTTTTATATATTCATTTATATGGACATATTTCTATCCCTTTTTATTCCTCTGTATTGCCACCTGTATCTCTAAGCACCCATCTGTGTTCATTTTTCCTCTGTCTGCAAAATACCCCTTGTTTCCTTTGATACAGATTTCATGCTGAGGAATTACCTGATTTTCTTGGGGGGAAGAACATGTTTGATTCACTTTCATTTTTGAAGAACAGTTTTGCTGGGTATAAAATCATAGGTTATCAATGCCTGTCCCACCCGCCAGCCTACAACCCTTTGAACCTATCATTCCACTGTCTTTTGACTCCCATTGGTTCTGCTCAGAAATGAGCTGTCAGTCTCACTGTTGCTTCTTTTAAGTTAATCTGTCTTCCTGTCTTCTCCTCTTCCCTAGCTCTTTTGATTGTTGTCTTTTTGGTGGGAGAAGTGTTGTTGAAATGTTCCCCTAGATCTATAATTTTTTAATTAATAAAGTTTGTTTTCCAGAGAGTTTAAGGTTTACAGAAAAACTGAGAAGACAGCATAGAGCTCTCATGATTCCTTCGACAGCACAGTTTTGTCTGTTATTGAAGTCTTACGTTACTGCGGTACATTTGTTACAGTTCATGAACCAGTACTGACATATTATTTTTAACTAAAGCCCATAGTTTACATTAAAGTTTACTCTTTGTATGGTATGTATCTTTCTATGGATTTTGATAAGTTCATAGTGTTATGTTTCGCTTCTGTTCTCTGGAAGAGATTTTGGAAAATTGGTATCGTTTCTCATTGAAGTAGTTGGTAGAATTCATCAGTGAAGCCATCTAGGTCTGGTGTTTTCCTTTTTGGGAGGTTATTGATGATCAATTTGGTTTCTTTCATAGATACAGCCTGTTTTTTTCTGGCTGAACACAGGGCTAGGGTTGTCCCCAAAGTGACTGTAGGCGTTCCCACAAGGGACAGCTACAAACCCACCTGAGATGGGGCTGGCTGGGATTCCAGAGAGAGAAGCACGAAACACTGAGCGGTCATTCAAAGCGTTTATTGGGAAACTTGCTTACAGAGGGGCAGCAGCTTCCTGTGACCACAGCGAGACCTGAGTATGTTTCCAGGGAGCGGTCGCACTGTGGAGTTTATGTGGGAGTTGAAGGAAATGATAGCAACATGCTGGTCTTTCTGTGTTTCAGGCAATGATGGGATGCTCACGCCCACAGGGGAAGTATGCAGCTGCCTGGCTCACGTGCTGGTGAAGGCCCTCTGTGTGTCTCAGTCAGGAACGAGAAAGCGAACTGGGGGTGGGTGGGCCCCTAGAAAGACCGATTCAGGTGATGTCTTCCTCCTCATGTGAGTTTTGGTGGTTTGTGTCTTTCAAGGAATTGGTCCATTTCATCTAAGTTATCAAATTTCTGGGCATAGACTTGTTCATAATGTTTCTTTATTACCCTTTAGATGTCTGTAGGATTAGTAATGATGGCTTCTGTTTCACTTCTGATGTTAATAATTTGTGTCTTCTCTCTTTTTTTTAATGTTGGTTAACCTGGCTACAGATTTATCAATTTTAAAGAACCAGCTTTTTTGTTTTGTTGGTTTTTCTCTATGGAGTTCCTGTTTTCAGCTTCATTGTTTTTTGTTGTAATTTTTATTATTTCTTTTCTTTTTTTTTTTTTTGAGATGGAGTCTTGCTGTGTCGCCCAGGCTAGAGTTCAGTGGTGCGATCTTAGCCCACTGCAACCTCCACCTCCCAGGTTCAAGTGATTCTCCTGCTTCAGCCTTCCAAGTAGCTGGGGTAGCAGGTGCACGCCACCACACCCAGCTAATTTTTGTATTTTTGGTAGAGACGGGGTTTAACTATGTTGGCCAGGCTGGTTTCAAACTCCTGACCTTGTGATCCGCCCACCTTGGCCTCCCAAAGTGCTAGAATTAACAGGCATGAGCCACCACGCCTGGCCAATTTTTATTTTTTCTTCTTACCTTAGGCTTACATTGTTCTTCTTTTTAGTTTCCTAATGGGAAGCTTAGATGATGGATTTTAGATCTTTCTTTTTTTCTAACATTTACATTCAGTGCTATAAATTTTCCTCTAAGCATGGCTTTTGTTTCATCTTACAATTTTGATAGGTTGTATTTTCATTTTCTTGTTCAAACTATTCTTTTTTTTTTTTTTTTTTTTTTGAGATGGAGTCTC
>NW_012117710.1:2313940-2337661 GCF_000951035.1 Colobus angolensis palliatus | reverse complement strand
CGCCATGTTGGCCAGGCTGGTCTTGAACTCCTGACCTCAGGTGATCCACCTACCTCAGCCTCCCGAAGTGCTGGGATTACAGGCGTGAGCCAAGCACAGAATTACCCTAGAGTTTGCAGCATGCATTTAGCACGAATCTAAGCCCATGGTCAGATGGCCTTTGACCAGGTCACAGGCAGTGTGGGCGCCTCCCGCAGAGCACGCCCATTCCCCTCGCCTCCCGTGCCACCTGCTGCCTCATTTCACCTATCCCTGCGCCATCATCAGCCAACACATTGCTGCTCTTATACTTTGAACAATTGTCCATTAGATGAACAAGACTAAGGAAAGTAAGCTAGGCTCAGCGGCCCACACCTGCAGTCCCAGCAACTTGGGAGGCTGAGGTGGGAGGATCACTTGAGCCCGAGAGGCAGAGGTTGCAGTGAGCTGTGATCACACCACTGCACTCCAGCCTGGGCAACAGTGTGAGACTCTGTCTCAAAAAAAAAAGATAAAGTAGATTTTGTTTCTCCTTTATTTGTTACTTCTCTGCTCTGTCTTTCCACATAGGTTTGAGCTTCTGACCTCTCATTGGCTTCTCTGGAGGATCCACCTTACACTGCTTACAGGGGCCAGGGCTGCCAGTGACAAATCTCCCCCAGTTTTTGTTTGTGTAAGAGAGTGCTTTTTGTTTGCTTGTTTGTTTGTTTGAGACAGAGTCTCGCTCTGTTGCCCAGGCTGGAATGCAGTGGTGCGATCTTGGCTCACTGCAGCCTCCGCTTCCTGGGTTCAAGCGATTCTCTTGCCTCAGCCTCCCAAGTAGCTGGGATTATAGGCACCCATTACCAAGCCCAGCTAATTATTGTACTTTCAGTAGAGACGAGGTTTCGCCACATTGTCCAGGATGGTCTCAGACTCCTCTCACGCCAGACCATCTACCTGCCTTGGCCTCCCAAAGTGCTGAGATGACAAGCGTGAGCCACTGTGCCCCGCTGAGAGTTTTTCTTTCTCCTTTCCTTACGGAAGATCATCTTGCTGGATGCAGAATTCCAGGCTGGTGCTGTTTTGTTTCAATACTTGGATACCTCCGTCCCCTGTCTGCTGCTTGAGTGGCTTCGGTCGGGAGGTCTGATCCATTTCTTACTCTCTTGGTTGGTAATGTAAGACTCTCTTTGCTCAGTGTCTCATTTTCTGCAGTTGGATATGATATGGCTAAGTGTGAAGTTTTTGGTATTTTTCCTGCTTGATGTTCTCTGAGCTTCCTGGATCTGGGATTTAGTTTTGACAAATCTCGGCCATTATCACGGCAGATACTTCCTGTGTTCTCTCCTCGCCTGGTTTTCCTGTTGTGAGTAGGTTCCACCTTCACGGTCATCCCACTGTTCTTAGATCGCCTCTTCTTTTGTTTTCATTGCTTTCTCCTCGGTGCATTTTAGTATGGGAAGTTTCTGTGGACCTGTTTTTTTTTTTTTTTTTGAGACGGAGTCTTGCTCTGTCGCCCAGGCTGGAGTGCAGTGGCCGGATCTCAGCTCACTATAAGCTCCGACTCCTGGGTTTACGCCATTCTCCTGCCTCAGCCTCCCGAGTAGCTGGGACTACAGGCGCCCGCCACCTCACCCAGCTAGTTTTTTTGTATTTTTTTTTAGTAGAGACGGGGTTTCACCGTGTTAGCCAGGATGGTCTCGATCTCGGGACCTCGTGATCCGCCCGTCTCGGCCTCCCAAAGTGCTGGGATTACAGGCTTGAGCCACCGTGCCCGGCCTGGACCTGTTTTTACATTTATTCATTTATGCTCTCATCTTTATTTTTATTCCTATACTTTCTGTGTATGTTGTTTTATTTTTTTCATTTTTTATGTTGGTTACTTAGCTTGCTACTTTCAGTTTTAGTCTTTCTACTCTAAGCATTAAATTAATACATTTTCTTCTAAATTCTTCATTCTTGAGATTGTGCCACTGCACTGTAGCCTAGATGACAGAGCAAGACCTCATTTGTCTTAAAAAAAAAAAAGTATTCTTTTTACTTAGGCTTTCGTCTCAAATGAAGTTTCTCCTGTCTTGCACGTGTTTCTAACCAGAGCCTGAAGTCTGTCCAATGTTTTCTTTCCTTTGTCTCTGCCCACAGCCACCGGGTCAGCCTCCCTCCCAGGAGGCCCCTAGACTCCAGGTACCTGGGCAGCCCGGGCAGGTGAGAGAGGACCCCAGGGGAACTGGCTTTGCTCTCACTGAGGCGGGGTCCTCATGGTGTTCTGCTCTAGCTTGTTCCCATGATGTCAGGGCCGGGCGTCCCCCTGCAGCTCGGTCTCACAGCTGCCCTGTGCCAATGGCGTGCTGGCCTCTGAAGGCTGCTGGGAACTGCAGGGTTAGAGCTGCAGGAGGGCGAGGGTGGGGCCGGGTCCAGGTCTGGGTGCCCGCCTTGATGGGAGTGCCAAGGTCACGTTGGGGCTGTGGATAGCAACCTCGGGCCTCATGAGTTCCTCCCTCCAGCTGTCCAAAGTGGGGGTTAGTGCCCCCAGTCATGGAGAGCTACTTCCAGTGGTCTCACCAGTGAGACTGTCCATGGCGCTGCCTCCCTGGGCTGGGCGCTGACCCCATGACTGCAGGGCTGCAGCCTGGGCGGCTCCCCTGTTTGCAGCACCGGCCGGGGCTCTGCCCCTCCGTGGTCTCAGCGGCAGGGCAGACACAACAGCTCGCGGCCACTGAGTCCTCCTCCCTCAGCCCCGTGCCTGCCTGGCAGTTTTGAAGATCAAATGAGGTAACATGTGCTTAAGTCATATGTAGCATTAGCATGCTGTGCTGATGTCACCAATTAAAATCTGCCTGAGTGAATCATAATTGAAAACAGTCAGTTGTCAGAAAAAAAACCTTGTTCAGGGGCAGCAGACCCAGGAAAGAGAAGCGCGGGACAGACAGGAGACAAAGCGTTCTGGGGTTGGTTGGGGGTGGCCAGGGCATCCGGCCCGGGAGCAGGTGTGGGCCGAGCACAGGGACGCTGCCTCCTGTGTACTCAGCACCGTGTCAAGGCGTGGCTGTGCGTGGGGGGTGGCAAGGCATGGCCTTGCGTGGGGTGGTGAGGCGTGGCCTTGCATGGGGGTGGCGAGGCGTGGCCTTGCGTGGGGGGTGGCCAGGGCTGGGCCAGCCAGCTCGACCCTCACCCCCAACCTCTGTGGCCATGGGTGACCCTCCCTGCTGCCCTTCCTGTTGACGGGTGCTGTTTCCATGTACTTATTAATCCTGGTGCACCTTTTAAGCACCCTTTGGGGTAGTCATGTCCCCATTTTGTACAAGCAGGATGGGTTCAGAGAGGTTAGGTCCGTTGCCCAAGGGCGCACAGCTGGTCTCTGTGAGATTGGAGCTCAGGACCATCTGACCAGCGTGGGTCCCTTGAGGCGCTTGTTACTGCCACTTTCGCCTGTCATCATGTTCTCGATGGACCCCACAGACGCCGGAGTCCTGCTCATTTGGGAAATGACTAGCCAGGATAAGGGGTTCAGAGAGAGGTCTCCGGCCTCTCCCAGCCTCCCTCCCACCACGGCCTTCTCCTGGTCTGGGGCGATCTTGCTGCTGGGGTCACAGCAGACCTGTCCAGGCTGGTGACTGGGGGTCTGGGGAAAGAGTGGGCAGAAGACTTTGGGGAGGCGGGCGGCAGCGAGGAGGACTCTGGGGAGGCGGGCGGCAGCGAGGAGAGGGTGCTGATGTCGGTGGGCAGAGCCGCGTCTGCAGCACGCATTCCCGCCTGAATCTATTCAGTTTCTTGTGGTGACTCCATGCGTCAGGAGAGGTAATTAGAACAGGATTTTTCAGCTATTTATGATCATACATTTCCTTTTCTAAAAAAAAAGGAGAAGTTGTGGAGTGACTAAGAGTTGGGTGGAGGTGGTTGAGCTGAGGTGGGATGGGCTTGGGAAGAGGCCCTGCAGAGAATGTCGCATGTGCAGAGCACTCTTGGAGCCCTTACAGAACAGCCTCGGCCTTGGGCTAGAGGGGGTGGAGGGAGGGAGGCAGGCCCCACAGCACTGGCCGTGGAGGCCGGGTGGGAGTGGGCAGCGGAGGCTGGGTGAGGGAGGAAGAAGATGGGTGAGGGGCTGCTGCTTCATTGGAGGGGCCACAAGGTACTCATCTCACCTCTGGGCTTCTCTGGAAAGTGGGGGTTGGTTCAGGGGTTCTAAAGAGGGGTCTGTGCGTGTGACCCCTCACAGCCTCTCACAGCCCCTCAGGCTGCCACTGACTCCCAGAGGGGAAGCCCTCTGTGCCCATGGTGTGGGCTTAGGCAGTGCTGGGCGCCTGCCTCACCAGGCGTGGCCATGGCCAGAGGCTGTCCCCTTTGTGCAGGAGATGCCTGCCCCGCCTGCCTGCTCTCCTGGTCCTCTTTCACGAGCAGGTGCAGTCATAGTGGAAGAACCAGGTGGACGGCAGTGAGGACATCAGTGACGACCGTGGCTGCCGTGCATTCATAGCCCGTGTATGCAGGTTCTGTGTGCCTGGTTTTCTGTGCCGTGCTGCATTTTAACTTCACAGTGAGCCTGAGGTGCTCTCTGCCCTCTCCTTTATGGTTGAGTGTCCTGAGACTCAGAGAGGCTCATTATTTTTCCCAAGGTCACACAGCTAGTTAGTGTCCTGGTAGGATGTGGGCTGTGTTGGGTGTGTGTGTTGGGTTTGACTTGGGAGCTGGCCTGGGGATGCACACCTCAAGTGACGGCTGCTTGGTGGGGGGCCACGGGGCTGGTCTCTGCCCCCTGCGGTGCCTCCATCCGCATCCCCCCCGCCCGCAGCACCTCTGACAGGGCCGGCCTCCTGCAGTCTCCCGCTCCTGCGGGTGCTCTCGCCACAGGCAGCCCTAGTCTCTGTCTCGGCTTCCTGGGCTCGCTGCTCTGCTCTCCCCTGCCCTTCCCAAGCCCAGGCCCAAGGCTGTGCCCTGGGTTTCTTCCTCCAAGGGCACTGGGCCCTGTTCTGCCCACTGTCTTAGCCCCTGCTGCCCAGGTGCCCTGCCCCCGCTGTGGCGTTCTCAGCCTCTTTGGGGATCTGTCATCCCGTGGGAATCGTCGGTGTGCTTGGGGCCTGTACTCAAAAGCTCCGTGGTAATTAGTGCGCTGGAGCACCCGCTGATGAGGGGATGAGCGTCATTATCTCTGTTGCTCTTTTCGCAAGGGTCCTCTGGGCACCTACTCACGCGGTTCCCTCTGATTGGAGTGCCCTTCCCCACCGCCTCCTCCCAGGGCGCCCAGATCCTTCCTGCAGCCTCCCTGGGTGAGCAGCCCCTCTGCCCGATAATCCAGGCCAGGGCGGAGCCGCCCTCTACTGACACTCCTCCCGGCCCCTGTCGGCCAGTGTATCCAGGGTGCCGAGGCCCCGTCCTCAGCTGACTTCTGTCGGGTGATGCCGACTGCTCACATTCTCTTCATGCGGCCGTTCGTTACATGACGAGCACATTCTATTCCTTAGAACCAGGACATCTCTACACCCAAGGAGGAGCAGCCTGTGGACATTGTAACTCTGCTGGGTGCTTCTTGAATGAGTCTGGGAGGCCCTGTCAGCACCACCAGCCTCCTGTTTGTTCAGCAGTTAATCACCACATTTGTTGAGGTGGAAATGAAGCGAACTTGCCCACAAGTGGAGTCAGCTGTTAAAAAGCCATAGCAAGTCATCCACACCGTGCCTGCTCTTTCACTCCTGGTGACAAAACAGTTTCTTGGAAGGGTACAAGCAACAAACTTTCTAGTACTTTTCTCTGTGCCAGCCAGTGCTAGCCTGGAGTTGTGCTGGAGAGCCGTCACGAAGGGAAGCTCTCGGAGATTTACTGATCAATAAAGGAGACGATTACAGCTTGTTTACCAAGGGAAGTCCCCCGCCCTGGCCTTGCGCGGCGTCTGCATGTTGGTACTGACAACTCCCGGTAACTGGCTTGAAACGATAAAAGTCAATGGGAAGATATAGGATTTCAATAAGATTATGACATGCGATAAACCTCCCTGTGCAAACAAATTTTCCACATATATGTGACCCGTTCCAGTTGGATTTGTAACTTTAATTTCTCACTTACTGAATTTTGAATTTTTTGTCATCAACTAATTATGAAGTCCACACCAGGGTGGCACCTGTGTCACCGGCTCAGGAGATGGCAAGACAGCCCCAGATGTGGTGGCCTGAGCTCCAGGGGCTTCTGAGAGAGCAGGCCGGGGTTTCCTCAGCCCCCGCAGCCTCGCTCTCCTCACCTCTGGGGGATGGACAGAGGGTCTGGCAGGGGCTCAGGCAGTCCTCAGTGCTGGGGAGCACTGGGTCGGTCTCTCCTGGGAGCAGGGCGGGGCCTGGGCAGGGGCTCAGCTTGTGTATGTGCAGACTCAGGAGGCGGCATGGAAAGGACCCTGGTAGTTTTGTGGACTCCGTTTCTGGGTGGGGGTCTTGCTCCCCAGGCTGCCTGATTGAGCCAGTCTCTATCAGGGCCATGGATTTGCCTTTTCAGCCAGTACTGGTGGGGGCAGTCCCCACAGCTCCCCTGCCCTCACCTGGTGGGGAGCACGCTGGTCGTGACACAGTGTGGTGGTGCAGGGCTGGGCTGGAGCATTGGCCCTTTGCCCAGCATGTGTGTTGGGAAGGGGCATGGGCCAGTGGAGACCATTTCCTGGGTTTGTAAGGTTCTTGCTCTCGTTTTCTGAGCACCGGTTGTTTCCAGGGCAGCTGGCTGGACAGTTCATTCCTGATAGCATCAGTCTTCACGGCTGCCCTGTTTCCCATCTTGTCAACGAAGGAACTGAGACTAGGGGAGGGAGCTTGAATAGCTGGCCTCAGGACAGAGCTGGGGCTTGAACCTGCATCTTGTAGCTACCTGTCTGCTTCTTCCTGGGCTCTGCTACCCCAGCATCCTCATCCCCCATCTCTCAAGAATGGGGCAGAGCCCCAGCAGAGGCTACTGAGGGCATCAGTTAGATGTCCCTGGGGCACCTGTTAGAAGGGCAGATTCCCAGACCCGTCTGTGAAGATCTGGAAGCTGTGCTCCAGCACATCTGGGTGTCTGAAGGACTGGCTCCCTGATCATGTGGGCTCCCACAGGGCAGGCAGGCGGGAGGAGGTCCCCAGCCTGCGCCTGGAATCTGCTCCATCCAGACTCAGCTTCTGAGGCCATAAGGGTCTGGGGACCATGGTTGAGGCCCGCACCTGGGGCAGGGAGTGCAGGCAGCGGGAGGCCAGAGGGAAGACCACGCTTCCCCGCCGTGGCATGTCCTTTGTGGGGACTGTCCTAGCAGCTCAGTTCGCGACCCATGGGCTCCCGCAGGATCAGGAGGCAGCACACGGCTCCCGGGGCCCCTGATTGGCTGACCCTCCCTGTCAGTGTGTCAGGCAGGACACAGCTGAGCAGGGGTTTCTGCCCGGCTCTAAGAATCAGCCCTGACACTGTGGTCAGTGCCATCCCAGGAAGCTGAGCTCTGCTGGACCTGGCTGCTGTGTGGGGGCCTGCATACAGCCTCAGACATCCCGGGAGCTCTGTGGGAAGATAAGGAGCTCGCAAGCCCAGATCTGAAAAGTGAGGACTCGGCCTTCCCGAGAGGCCTGGGTGGTTGGATGAGCGATGGGTTGCCCGTCCCATTGGAACAGGCAGCTTTCTGGTGCACACTGTATCTCCTCCCTCTGCAGGTCTGGGCAGAGGTCCCAGGAAGAGGAGGACTCACCCAGCTCTGGGCCTGCACACTGTCGTACCCCTGGGTCCAGTGTCACTGGGACTTAGAGGAGTCATGCAGACCCAACAGAACAGGCTGGGGTGGGGAACCTGGGCTTCTGCCCACTGTGCACCCTCGCCCTGCATGTGCTATGTCCACAGGGGCAGAGGCCGCTGCTCCCAGCACAGCCCGTAGCCGTACTGCTGATACAAGGTGGAGCCCATGCCCGTCGCAGTAAAGGCCTGACATGGTCAGAGTGGGAGCCGGGGCAAAGCCAGGGCTGCTGGCATTTACTGGGTCTGGGGGCGCCAAGCTCCAGGGCCCTCTTCACCTTGGTGGGTAGGCTCTGGGTGCTGGCCTGGGTCCTCATGAGGGAGCCTCCCACGTGATGCAGCTCTCATGGGGCCTTCCCTGAGCCATCTCCATCATTACCTCATCCCCCGTCCCGGTCCTGACCAGCCGCCCTCTCTGTCCACAGGAGCGTGACGGCATGCGGGCCATCCTGGGGTCCTACGACAGCGAGCTGACCCCGGCCGAGTACTCGCCCCAGCTGACACGGCGCATGCGGGAGGCAGAGGATATGGTGCAGAAGGTGCACAGCCACAGCGCCGAGATGGAGGTGTGGGGCCGCGGGCGTGGGGCTCACGTTGCCGGGTGGGCCTTCCCCTTGGGGGGCCTTCTCCCTGGTGGGCCTCCCTGGTGGCAGAGCCTGGGGGGGTTGGAGGTCTGGTCCCCGCTTTTCTAGTTGCCGGCTGGCAGGCGTCCGTCGGGGAGGGTGTCCACGGGCTGCTTCCTCTGCATGTGGATCCATGTTAATTCTCATGATGGCACCTGCAGCGTCCTCAGCTGTCAGGGTGTCCCAGGTGGCCCCAGCCTGCAGGCAGATGACACACAGACAATGCCCCTTTGATGCGTTGGGACCCTCTCATGATGCCTGTCAAAGGGGCACTCAAGGTCCTTCCCCTGTGAGGGGCATCTGCTGAGGAGACCTGGACTCCAGGTGCTCAGAGTTGTTGCCCGGGCTCCGGTCCCCGCTGCTGGGGTGGCTCTGCTGGGGCCTGACAGGCAGGGCATGAGGCCCAGGTCTGCCCAGCTCGCTGCGGAACTGGGAGAGGTGTTCCTCCTTCCTGCAGCCTCCAGCCTGCATCCCTCTCCTGGCTCCAGGGTCCTCCCAAGAGAGGTGGCCTCAGCCTTGGCTTCTGCCTCTTCCCTGCCCCGTGGGCCACCGTGACACCCTGTTCTCTTGTCTAGCTCTGAGCAGCTCTCACCTGTGCAGTGAGAGGAAGGAGCTGGGGATCGTAGGGCCTGGGCGGAGACCATGTCCACACTCCCTGTCCACACTCCCCAGGCCAGGGGCTCCCAGCACACCATTCCCAGCCTAGAGCTTGAAGGGCCCGTGTTCTCCTCTTGAGGTTTGCACACTTCTCCTTGGGCACAACACAGCCCCACCTGGGTGTGGTGGGATACGTGCCAGGGTCTTCTGGCCTCACTGGCACACGCCGCCGCTGCCGGGTGCCTTGCTGTTCAGCTCTGCCTGGCCCTTTACCTGACTACTCAGTCTCACTGTCACCATATCCTGCGGAGTGGGTGCTGTTGTGACCTGAATTTTGCTCACGAGAAAACCCAGGCCCGGGGTGGTCAAGGGACATGCCCAGGTCACCGAGCTGGCGTGTGACACCGCCAGGCCACGTCTCGGAGGGCCTGGGCCTGCAGTGTCTGTGGGCACAGCCAAGCTCTGTGAGCTCGTTGGTCTCAGGGCTCATTGTGTCTGGGCTGGGCCTTGGTGGTGGAGACTGCGGTGAGATGGAGATGCAGATGAGGGTGTCGTTGTGGCCTGTCGCCCTGTTGTAGGCTGATGTGTCCATTCCTCATTTATCCAGTGACCAGCTGTAAGATGACCTGGGTCCACCAGTGGAGAGCCAGGCTCACAGGCGTGACCACAGCCACCTTCCGGCCAGGCTGCCGAGCACACACAGCAGGCCGGGCCCTGTGTCAGGGAATGTCCGACAGAGCCTCTGGCCCCTGGAGCTGAGCTGCTGGGCAGGGGAGACATTTAATGAACAAACGTAATTCATGTAGGATGTTAGGAGGTGCTGAGTTTCTGGAGAAAGGATTGTAATGGAGGGTCTCGGAGCCGTGCAGCATGGCCGTCCCAGCGGCTGATCAGGGAAGATGGGAGGAGGAGGTCGTCAAACTGCATCTAGAAAGTTGCTTGGCAGATGGTTCAGTGGTTTAGAGGGGGCGCGGGCACAGAGGCTCAGGCACAGGGGATGGCGTGTGGCGAGAATGACAGGTCCAGGCCCAGGGCCCACATGCACTCCCTACCCCTTGCTCACATGGAAGCCATGCCAAAGGGCCCTGGGGCTATGCCATGTCCCCACCTGTGGGGTGAACCCTCACCACCACGCTTGGCGAGAGTGAACCGTGGGCCTGGGACCACCCTCAGGCACTGGTACTGCCCCCTGGTTTGTTCTTCTCATGCCCAGCCCTCTCTGTCCATCCTCCTCCTTCCCGCTCCTGGCTTCCTTTCTGTGTCCAGCCGCCCCGTGTGTGCAGGGCCCGCTGCTGAGGGCCGCACACAGACCTTCGGTCCTCACGGGAAAGGCTAGCTCCGGCTGCACCTGGGAGCTGTCATAAACCTAAGCGCGTTAGTAGCCATCTGATTCCAGCACCCTTGGTTTCCTGTGAAGTATTAATGAAGAGAGATTTGTGGGGAGGGTCTCTGACCCCTTCTGCCGTCCCCGGCGTTTTTCACGTTGAGATTTCTCCAGGCCTGGCCGTGGGCACATCCAGTGTCCCGGTTCTGGTGCCTGGTGTTTTGTGTGATGAGGCGATCAGGGCTGTCAGGGACCTCAGGACTCACTGACCAGATGCTGGCGCTGTTTGGGCACTGTGCTTGCCCCCTTGCCAGGCAGCTTGGAGTCTCGGCCCTCACCCTGCTAGTGGGATGTATGTTGGGGACCCTGCCCCTCCCTTCCCATGGTGGGGTGTGGGGGCAGGTTACTCCCTTTCCTCTCAGTCTCTCCTGGGGTTTCAGGAGAATCAGGCACGTGGAGGAGTTGGGCCCAGCAGCCAGAGCAGGGTCGAACTCTACCAGCACTGACTAGTCTTCACTGCAGGAGTTCACACGACTGATCCTCCCCTGAGCCCTCACAGCCCCCTCTGCCCATCCCCCGAGTGCCTCCAGAAGCACGCCAGCACCCACAGACTTCCCCCAGGACCCCGCTGCACTGGCCCGTGTCTGTGTTGATGCAGATAGCCATGGCTCGGCTGCTGGCACAGATCCCAGAGAGGTCTTCCGGCCCGTGGCTGCTCCCTGAGCCTGTGCAGGTGCCACTACTCTCTGGGGTCTGTGGAGCAGCCACCACCACATCCTGCATGACAACCTGACCTGATGCCTTGCCTCATCAGAGAGGGCACCTCCGCGTCAGCCGTCTCCTCCCAGGAGCCTGGGAGAGGCGTCCTCACCCTTCCGCCGCAGCGGGACCAGGTCACCTGTGGAGCCTCTGCCCTGCCTTTCCCTGAAGCGACAGTCGGGCGGGAGGCTGGGGGTGCCGGCAGCTCCTGGGCTGGGTTCCTGCCTTGGGGGAGCATCTGCTGTGGGCCCCCCAGCTCTTGGCCCTCCCCATGGAGGTGGTGCAAGTTTGGGAGAACGTGGCCCCAACTCTGGGAACTAAACACGTTTGCAAGGTGAAGGTGGGGGCCCAGCAGGAGCACCGTGCCCCAGGGAAGATTGCCACACATGAAGTATGGCAATGGTGGCTGCGCCCTCTGTGCACAGGGAGCCCCTGGGGCAGGGACGCCAGCCCAAGCCAGGGATGTCCCCGTGGAGGGCCAAGGGGCTGCTCTGGAGACCCTGTCCATGCCGCTTGTTTCTGGCTGTTGGTTTCTGTAAGGGTCCCATCTCCTCTTCTCCCCACGGTCAGGGGGTGGGGGGGCCGCCATCTCCCCAGCTGGGGAGAGCTCCTGACCCTGCGTGGCTCAGGTGCTTCCCCCAGCCCCCCGCCTCCCACTCTCCCTGCTGTCTCCACCTGGTTTATCTTTTCCTTTCCCGTCTCCTTTTCCCTTGGTTTTCTTTCTGCCCTCTGCACGTCTGTCTGATAGTTCCTGTCTCCATCTTTCCCTCTCCCTTGGCCTCTGTTCACCTCTCTGTCGCCTGACACGCTCCTATGTCCTCTGACTTCGGGCCCCGCAAGCCTTCCCTGAAAGCTTGCCCAGCACTGGGCGTGCCCCTGGGGAAGGCGCCTCTTGGGGCAGGTGAGGATCTGCTACCTGACGGCCAGGTGGGCTTGGGGTAGTCGCTGGCGGGAGGACGCGGCATCGCTCTGAGCATGGTTCCCTTCCACCCACCTGTTAGCTAAGCCGGACACCAGTCTGTCCCCGTCTGCTCAGCCAGACACACCAGTCCGTCCCCATCTGCTCAGCCAGACACCAGTCCGTCCCCGTCTGCTCAGCCGGACACCAGTCCGTCCCCATCTGCTCAGCCGGACACCAGTCCATTTTCATCTGGACCATGTTTTCATTCCAGCAGAGACCTTGCAGGAAAACAGAGTGTTGAGTTGGGAGAACCCCAGACCCGTCTGGTGAAGTTTTGCCATCTTGCACGGTATTATTTATTCCATTTAATAAAGTGGCTGCAGGAGCTGGTAGCGTGTGTCAGGAGTCCTCTGTGGATGGAGCTGTAAATACGCAGCACACGCCACCTTGATTCAACACAACGGCCTGATTTGGGTTTCCGATTTATTTCATTAAAACGGATTACTGCACTGCTGGCCATGTGGAGGTGTGTGGAGAATCCCCGTTTAAGGTTGCAGTGACTCTGAAGTGGATCCTGACAATTTAGGGGGAAGTGGCCATCATGGTGTTTCCGCCTTCCCTTCCTCCCTGTGGCCTCCCAGAGAGGCTCGGGCAGCTCTGCAGTGCTGTCACTTGGCTGCCGCGGGTGGTTTGGCTCCAGGAGGGCCGCGGAGAGCCTGGTCTTCAGGGCCTCGGGCTGTTCACCAGGCCCGATACTTGTGAGTATATTGATTATTGATGATCTGATTCCCGCACCGAAAGAACGTGAGATGACTGTACTGTACAAAGCAGAGATAAAGCCAGAAAAAAGAAAAAAACTTGGAACAGTTAAAAATCACGCAGTGTACTTAAGAAGAGTGGACCAAGGGGTTTATGGAAATCGCCCTGGAGTCTGGGCTGTGGGAGCCTCTGCTGTGTGGCTGCAGGTCCTTAGTGGGAATCGCGAGGTGCTGGCTCCACTCCCAGAACGGGGCGTCTGTGCAGTACAGAGCCGCGCTAAACCGGGCTCTCTGTGACGTGCCGGTGCCACCCCAGACAGCACACACTTTGAGCGCCACTGCCCTGCACAGGAGCCGACCTTGCTGTGCATGAGGAATAAGCCCAGGGCAGGCTGTGTCCTCTCCACCACGGGAGGACCTGCTGCCACCCTCAGAGCATCCCCCAGGGCGAGCGTCCACCCCATAGCCTGGTCCCTGACGGTGCGCTGCCTGCCTGTTGTGCTCTGTGGCTGGCGCTGGGCTCACAGCCATCCTCACGCCTCCACGCAAAGAGAGAGCTGCTGTGTACAGCCTCACCTGGAGGCAGGTGCTGGGGCTGTGCCTGGGAAGCCCTGGGGGGACCCTGTGGTGTGCTGCCTCCTGCTTCTTCACATTGTGTCACAAGCCACCAGGAGACCTGGCTAGGAAGGTGGAGGCCTGAGCTTCTGGCCCATCCTTTTCCATGTGACCATGACTATGGGTGGGGCTGCCTTCCCCCAGCTCCAGCCTTCACACCGTGTGTGGGGTCTGTGCCTGGTGTCCCCCGGTCCTTCCCAGCCCGTCTGTCCTATGGCCGCTGGGGTCTGTGGCCACCTGTCGTAGCTGTTTTCTGCCATGTCCTGGCTGGCAGAAGTGTTGGATCACAGGCAGCGACTTCTCACCTCTGGATAAAAATAGCCTGGCCGAGGCCTCTGTGCGGCACCTCGGTGGTGCTGAGGGCACCAGTGCTTGGGGCTCGTGTCTGAGCACACGTAGCCACCCAGGACACGTGGTCCCACCCAGGAAGAGCTGTGTTTGACCCTTCAGCCGCTCGGGTGGAGGCAGCTCTGTGGTCACTCGGTGCCCGGGTCCCCACAGCCTCCGCACCCCTCAGTGCTCCCTGGCATGTGCCCCTGAAGCTTGACTCCGAGTGGGCTTGGCCTCTCCTGGGGAACCTGAGCACCACGTCTGACGCTGTTTGGGATGGAGCCGTGTTCCTTCCCACCGGAGTTTCCTGTGTGTCTGCACCCAGCCTGGGGTGGGCTGTGGAGGAGGGGCTGAGGCTAGGGAATTGCCTGGCCTGCCTGCAAGGAGCCTTGGCATCTGGTCTTCCCAGCCGTCAGCCTAGCCCCAGCCCCGGGCCTTGGGAAGCCCTCTCTCCATCCCACTGTCCCCGCGCCAGCACAGGCTGCACCTCCCACTGCCTTGCAGAGCCAGCCTGAGCTTGGGGAGCTCTTGTCTCCGAGGTGAGGACACTGTGGCCAGGCCCTGGGGGCTCCACCCAGTCACCCAGGGAGTGAGAGGTGTCTGTGTGCCCCGCAGGTGGCTGGGCAGCCCCACAGTCAGTGCCACAGTGCACGGCCCAGGGTGTTTCCACAGGGGGCGCTCTGCTGCCCACCCACCGCCTCCGTCACAGACGCGGGTTCCTGGAGGAACCCTCCCGAGACCAGCCTGAAGTTACGCTGTCTGAGGCCCTGCGGGAGCTCCTCTCCAGCGCACACTGGGGCCGTGCCGGCTCCTCGCCCTTGTGAGTGTGGTCCTCCCCGAGCTCTGGGGATTCCATGTTTTAAAGGCAGCTTTATTTAAAATATAATTTATACTCAGTAAAATCCCCCAAGTTTATCTGTGTGATTTGATCCATGTTGACAGTCAGTGTCTTTCCACCCCTGGCTCGGCTCGTGGAGGCCACCGGTCTGGGGCCTGTTACTGTTGTTTCGGGCTTTCTTGGAACTTCATGTAAATGGAGTCCCACAGTTGCTGTATCTGTCATCGCTGACTGCACAGTGCTTTGGAGACCCATCAACGTTGTATCAGCAGCTCATTTGCTTTTATTACAAAGTAGTTCTCTGTCCTGAGACTCTACCAGAATGGTCTGTCTGTTCACCCGCTGGTCCGTGCCAGGGTGGCTTCCCGTTCTTGCCAGTTAGGGACAGAGCTGCTGTGAGTATCTGCGTGCCCGACTTCCTGTGAATGTGGGTTTCCATTCCTTTGGGCTCTGCATCTAGGAGTAGGAGTGTGGGCTTTAACTTTTTTTGGGGGGGAGACAGGGTGGGGACAGAGTCTCGCTCTGTCACCTGAGCTGGAGTGTAGTGGCGTGACCTCGGCTCACTGCAGCCTCTACTTCTCGGGTTCGAGTGATTCTCCTGTCTCAGCATCCTGAGTAGCTGGGACTACGGGTGTGCACCACCACACCCGGCTAAGTTTTGTATTTTTAGTAGAGACTGTGGGGCTGCCCAGCCACCTTTGGGGGACACAGATACCTCTCACTCCCTGGGTGACTGGGTGGAGCCCCCAGGCCCACCATGTTGGCCAGGCTGGTCTCAAACTCCTGACCTCAGATGGCCCTCCTGCCTCGGCCTCCCAAAGTGCTGGGATTCCAGGCGTGAGCCCCCGGGCCGGGCCCTAACTTTTTAAGACATTGCCAAACTCTTCCCAAGTGGCTGTACCATGGCAACACGCGGGGTCCAGTGACATGTTCTCGCCCAGGCCGACGGCACCAGAGCTGGGAGAGCTCTCCGCTGTGGCACTGTCCGCTTTGGTATCTGGATCCAGCGGGTCAGCGCGTTTCACTCTGGCTTCAATCTTTGTGTCTCCAGTGACTGACGTGCCCAGCATTTCCCATGCTGCTCCACCTCGGCATCTCTTCTCTGGTGGCCTCTGTTCAAGTCCCTTCCTTCTGTCTGACGCTGGCGTGCCAGGCCCAGCTGCCCGCCTGTGCCTCCTGGAGCTCCCATTCCTTTCTCCTTAACCAGCAGACCTGCTGGGCTCTGTCTGTGGCGCTGCCCCAGCCTAGGTCCTGGGGGACTCATCCCATCCCTTCCTGCAGCTCCGAGCTCTGAGCTGCCTGCCCTCCCTCACCGGAATCCCACAGTTCCTAATGTTGTGTCTGGCGGGAGGGTACGTCTGTGCTAGTTCCTCCAGCTTGTCCAGAAGGAGAAGTTCTAGAGCATTTGGGGCCTATGAGAGCCTGTCCCCCGAAACTTCCTGTTGCCCCCTCTGGGGGCCTCCTCTGCGCACACAGAGCACGTTGTCTTGGGTCTCTTGGGACCCTAATGTCCTGCCTCGCCTCTCCTGTGCTGGGCCGTGTGGGTTTAGTGATGTCCCGTGTCTCCTGTGCTGGCCTGTGTGGATTTCAGTGTTTCCTTTGTTTTTCTTTCTTCAGCCGTTTTCTTGGAACGATAAGGTGAGGGAGGAGTGGACGTTTACCAAATGCTCCTTGGTGCTGAGGCTCTGCTGTGATCTTCTCACACCCTCCCTCCACAGAACCTGTCACACCAGGGAGGCCCAGGACAGACACGCAGTGTGGCCGACCCCCCCAGGCCACAGCTACCTCCGTTCTCCCGACTCACTCCTGCCCTGTCCACATCCGCTCTCATGTAAAACATTTTTTGTTACTCGGAAACTTCATGTCTGACCACTCACCCTGTTTGAGCTACACACAGCAGTGCGTTTCCTTGAGTGACAACAGGGCCTTCTCTGTCTGTGTTTTCTCCACGTTCCTGTTCTTAGGAGCACCCACCTGTGTCTTTTCAGGTTATGAGTGAGAGGTGGCTGAGGGGTCCTCCACTCACAAACCTTGTGCTGCAGAATGTCTGTAAGCCAGACCTGAGCTCCCTCCTGCCTCCCTGCCACTCCCCGTCTCCGTGCCTGTGGAGCGTGCGCTCCATTTCACACTCTGGCCCCTCTGCCTGCTGAGCTGCTGTCTGGTGGCTGCTCTGCTGAGAACCCTCCGCCTGGAGTCACCTCTGACTCAGGCTTGTGCAATGTCCCATTTGGCTGTCCATTTGGGAAGATTCAGCGGGTTACAAACAACCTTGTTTTGTTTTGTTTTACATCTTTGTTTTTGTTTTTTGGACACAGGATGTCACTCTGCTGCCCAGGCTAAAGTGCAGTGGCACAGTTATACGGCTCACTGCAGCCTCAACCTCTTGGTCTCAACAGATCCTCCTGCCTCAGCTCCCTGAGTAACTGGGACCACAGTTGTGTGCTGCCACACCCAGCTGATTTTTAAATTTTTTGTAGAAACAGGATCTCTGTATGTTGTCCAGGCTGGTCTCGAACTCCTAACCTCAAGCAATTCTCCTGCCTTGGCCTCCCTAAGTGATGGTCTCCCAGGCATGAACACCATGCCTGGCTGAAATCATTTCTCTTTATGGTAGCAGAACTGTCCTCCTTTTCCTCCCTAATTCGTCCCCCAGGGTGCTAGAGTATATGTTTTAATGGAAATATGACACAGTACACCAAAATGCACAGATGGTAAGTTTTCAGTCTGTCGGACGACAGAGTGAGTGTGTGTGTGTAACCCCCCAATGCAGGCAAAGACACAGAACCTCACAGGTCACACAGGACCCTGTGGATGTCTGATTGCAGCCTGAGTGACACTTGTGTGTTCAGTCTTCAGTGAAGGGCGGCTCTCACTGTCTGGAAGCCGTCTCTCTTCATGGCTGGATGGCTCCTGTGATGCCCGCTGCTGTCTTGGTCGCCTCCTGGGGAGCACTCAGCTTGTCGACGTCTGCGTTCCTCAACCGAGGGCCCTGCTCAGCGCCAGGCAGGCGTGTGAGCCAAGCCACAGCTGCTCCTGTGGCCATGCAGTTGGCCTCCCGGCCCCATCCCGGGGCTGCGCTCTCATGGGAGCTACTCCAAGCAGGCTCTGCCCAGGTACCCGAGACCAGTGTGCGAGTCTGACTGCAGGGCTCCACGGCTCAGAGTCACCTTTCACGAGCGACTCTGGCTTTGAGGATATCTCAGAAATCTCACTGGTCTCTGTTTCCAGACCCTGGGTCATGTGAGGATTTCAGATACATGTGGTTTTTTTTTTTCCCAGCCGTTGACGGAAGTGCTGGGCTGATGGGGCTGGTACAGAGGTGGACGCCTTGGCCTCAGGCTGTGAGCCACCTATGAATGAACGTGAATGAACTTGTCTTTAGGCACATGTTACTCCATGCTGTCCTCACAGAAACCTCAAACCTTCTGGAGATGCCTGAGGCCTACCCGCCTGCCGCCGGAGGCTGTGAAGGCTGAGGTTGCTGTGGCCTGCCTGGCCTCAGCAGGTCCCTGGACTGGCCACCGTGGTCATGGGTCCACCCTGCAGTGATGCCGAGTCGGGAGGCATGGGAGAGCGGGGTGGGCCCGGGACTCACGCACAGCTCCCAGCCCTGCTGCTTCCGGACGGTCCCGCCTCTTCCAAGCTGCACCTGTGAAGTGCCTTTGACCTTGCGAGGTTGCCACGTGGACTGATGTAAATGGGGATGACGATGTGCCTCACCCGAGGCCCGTGTCCACGGTGCCAGCTGCCTGTGTACCCAGGACAGTGTGCCAGGCGTGGCAGACATAGCCAGGCTGCAGGGGGTGTAGGCAGCTCTAATGGGTGCTTCTCACTGCCCAGGCCAGCTCAGAGCCTTGCCAGGGGTGCGGGCAGCTCTCATGGGTGCATCTCGCTGCCCGGGTCGGCTCAGAGCCTTGCGGGGAGTGTGGGCGGCTCTCATGGGTGCTTCTCGCTGCTCGGGTCAGCTCAGCACCTGTTGTCTTCCCCCATGTTTGGGGTGGTCTCTGGCCTGGTAGCTTGTGGATGCGGGTAGACCTGGGCGGGATATAGGGCTGCATGAGGAGAGCATGAATGTGGACGGCGACTGTCTACCGCGTGCTGAGGCTCTGCCCGGGGATATGGGGTGCCCCGGATGCCCTGACCCGGCTCCCTGTGTCCCCGGGAGCACCCGGGGCTGCAGCTCGGTGAAGCGCGTCGTGTCTAGGCCCATATTGGTGGATGTCCCTCTTCCATCTGCCGTTTCTAGTCCCAACTGCTGGTGACCCCAGCAGTGGCCAGATTATCCAGGGTTCAGCTGGCTGTGAGGAGGGCAGTGTGCTGCTCCCAGGCCCTGAGGCACCAAGCTTTCCAGTGTGCGGTCCACACAGCCCAGCATGACCACGGCCACCTGCCTCCTGATGACAGTGGCTGGGCGGGCTCCAGGGCCTCCCTGGGGCAGTGTGAGGGCACCAGGTAAGGCTGGTGGTGGGCAGAGCTCAAGGCCGGGCAATGTGAGGGTGCCAGGCGGGGCCGGTGGTGGGTAGAGCTCAAGGCCTTCCCTTCACCCACAGGCGTTGCACAGGGGTGTTGGGCAATGGGAGTCGCTTGGGTGCCCCACTGAGTGGGGCACCACACCAGAGGCTTGGGGGGCTCAGGTGCTCACACCTGCAGCCTCCATGGGGGCATCTGGAGCCTGGGTTTGACTCTGTTGTGGCGTCCACAACCAGTAGGCACCAGGATGGCCCATGGGAAGTCCAGAACCTGGCTCTGGCTGGGCCTGTAGGGGAGCTTGGGGGCCCATGGTCTGCAGAGCGGACAGGCTGAGGATTCTGGGCTGTTGCCTCAGTCACTTTCCCCAGGCTGTGTCCCCAGGGGCTGTAGTGCCTCATTTTCTGTGTCTCCAAACATACTTCCCCCATCCCCACCACATGTGCACATGCCACACACAGGTGTGCATATACATACCCACACTTGCATACATGCACATACACACGCCTCCCCGCCTTGGTCTCTCCTGGTGACTTGCCCGGTGGTTTCCAGTTGCCGCTGGGCCAGGCCTTTGCCTGCCTGTCGATTCCTCCCTCATTCTCAGGCCTGCTGGACCTCCACCCTGCAGATCCCACATCCCACCACAGCCTCCTGCCTCACTCCTGGGCTGGCCCTCCATCTCCTTCCCGGCCTTTCATGTGTGCTGTGGCCTGGGGGGTCTTACAAGGCCCCCTGCCTGGCTCTTCTTCCCGGGTTCTAGGACAGAGCCACAGTGTGTTTAGGTGGTGGGGGCAGTGGGGAGCCAAGGGTCGTGGGAAGGAGTCAGGAAGGGGCAGAGTCAGAGGATGTGGGGGAATGGAGGAACCGCAGGGGCAGAGGCCCAGGGCAGGGGTCTCCGAGGTCCTGAGCCCCGTGCACCGTGCAGGTCGTGGGTGCAGGGTCACTGTCCCCAGCAGGAAGCTGGATTGCTGACGTCCCAGCACCACAACAAGGCCCAGCCTTGCTGTTCCATGAGGCCTGTGAGGAGGAGGTGGCTGGCTTTTCTACCCTTAGTGTGGGGTCAAGCCTTGTGCCCTTTGGGGAGTGTGTGGGGGCAGGAGACCCTTCCTGCCTGGGTCGGGGTCCTGCTTGGGGGTGGCTGTGGCGGAGGAGATACTCTGACGTGGGGCCTCTGCCAGGAAAGTCACTTGATTCTGTTCTTTAAGTATGAGCCTGCCAGGGAGAGTGAATTGATTTCCTCTAATCGAAAGTCCCATGCTGAGCCTTTCCCTCCGTCTTGCCCCAGTTCCACGGTCCCTCTTGGGCCCACCCCTGGCCCCCCCATTTACCGTCAGTTTCCTGCGAGAGGTTTTTAGAATGGACCTCGGTTCTGTCAAGCCTCCCGCAGCCCACTCAGTCTCCGTCTCCATCAGTGGGCTCTGGGCCTCATGGGGCGGCCACACTGGCCCCTGCCACTCCTCTGGCCACTCTCTGCCCGCTCTGTCTGTCTCCATCAGTGGGCGCTGGGCCTCACGGAGTGGCTGTGCTGGCCCCACCCACCCTGCGGCTGCCCGCTGCCCAGCTCCTGGGTCCCGTTGCTCCCTAGGGAGCGGAGGCTGCTGGGTGGTGGGGTTTGTGTTTTCCGCAGTCCTAGAAGTGGGTCCCGGCCCACCCCAGTCTCAGGCCGAATCCTATCTTGTCTTGCAGGCTCAGCTGTCACAGGCCCTGGAGGAGCTGGGAGGCCAGAAACAAAGAGCAGACATGGTGAGTCAGACGCGGGAGTGGCTGGGATTCAGGACACCTGGACCCTGGGTCCGGGCAGGGACGCCTGTCCCTGTAAGCCCTTAGGCTGCAGGCACCAGTGCATGGCTGCCTCCTCTGTCATTGGAAGCTGTGTTGAGCGGGGAAGGGTGTATGAGGAGCCTGAGTCCCATCTCTACCAGTGACAGGTGGCGCGTGCCTGGGCAGAGCATGGCCCCTTGGGCCCCACCACCGTGTTTGTGGCAAGGGGGCCGTGACGTGTTTGCCGCACGAGGCCACGGTGTTAGAGGCAAAGCAGGTGTGCGAGCCCGCGAGGGGTCTGTGGCGAACTAGGCATCGGTGCTGTGGCTTCGTGGACCCCTGTCCTGACCACACAGGACCCGAGTCCCCAGTGGGACAGGGCCTCAGCTGGGGCTCAGGCGTTACTCAGCATGGGTCCTGACCAAGAGAGGGACGTCTCAAGCGAGTGCTTCTCTGCCGTCTGTGAATGCGGCAGGTGTGCTTTTAAGCTGTTTTCTCCTCAGCCCACATCGGCCCCACTCTCGCTGGTTTGGCTGCCTCCGAGCCTGGGTGTAGCCGCAGTGTGGGCCCGTTCGGGGCCAGGCAGGCTCTCCTGGTTTCTGGACCTCCAGTGTTAAAAAGCCTCCCACTGTTGCAGGGAACAAATGGGCTTTTCTTTTGAAGCGTTTTGGCCTAAACAAAGTGCAGGTTCCCTCCATGCTGCCGTGGCCTTGGCCATGTCTGTGAAGGACACGGACGGCCCTGGGGCACGCGTGTGGCTGCATATTCTGTCCCGGGCCATGCGTCAGGCTGGCCTGGGTCGCAGGCGGAGCAGCTGTCAGCGTTGTACGGACCCCAGGGCCTGCAGCCCAGGTCGAGGCTCCCATCTGGGCGTCCTTGCTTGCCAGCTTGTGACTGGGAGCTGGTGTCCTGGCTCTCAGGGCCTCCACCTGCCAGGGGTGTGCTGAGGGTTCATCGCTTGACAGATTCTGGGGCCGGCTGCACAGCCTGTGGCGGTTGTGGCTATGGCCATGGTTACAGGCCCTTCCCATGGGGCAGGGTCGAATGGGGTTGGAAATCACCCTCTTGAGAGGTACGGGCACCAGGGCCTAGGCTGGGAATGGGCGAGGGTTGTCTGCCGAGACCCTGGAAGAAGCTGCCAGTGGCGCAGAGAGGCAGCAGCAGGGTACTGCATAGGTCTGGGTCTGGGTAGAGCTGGCATCTGCAGGACCGAGGCCAGGTGGACTGGTGACAGCTGCCCTCAGGCTCCAGAACGGTCGCTGTTCACTCAGCAGCCGCTTAAGGACATTCCTCTCGGTGCTGGGGACGCGGCAGCCAGCAACACAGGCTGCTGCCCTCCTGGAGGCACACTGTTGCCGAGTGAGTAGTCAGTAGCCCGTGGGAGAGTGAAGGACAGAACTTCGGTGGTGGCAAATGCAGGAGCCACAGTTTCCCGGGGCCGTCCTGCAGAGCGTCCTGAGCCAAGCCTGGGGGACCCGACTGTTAGTGGTGGGCGTAGGGGGGCAGGCAGGGCCCGGGACCCAACAGTGAGGTTCGGGGTGACAGAAGCGGGGCCCGCGGTGGTTGGTAGTCTGACCTTGTGGGCCCTGTGTGGTCACGGCAGGGCTGTGGTTTCGTGGGTGGAGTAGGTGGTGACACAACCTGGTGTCCATTCATGAAGGATGCCTGGCTGCTCTGTGCAGGGCCGCAGTGGGTGGGAACTGGCAGGGCTGGGGCTGGCCGGGGTGGGAGACACAGGTGCCCTGGCCTAGGACTGCAGTGGTGTGCAGAGGTGTGGTCCGAGTCGGCTCTGTTGAAGGGAGATTCAGGTGAGGTAGAGAGCGTGAGGGCCAGGAATCGAGGACGGCTTCGGCATTCCGCCCTGGGTAGGCTCGTGGTATGGGGTGGGGAGATTGGGGGTGAAGTGTGGGAGTCTCATGCCTGCCACACGTTGGGTGCACAGGGCTGGAGGCTTTGAGTCAGTGCCCTGGGGTCAGAGGTGCCCATCCGCTCTGCATGGTATTTCAGTTGTCGGGAATGAGTAGGTAGCAGAGAAGTCAGAACCGGAGGCTCAAGCCTCTTCGGGACGTTCCAGCGTCCTGGCATCTAGTCTTGGGGAGCGCCATGAGTGTGGGGACTCCATGGAGGGCAGGTCCATTCACAGAGCCCTGGAGAAGGAAGTGTTTTCAGGGGACAGTCAGACTGCAGAGAGGACCCAGAAGGGGAACAGAGGATTGTCCTAGGCCCTGCGGCCGGCGTTTCGTTCAAGAGAGGAAAGGCACAGAAGGGCCTGCTCAGGGGCTGGGCCTGGAGCCGGAGGGAGAGTTGTTTTACCCCATGGGCAGTGGGAGAGCAGTTTATGCTGATGGGAGCCTCGCTGTAGTGACGGGCGTGATGTAGGGCTGGGGCAGTAGAGGGTCATCGAAGGGGACGGGGACCAGCAGGTTGCTGGAGCTTCCTGTCTCTTCCTGAAGTGGGCATGAGGTGGGCTGGCCTGTGGGAGTCCCAGCAGTCACGCTGAGGTTTGTGGTGTGAACTCGGAGCCAGGTTGGGCAGCAGGCTTCTGTCTGCCATGCTCAGGTGCTTCCCGGCAGACACAGTCACTGGGGAATGGGGGTTCGCGCGGGCGGGTTTGCCAGGGGAGCACGGTGGAGGGAGGGAGGCGGGGATGTGACACGTGGCTCAGCGGAAGGAAAAGCAGGCTGTTGGGGGCTCCATGACAGGCCTTTCTTGGGTCTGGGTTTTAAAATTGGAGTATGAACCATGTTTCTCTTCAGGCTGTAGAAATACTAGGGGGTTATTGTTTTGTTTGTTTTCCTCCCTGCGGTCTGCTGTGAACTTTCACTGCTGATGGAATTTGCAGGGGAACGCATCATAACTGTATTGTTTAACAGCAGGTCTGGGACTCAGTTTCTGTTCCTCTGCCTTCATCTGAGATGGCTCAGGGCAGGCCTGAAAGATGCTCCTGCTTCAGTGAGTGGGTTAGGGGGGCTCTGTGGACTGTGGGGTCTGGTGTCCGGCAGTGAGCGGGTTAGGGGACTTTGTGAACTGTGGGGTCAGGTGTCTGTCAGTGAGTGGATTAGGGG
>NW_012117710.1:2278269-2313526 GCF_000951035.1 Colobus angolensis palliatus | reverse complement strand
CTGGTGTCCGGCAGTGAGTGAGTTAGGGGGCTCTGTGGGCTGTGGGGTCTGGTGTCCGGCAGTGAGCAGGGTTAGGGGGCTCTGTGGACTGTGGGGTCTGGTTCCCCTGAGTGCAGGTGTTCAGGAAGGATGCCAGGGTCCTCTTCCGCCTGTGTGGGGGTTGACAGGGAGTTGGTGGGGGGCGTGCCCAGGACCTTCCTCTGTCGGTGCTTCCTTCTCAGTGACTGAGCTTTCTGGACGCTTCAGTGAGGTCCCTTTTCCTGTTGCCTCTGGAGCAGCCTGAGGTGGGGTGGGTGCTGTTTGCGGAGGGATGCTCCCATCTGAAGATGCCCTGTGGAGACCCTGGTGTTCTGTGTGTCTCACGTGTCGTCACGCCGGCTGCCTCACTGTTGGCCTGAATTGAAACATGCCCGGGGGCCACGCTTCCGCCTGTGCAGGAGGCCAGGAGGGTTAGAAATGGAGTTGTCTTGAGCGCAGGCCAAGCCCTCAGCATTATGGCTGAGCCACTTGCCTGGCGCCCGCAGCTGCTCTAGAGCGTGGACTCCCCACACCCAACAGAGGCATGGACGCCTCGGAGCTGGCACCTTGGCCTGGGCGTTGGCCCTTCTCCAGCTGCACCTTGGCCCGGGCACCGGCCCTTCTCTGGCTGCAGGTGGTTTTGGAGGAACCGCTCACTCCAGGCCTCTTTCGTGGGGAGGGAGCCGGAAATTGGTCTTGGGCCTTCGGGCGGGGTGGGTGTGGCCGCCCCTGGAGTGCTGGCTTCCCTGGATCTCTGGGTGTGGTCAGGGGGCTGTGAGGAGCACTTGGTGCAGCGCTGGGCTGGAGGTTTGGCTGCTTTTCAACCTGTGTTTTTTCTTTTTTAGCCCATAGAATTTCTGTTCCTTATTCATCGTACCCAGCAGTGTTTAAGCTCTAATGCCTGGGCCCCAAGCTGTAGCATTTGACTTCGAATTTGGTGGTGGGAGGATTGCCCCCAAGCAGGATCGTGATTTTACCCCTCCCCGGGTTGAGCTCCTGTTCCTGGCCCCCATCCTTTGTTTGGAGCCATAGGCCCTCCAGATGGGCTCCCAAGGGATGAGACGAGGGGTCTCGTTGGCTCTGTGCCCCTCTTGCCATGCAGAGCCCTTCAGAGGAGGTACTGGGGAGAGCAGTGCCAGGCAAGGGGGCCACAGGCACCGTGATTGGGGCTGGCCCCTGCCAGGCATGCCTGAAGGTCAGTGGCCTCCCTCCCCTGCCCCCCACCACCTCACTGGGCTGTGCAGCCCTGGGCTCTAGGTCGCCCCTTCTCCGTGTGACCCGGAGCCCTCAGTGCCGTGGCTTCTTCCCCGGGGATTACAGGTGCAGGCGCATGGTCCTGTCTGAAGGGGTCTCTGGGCTGTGGGACAGCCTGACTCCCTTTTCATTTTACGGTGGAGGAACCAGAGCGGGAGCTCGCCCTGAGCTGGGATGGCTGGAGTCACCCCTGGTTCTAGCTCTGAGGCCCCTCCCACCCAGTTCCCTGTGACTGGCTTGGCAGTGGTTGCTCTCTGGGGAAGGGGCTCCCCTGTTCCTGGAAGGCTGGGGCCTAGGTGGTCTGCACCCTCAGGGCTTGTGTGGAGAAGCCATATTCCAGGCAGGGCTGACTGCGTCGCTCACGCCTTCTGTCCACAGTGGTCTGAGACATGGCCCTGGTGCCCGTCCTGTCTCCCAGCCTGCAGCTCCTTTACCCATTATTTTCCAACCCAAAGTCATTTTGTTATTTAGGAAAGGAGAAAAGAGAGAAAAAAGAAAAAGTTAAATCTTTAGTTAATTGCCAATGACAAGACAAAGGCACTCGGACTTTCTTATTAAGTAGCAAACCCGTACTAGTTAGTAAGCATAAGTACAATTCATGATTTCTTCTTTAAATGCAATTAATATCGCAGGGAGAGATTTCCTGAGCCATCCTTGTATCATTAGCAAACCCCTCTCATTAGCTAGGCCCGCAGTGGCTGGAGATAGGAGTCTTTTGATTACAGCTATGAAAAGTCCTCTAATATTTTATATACTTTGGGGAGTGGGGAGTGAAGATTTATTTTCCGATTTAGAGGGAATTATGCTGCTCTCAACTCTGATTAAGCAGCATCTTCCTTGATTCCTGATTTCCCTTTGTGGCCCCTCTGGTCCTGCTCCTTGCTCCTAGGGGCACCCTGTGCCAAGTCTGCCCCACCAAGGGCCGTGGCTACCACAGCACTGAGGCCCAGCCAGGCCGCTTCCCATCCCCCACCCTTCTTTGTCCATCTCTGAAATGGGCAGGGTGTTGAGGCTCCCTCTGAGTTGGGCCTAGCAGCAAGTGCTTTACAGACAGATTCTGAAATCTGGCGACCATGAGCAGGGCAGGTTCCGTGGGCCCCATGGAGAAGCCCCAGGCTCTCTGGGGTCTCCCGTGCAGGAGCTTGTGGTCCGTGTGGCTCTCAGAGCCTCTGGCTTCTCATGGGAAGGTGAGGACGCCGGCAAAGCTTGCCCTGAAGAGACTCCCGGTGAAGCCTGTGTGTAGCCTGTAGGGCCATGCACACCTAAGGGCTGTACATAGACCCCGGGGGGGGGACCCTGCCTGCCCAGGAGCCGCGTGTAGACCCGGGTGGACCCTGCACCCCCAGGAGCCGTGTGTAGACCCGGGTGGACCCTGCACACCCAGGAGCCGTGTGTGGACCCGGGGGGGACCCTGCACACCCAGGAGCCGTGTGTAGACCCGGGTGGATCCTGCACACTCAGGAGCCGTGTGTAGACCCGGGGAGACCCTGCATGCCCGAGGGCTGTGTGTAGACCCGAGGGGGACCCTGCATACCCAGGAGCTGTATGCAGATCTGCAGGGCCCCACATGCATGGGAGGCGTGGTTGGTGCCTCTGTCCTCACTGGTGCTGATACTGAGGATGGACCAGGCAGCTGTGAGCCCCTCCTCAGTGCCAGTCCTCATGGCTGTGCCCTGCCCGGAATCTGTCTAGTCACATCCACCAGCATGGCCCGTGCCTCCAGATGAATGATCATGGGAGCCTCCTGGTTTGGTAACTGACAGTGCCTCATTTCACTTTCTGGACCCTTCCTGCACGACTGAACCCTACTTCTGACCGGAGTGCTTCGTGTGTGGGGCGTGCTGCAGGGGCTCGCTGCTGGTGCCGGGGTTCTGTGTGGCTGGTGGCAGCCTCCCGATTCCTGGCAAAACGTTCAGTTAACACTGCACCAGCATGTATGTCCCCACGTGCCTGGTGTGCAGGTGTCCAGAGCTTGGAGAGGCTCTTTGGGGCCAGGGATGTGTCTGGGGCAGGTCTGGGGAATGGCTCAAAGTCTGAGACTGTGTCCTCAGCTGACTCTCCTCCCATCCAGCCCTGGGGGCGGCCTCTCCTGGGTCCCCACCTGGGGCTCCTGCGCCCGCCCTTCCATCCCATACAGGCCGGGACCCTCCCTCCCCTCCTGGGCCTCCTGTACCCACCCTTGCATCCCACACAACTGGTCCCTTCCCACAGCCACACCTGTTTCCTCTCTTGCTTTGTGGCCACCAGCAGGTGCTTCACTGCCTGTTCCTTGGGGTGGAGAGAGGAAGGGGGAGCCTCCCTGGAGTCTCACAAAGCTAAGTGAGTTCACGTGCTGGGAAGATCCAGGCTGTTCTGGGAAGCGATTCTGGGTGAGAACAGGGGCCTGATCTTCCCCAACAGCCCCGGGGCTAGTTCCAGGCTCGCTGCCCGTTGGTCAGCTCAGGTTTCCCTGCTCCAGCCTCATCCTCAGTGCGTGCCCCGAGGCTCCTCCACAGAGCGGAAGGAATTGCTGGGCCACAGCAAGTGTCACGTGGAGCAACCTTTGCTCTAAATGCCTCTTGCATTTGAGGGAAGTTTGTCTAATTCAGGCACTTGCTGAGCGCCTCTTCTAGGCCGTTGTCTGAGGGAACAGAGACCCTGTGGCTGCGCATCTGTCTATTCAGCTGCCCTCACGGGAGCACCACAGACCGGGCTGCTTAAAGTAGCAGATGTTGGCTGGGCGCAGTGGCTCACGCCTGTAATCCCAGCACTTTGGGAGGTGGAGGCGGGTGGATCTCTTGAGCCCAGGAGTTCAAGACTGGCCTGGGCAACAGGGTGAGACCTCGTCTCTATTTAAAAAATAAATAAAATAAAACAAAACCCCAGCAGATGTTTGTTGCTCCCAGTTCTGGAGGCTGGAAGTCCAGGATCGAGAACCGACCAGTCTGGTGTCTGCTGAGGCTGCCTGGTTCCAGGTGGTGCCCTCTCACTGTGTCCGCACATGGTGGGGGGGGCGAGGGAGCTCTGGGGTCCCTTTTGTGAGGGTGCTAATCCCCTCCCTGAGGCTCTGCCCTGTGGCCTCCTCACCTCCCCTGGGCTCCCTCCTAGGATTTCAGCATGGGAGCGGGAGAACACAGTCCATGCATGGGCCCACCTCCTTCTCGCTGTGTGAGACCCAGTGGGCGCTCACTGCCCTGCCCCATCTTCCTACTGGGTGGTCTCTACCTGGTCCCTCAGTGCCTGATAGGCCTGCCCTGCCCACAGTGATGTCCCCGCCCTCTGAACGCATCTTCTCATGCCCTTCCAAGCAGTCTCTGTGCTGCTCCTGCTCCGAGGACATCTTTTCAGTCCAGCGGAGCCTCAGGCTCCCTGGGAACCTAACTGGACCGCTGCCTCTGCCCCTGCGTCGCAGACATGCTCTTCCCTCCCTGCCCACACAGGCCTGCACCCTCACCATCGCCGCCATCACTCTGCTGCCCCGGGCGTGGCAGTGGCACATGCAAAGCCAGCGTGCGCTGATGCTCACCGTGTCACGAGAGCACATTTGTTGTTTACACAGATTCTCCCACTGCGACCCTGGCAGCAAACCCACAAGCTGGTTATGGCCCCAGATACTCAGACAAGGAACAGGTGCAGCCAAGATGAGTGACCTGCCCGTGTTCGAACAGGCAGTGGCGGAAAGTGCTCCAGGGTTCACACCCAGGCAGGCTGACCCCAGACCCTGTGGCCAGTGCGATCGCAGGGGGCTTCCTCGTATCAGGCCGTCTGTGAAATCCACCAGGGCGGGACCCCAGGGCTTTCTGGGGCTCCAGAGCTAGCCCAGGGCCAGGCATTCAGCTGGGGATTTTATTTTATTTATTTACTTTTTTTGAGACGGAGTCTCGCTCTGTCACCCAGGCTGGAGTGCAGTGGCCAGATCTCAGCTCACTGCAAGCTCCGCCTCCCGAGTTCCTGCCATTCTCCTGCCTCAGCCTCCCAAGTAGCTGGGACTACAGGCGCCCACCACCTCGCCCAGCTAGTTTTTTGCATTTTTTAGTGGAAACAGGGTTTCACCGTATTAGCCAGGATGGTCTCGATCTCCTGACCTCGTGATCCGCCCGTCTCGGCCTCCCAAAGTGCTGGGATTACAGGCTTGAGCCACCGCGCCCGGCCCAGCTGGGGATTTTAAAGCATCTGCCGAGGGCTGAGTGGGGACAGGTGCGACAGGGACGCTTCGTCTTCCCTCTGTCCCCTTTCCCAGTGTGAGCACCCAGCCTTTTCAGTGTTTCCCAGTTTCCAGAGATCTTAGGAGAAGATGCTGGTGATTTAATGTCATTACCTTGCAAGGATCATCTGCATTTTAGGAACAGTAGGCTGAGAAGATGTTTTCTTAGCCCAGAAAATAGATTTCTCAGGCATAATGTCAGGGCCTTGGTTGTAGAGGATTTGGATCCCTGCTTCTCCTCCAAAAAAGCAGAAGAAAATCTCAGTGCAGAGGGAACGTGTAAGCTTGTTTCCTGTCTGGGCCAGAGCCACAGTGTGTGAGCTAGCAGAGCCTCAGAGTGTGTCTGACACGTCGTGACCTCTGTGTTATTTTCTCTTCAGAATTATCTTAGAGATTCTCCAAGGTTTTTTCCAGTAAACTTCAGAGGGAGCTTGCCAAGGTTCTGCCAGTCCTCTCGGATGGCCTTGGTCTGCGGACTGACGTGGAGAGGCAAGCTCGCCGCAGTGCAGATCCCCAGAAGCCCTCTCCCTCCCTGTACGGTGGGCCCTGCCCACTGCTTACTGGGGTTATTCCTGGGCGGTCTAGAATCCCAATCACCTGCATGTTGCTGCTGTCTGCACACTTGCCATGTGACCCATGGGGCCCTCTTTTGGGCACTGGGGATGGGGATGAGGAGAAGGTGGGCACTTCAGACTCAGAGCAGTGAAGTCCCCCGTGCATTCCACGCCACGAAACTTAGAAAGATTTAGTCTGTAATAACCACAAGAAAAGAAATTGGTTCATTTATCTTGAAAAATTATGGGAGTAATTCCGTATAGGGGAAACGTCGTACCCTCATCCTAAGTACGAAGCATTTTCCTGTGATTTAAACTTCTCGTGTCTCCGCAGTGGCCCTTTCTGGCTTAGCTTTTTCTCAACTACAAGTATCTTCCATAAGCTGGTCCCCTTCTGGCCCCAGGCCCACAGTGGTGGCACCTGCCCCGCCCCTGCCACCTGCCTCCCTGACGTGGAGCCCATGCCATCCTCGCCTCTGCCTGTTCTGGAGACACTGGGACTTTTCCTTGAACTGGGCTGCCTGGGGGCTTGTTTTTGCCTGTGATGCAGCCAGCAGCTCTGGCAGACAGCCTTCCCCAAGCTCCCCCAGTCGAGTTAACTTCCACAGCGAGAGGCTTCACAGGGATAGGAGATGGCCTCAGATGTCCTACACAGGCAGATGTAGGAGTGGGGCTGATAGGAGGGAGGGAGGCCCTTTCTGTAGGGATAGCTTTCAAATTCAGCCTTTTTTCTAAGCAGGGGCTCTTTATCCAGCATCCCGGGGCAGGAACTCAGTTCTCCGTGAAGCCCTAGCAGCTGCATACACATTTGTGTTACATGCACGCGTTTTTCTTCAGAGAGCAGTTGCCATCTTCAAAAGGTTTCTGACACCTGTGCCTCCTCCCCAGTGTTAACAACTGCCCTGTTGAGGAGGCAGCCTCAATGATCCCAGCGAAGATTCTAGAGCCCTTGGAAGCCACCTGCACAGACACCACCATCTGGCTTCCCAACACTCCTCTGTGAGTGTAAACAGAGCAGGGTATCCAGCTTGGCAGTCAGAGCAGTGGGACTCTGGTGGGACAGGTGCTCAGGCGCCCAGTGGTGCTTGTGAGGCCAGCAGTGGCAGCCCTGGGCACACCGCAGCCCTGGTGGTGAGGCCCCGGTTCCTCTGAGCACAGCTGCTCTGGCTCTGCAGCAGCCTGGTCCCGGGGCGGTGCCTGAGGAGTCATTCTGAGAAATGATGGTGGCCTCAGGCAAACATTCGGCTGGGACATGCGCGCCGGCTGGGCTGCTTTTTTCTGAGGAGAAAGCATTTCCCAGCTCAGACACCCAGCCGTGCTCACGAGGAGATGGCTGGGTGAGCAGCAGGGCTGCCCGCGGCCCATGGTGCCTGTGTCTCCTCCAGGTTGGAAAGGAAACTAGGGAGTGGACTCCACTTAAGATCCCCCCAGGCGTCCTCAGGAAGCCACAGCCACTCCAGAAGCCTTCCCGGGGCCAGAGGGTGCAGAGCTGACCAGAAAGTTGGCCTCTGGCCCGGATGCCCAGCTCTGACCTCAGCACCCTCTCATCTCTTGGAGACCCGGGGCCTCTGCCCCAATCAGCCCCGGGAGCCCTGGGATGCAGGCCCTCACCTCGCAGCCAGAACTCTGTGAGGCTCTGGGCCTCAACCTCACTACCGCAGGGGGTATGGGGTGCAGCTGAGACTCAGGGATGCCACATGAATGGGCGATGAGGCAGTACGAGTGCCTGTGCGTGTGGACGCCCTCACTCTGGTGCTCAGCAGTAGCCTTGTGAATTAGAATTGCGGTGGGGGCAGTTACCCAGCTTCTCCTCTTATTAGTTTGTGGCATTAAGGAAGGCCCCTGGGAACACACCCTGCATCTTCCCAAATTAAACCGAATGCAAGGTCTCTTCCTAAAGCCTATGCTGCGCTAGTGAGTTTGCCACAAGGACTATTAGCATTTATGTTGTATGCAGGTTGGGGCTGTGAGTGGATCTGGCAGGCCAGACCTGCACTCCAGGAGGGACGGACCTTGTAGGCAGAGGGACACGGGGCCGGTCGGACTACACTGAGGCTGGGCCATGCCGAAGCCGGGTCACGCTGAGGCTGGTCCGTGCTGAAGCCAGCCTGTGCTCAGGCTGCTCCACGCTGAGGCTGGTCCGCACTGAGGCTGCTGCACACTGAGGCTGGTCCACACTGAGGCTGGAACTGCTGCCAGGATGTCTGTGCTTGCGCTCAGGCTGCTCTCCTGAGCACGCCTCTTCCCCCACACCTCTTCCAGGTTGGGTCTGGGCAGCGCACATGCTGCTGTGCAAGCTCCGTCTTCCAGGGTGAGGTGGCTCCCACCCTGAGGGCTCCCAGCCCATGCCCGGCCTTTTGCTCCCCTCTCCCTGTTGGCCCCACCTGAAATCAACAGGTTGCTTCGTCTCAGTCAAACATACAGTTGAGTTCCGTAAATGAGACCAGAATCTGTTTCTGTGAGAGAAAATCGATAAACCTCTAGCCAGACTCATCGTAAATAAGAGGACACAGATGAACACTCTTGGGCGTGAGAGAAGTGACCCTGGTGCCTGCCATTTTCCATGTTTCAGTAGAGCCGTCCTGGTAGGTGTGAAGTGGCTCCTGTGGGCTTCGTTTGCGTTCCCCTGAGGCCGGTGGTCCCGAGCTGCTCACTCTGCGCTTATCGGCCCCGCATTTGTTTTCTCTGGAGAAGCGTCTGTCGCATCCAGTGCCCGCTTTGTAAATGGGTTTTGTTGGTTAGTGGTGAGAGTCTTCATGTGTTCTAGATACTAGACCCTTCTCAGGTACGTGATATGAGAGGCCCCTGGGGGGCAGCCCAGGAAGGGCTCTGAGCCTTGCTGGGCATCAGGGCCTTGTCAGGGAGGAGATGGCCATCTGTGGGCCTTGGGAAGGGGCATAGAGGGGCCAGGCACACATGGCCCTGCCTCCTGCAGCCTGGTGTGGGCACGGGGTGTGGCCAGAGAGAACAGTTTCCACAGACAGGCTCAGTGCTAGGACTGCCCGGAGCACACTCAGGGCCCCTGGAAGGCAACCCTGGCTGGGAATCCTGTCCTCCAGGCTCTTGCTGTGGGATCATGGCCCTTCCCGAGAAGTCTGCCTGTGGTGCTGTCCTCCCTAGCCACGCTGTGCACCTGGGCCACCCTGGAGTGCAGCCGGGTCCTCCAGAGAGTCTGTCAGGGACTGTGCCACCACTTCTCAGGCACCGCAACACAGGCATGAGGGAGTAAATGCAGAAAATGAGGTTTTAGGTACCGAGCGCTCTGTGCCTGGGCCGGGCCCAGAGCAACATCCTGTCCCCAGGCCTGGCTGTGGAGGGCTTCCCTGCCCTGTCGCTGCACTGGCAGGGCCCTGATCTGTTGCTGCACTGGCAGGGCCCTGATTTGTCTGCCCCTGAAGTCTGGTAGGCTGGGCGCTCCACAAAGTGGCTGGGCCTCAGGTCCCTGTGGTGGGGACGGCCGGGCTGCTGTGTGCCGCCTGATCAGGGGACAGCCGGGCTGCTGTGTGCCGCCTGATCAGGGGACGGCCGGGCTGCTGTGTGCAAAGCCTGAATAGTGGACAGCCAGGCTGCTGTGTGCACCGCCTGTTGCAGGGGCAGAGTTGCCCCCGGGAGGTGTGAGAGGTGAGTCTGTGACCTGTGGATGAATAATGAACGGGCTCTCCCCCATGTCGGGAAGCGTTTAGCAGGGCCCTCTCCTTATCCCCAGTGCCCTCTTCCTGGATCCCAGCTTCCTGCCTGCGCTTCCGCACACTGTTCCGTCTGCCTGCTACTCCTTTCCTTCTGGGTCTCCTCGCCCTCATGGGCCTTCTACCGCTCCTTGCCTCTCGTGGGCCTGCCCCGGCTGCAAGTAGGCATTCCACAGGTCCTCAGTGAGGCTGCCTCCTAGGGGCCTGCCTGACTTCCAGCCAGCTCAGCCTCCTCCCTAGACTGTAGGCTGCCCTGGAGGTCGGAGCTTCAGACCTGGTCCCGTGCCCGGGAGCCCAGGTTTCCCACCCAGGGACAGGTGGTGGTATCCCCATCGTCACGGTGAGGGCTGGAGGCGCAGGTGCCTGTGAGTGACCTGCTGCTGCCCTGGGCCTGCGCCCTGCCAGCGGGTCCCATGGGTCCTCACAAGGAGCCCTCCGCACCCTCCCCTCTCGGCTGCCAAGTCCCCAGGAGAAAAGACGTGGAGCCGGGGCTGCTGGGCGGCCATGGCCCTGCCGTGCGGGCCTGATGGCTGGGCGAGGGAGCTGCAGTTGGTGCCAAGAGCACCGTGGGACCATCCTTGCGTTTGCTCTTCACCACCTGCCTCTTTCCCCACTCCCCAGTGGCGTTCCTTCTTTTAAATACTGATATGTCTACACAGCTTCTCAAACTGGTAGACAGTAGAGCCGACTCTAGGTCCTGTCTGCTCAGCATGGGCAGCTCCCTCTGCTTCATCCCGGCTGCTTCGACCCACCCCAGTGCCTCCCCATTCCAAGCTCAGCCGCACACACACTGGACATACCCGGGAAGTGGCCATCGCTGCATCCATGCCCATCGTCCACCCACCCGTGTGCCCCCCCCCAAGCACCGCCTGTGTGCCAGGTTCTGTGCTGGCAACAGGGCCCTACATGGTTGCCACGTCTCCTCCAGGGAACGCCCCATCCAGTGGGGAGGAGAGTCATCTGCCCAGTCACTGTGTGGTGTGGTGGAGTAGCGGGCGCAGTCACAGAGGAGTGGGGGTGGGCACTTCTGGCTGGCAGGGGAGGGGTGAGGGAGCTACCAGGACAGATTGTGGGGAAGGTAGCGTTTCAGTTGGATCTAAATGGCGGATGGGAGCGGGGGTGTAGGTGGAAGGTGACCCATGGACATGGGTCGTGGGTCTGCCCCTCTGTGGCTACTGTCCTGTGCCGTGGGCCTGGAGGGGAATGTAGGGATGAGAGCTGGCCTGGTGGGGAGGTGCAGGGTGGGTGGAGGACCTGCAGCATGGCTGGGGGTGTCGGGCACAGGCTTGAGGGGCAGGCATTGGCTGCTGTGAGAATATAGTCGGGAGCTTAGTTATGAGTCTAAGGTTACACATTAAAATAAAAGGGCTTGATTTTTGCTCTGCACATTGTGGCATACGTCAGCATTTCCCCCTTGTTTCCTGGAAATCATCCACAAATAACAAGAAGCATGAAAAACCAAAATGGCACTTAAATTTTGACAAAACAGAAATGCAGCTGCAAACCAAGCCCCAGGCAGAGGCAGGCAGCCCATGGCTCGGGAGAGTGCCTTGAGCAGACACATCCCCAGGGAAGCCTGGAGCAGTGCCGGTGGAGAGAGCTCCATGAGGGAGCCGCTGAGTAGAACTCCCTTGCTGGCAGGAGCCCTTGCGAGAGGCAGTGCCTGACCCTGGCTTCGGGGTGCTGGGGCCAGGCGGCAGCTGGAACAGGGGTCCCTGGACTGGCGCATGGTTCCAAGCCGCAGCAGAGGTTGGTGCTGAGCTGAGGGGTCACACGAGTGCATCACATGTGCTTGAAGCCGCATCTGTGGCAGAGAGAACATTTGCTCTTAGGAAAACTCACAGCGTCCTTTCTCTCCTGCCAGAGGGAGCTACTGGGGGCTGATTGGACTCACAGCAAAACTGTCACTGGATTTCAGATAAAAGGAAGCAGGCCTGTCCTTCCCCACTGCGAACCTGTGCACAGAGCCACATTCAATAAAACTCATCTTCAGCAGTGAGCAGTAAAGGTCACTCCATGCATTCGTGTAAGAGCAAAGGAGAAAAAGAAGAAAAACAAGTGGCAGAAAAAGTTTCACAGAAAAACAGTGGACACTGAGCAGATGAAAATTGTATCCAGATATTTTGCCAAGAAATAAAAGTTAACGAGGTGTTAGAGTCTGGGAGGCTTGGTGGAACGCATATGCTCCAAGAAGAGACGGTGAGGCCAGGGGGTGCGTGAGACGGAACCCAGAGGGTCTCGGGGCAGGAGAGGGGGCAGCACGGGAAGAAAGGTGACCGGATGCACAGGGAGGCGAATCATGGGAAAAACTACATAAAGAACCCGCAGCAAGAGTTCCATCTCCTGAACTGGAAGATGAAGTGAATGTGGAAGCTGGGAAATGTAACTACTACATGTCAGATACTCAAAAAGAAGTGTCAGGATGGCAGAGGGAGGAGAGAACATGAGGATGGCGTCCTCGCCGTTGAGAGCCAAAGACGCAAACACACCATCTAAAGGTAGTATCAGGTGCAGAGAGTAGATGGAGCTGCGTGTTCGGCTCCCTAGAGCACCAGGCGCAGTAGACTGGTCTATCCTGAGAGAGTGACTGTGAGGGCCTGGCTCCTGGCCATGGAGCCGGGATCCCGTGGTCTGCATCTGCGCACAGCAAACGTGGAAGAGCCCGTGCTGTGCCCAGTCCAGTTCTGCAGGCGTGAGAACCGGCGGAGCCTGTGGTGGAAACCCCAGTCCCGGGCGGAAAACAGAGCTGCCCCGCTCAGGCCACAAGGCAGGCAGGGGAGGAACGCTGGCCTCCTCCAGTTTTCATTCCATTCAGGCCTCAAGGAGTTGGAGGAAGCCTGCCCATGGTGCAGCGGGCAGTCTGCTGAGTCCCCGATTCAAATGTTGATCTCTTCCACAAACCCTCCCAGGCACACCCAGAAAGAGTTTGGATCTGAGTACCCCAGGTCCTGTCCAGTGGACACATGGAATGAACCGTCACAGACTGTATAAAGTTAAACAGTGAAGGTGATATATCTGACTAGTTAGGCACTGAACATAGGAGATACAGTAGGTACTGTCTAGTAGGAAAGTATAGGTGTGAAACAAAACTGAGTTATAAAAGCAACCAGGGTAAAACATGCACACTTTTCTAAGCCTCGAGAGAATTACACGCAAAAAAGTAAACTAGATTAAAAAGGCCACAGAATGACATAGGTGTAAAAGCTATAAAATCAAAAGCATAACAACATAATACAACAGAAGTAGACACAAATCAAGTTATAGATGGACTAAACTCTCCTATTAAAAGCAAAGGACTTCCCGATTGGATTGCAAAGCAAAACCAAACGTTGGAAAATACGGGAAGCAAAGGCATCCTGGTGACATGAACCTGGAAAGCAGGAGCTGTGATCTCAATGCAGTGTGAGTTCAAGCCGGAAGCCTCTCGGAAACAAAGGTGGGTGCTTTTCATAGCGAGTCGCAGGTGGGTTAGCCAAATAACATATCACTGCTGTTGGGAAAAGCAGAAATGAGGAGAGATTCACGGGGAAATTGTCAGAGACGCCCGTAGTAGAATTTATGTCCTCATCTGCGATATATCAAGTGGGCAAAGAACAATGGAAAAAAACAGAAAAATATAGACGTGCGTAAAACCCAGATCCCGGCCGGGCGCGGTGGCTCAAGCCTGTAATCCCAGCACTTTGGGAGGCCGAGACGGGTGGATCACGAGGTCAGGAGATCGAGACCATCCTGGTCTACATGGTGAAACCCCGTCTCTACTAAAAATACAAAAAAAAAAAAAAAAAAAAAAAAAAAAAAACTAGCCGGGCGAGATGGCGGGCGCCTGTAATCCCAGCTACTCGGGAGGCTGAGGCAGGAGAATGATGTGAACCCAGGAGGCGGAGCTTGTAGTAAGCCGAGATTGCGCCACTGCACTCCAGCCTGGGCGACAGAGTGAGACTCCGTCTCAAAAAAAAAAAAAAAAAAACCCAGATCCCCCAAATTAGAGAGTATACTCATGTTAAAGGAGTGCATAGAAAACAACATTCACAAAGATTAATTGTGTCTTCGATGATAGAGAAAGCCTTTGTAAATTAAAACAAGTAGAACTAATATAACTTCTTGTGATTGCAGTGTGATGTGAAATCAAGAACAAAATCAGGAAAAAAAAAAGCTCCTAACACTTGGAAATTAAAAATCAAAACCCAAACAGAACAAAACACTTTGTCTTAAACAATTCTTGGTTCAAAGAATTACGGTTCAAAAGTGCATACAATCTAGAAAATAATTGTCATGAAAACACTTCTCATCAGAGCCTGTGGGAACCATCTAAATTCACAAGTTTAAATATTTGTATCATTCAACAAAAAAGCATGTAAATATATGGATGAGACCTTCAACCCAAGAAGTCAGGAACAAAAGGAAAATAAACCTTATTGAAACAAAAAGGTAGGAATTTGTAAAGATCAAAGCAGAAGTTAACAGGAAAGTGAAAAATGGTAGAAATAATAAATAAGTCCAAATACCTGTTATTTGAAATAAAACCAATAAAACATATGAATTATTCACAGTTCTAATAAAAAATTGATAGAAAGTATCACCATCCAAAATAAGAAACAAGACTAATTACCTGAGCTGTTGACTGAGCAGGGGCATGCCAGAGCGTTCGGGCATGCTGAAAATTCTGTGTCGTGACCTGGACGGTGGATACGAAGGTGTAGACGTGTATGAAAAGCCATCAAGCTATACACATAAGATTGAGCACTTCACTGCGTGTAAATTATATGTACCTCGATGGGAAAGAAAATAAAAGCAAAAATTAAAAAATTGAAAAGAATGATGAGTCTTACCTGAATTCTATAAAAAGAATTATGAATTATATCTCAATTCCATTTTAATAATAATCTGTAGGAAATGAATAACTTTTTAGGGAAATGGTATCTATGTATCCCAACTCCAGAAGAGAGAGAAATTTTAAACAGACCAATTATTGTAGAAAAACGTTGTCCTAACATCGCCATGGCCGCTCTCCCCCACTGCAAAAGGAAAGAAACAGAAAATGCATCAGGCCAAGCCAGTTTCATGGGAAAATTCTACCAGATTTGCAAAGTGCAGATACTTTGAACACTGCGTAAACCAGTTCAGACTGTGGGAGAAGGAGGGGAGGGCATTCTGGAAGTGAGTGTTGTATTGACACCAACAACTGCAAAGGCCTTACAAGCCTGTGTGTGTGTGCATGTGGGCGTGCATGTGCATGTCTGGGTGGGCGTGTGTGCATGTGTGTGCATGCACACGCATACGTGCATCCGTGTCAGTGTTAACGTGTCAGGAGTGAAATTCAGCAGGTTGAAATACACCATATGTAGCAGGGTTTATTCCAGGACCAGCCTGTCAGCTTGATTTTAGGATATCAATTTATAGAACACCCTCTTCATATTTGCTGAAAAGGCATTTGACAGAATCCAACATTCAGCCTTGATTAAAAACTCTTAATAAAATAGGAATATATGGGTAATTTCTCAGCATGATAGGAAATACCTATTTGAAGCACAAGGTGACATGCTGAAAATGAGAAAGTACCGGCTTCAGCTCCAGTGAAGCCACAGGCCACCTAAGGATGTCCAGCCTCACAACTGTGATTTAGTATTATTCTGGAGACACCAGTCATCCAGAGTAGACAAGCGAAAGAAGCCCAAGGTATCCATATTGCGAAGGAGGAGGAAAATTGGAAAATTGTCCCTCTTTGCTGCTGATAAGATTGTGTTCCAAGAGAATCAACTGAGAACTGCTGCTGTCGATCGGAATTTAGCGAAGGGGGCGGGAAACAAAAATTTAAAATCATGTATACAAAGATAAGTTAGAAAGTAGAAGAAAAGGCCAGGCGCAGCGGCTCACACCTGTAATCCCAGCACTTTGGGAGGCTGAGGCAGGTGGATCCCTTGAGGTCAGGAGTTCGGGACCAGCCTCACCAACATGGTGAAACCCCATCTCTACCAAAAATACAAAAATTTGCCGGGCATCGTGGCATGCACCTGTAATCCCAGCAACTTGGGAGGCTGAGGCAGGAGAATTGCTTGAACCCGAGAGCTGCAGTGAGCCGAGATGACACCACTGCGCTCGAGCCCGGGCGACACAGTGAGACTCTGTCTCAAAATATATATATACACACACATATATATATTTGTATGTATATGTATAGTGAGAAAAGCAAAGTACCAAATGATGTGTAGGACATCTTACCATTTTTATTGAAATAAAGTGTGGTGGGAGGAAGAACATAGACGTATTGCTGGCATGCACACCAGCAGCCTCTGGAAGGAACATATGCTCAAACCTCAGAACGTTGGTTGGCTGAGAGTCAGGGACCTGGGGTGCTGGGGTTGGAAGTTGGGGAGAGGCTGCTCAGGGCATGGGCTTCCGTGTTTGTTGTCTGAACTGTGGGTCTTTCTTGTTAATGGACACATAATTGTACATATTCATGGGGTACATAGTGATGTTTCAGTACATGTAATGTATGGTAATTAGATCAGGGCAATTAGCATATCCTGCCCCCTTGCACACTGTGCACACGCCCGCCCCCCACCCCCTTGCCCTTTTTCCCAGGCTCCTGCTGGCCCCCAGCCCAGGGGGTGTTATCCCCCTCGAATCATCCCACCCTGGGTGTCTGGCAGGCTTTGCAACCCCACTGCTGAGGGCCTCTGGCTGCCCTCGTACATGCTGGTACCTCCCCTCCCCTCCCTGAGGCCACGCTGCCCTATCTCCTCCCTTCATGGTGGGGTGCAGGCTTTGGAGTGGGTTAGGACTGGCGGGAACAAGGTTCTGACTTGGGCCGGGGCAGGATATACCTCCCTGAGCCCGTCGGATCCTGTCCGTGGGACACCCCAGGAGTGGTGAGGGGCGTCTCTGGGTGGGCCTCCCTTAGCAGCACCCCCAGAGCCTGGAGCTGGTGCCCACATAGCCCCTCAGCCTGCGCCAGCCTGCCTGACCAGGCCCTGTCTGTGCCTTGCTCTTCCTTGAGCCTGCAGTCGGTTCTGGCTCCTGGCCTCCCCACCGTCTGCTGCCCCCGACGCCTCCCACCACAGGTGTGTAGGGGCAGGTTAGAATCCACACTCCTGGCTGGGCGCGGCGGCTCACACCTGTAATCCCAGCACTTTGGGAGGCCAAGGCGGGTGAATCACCTGAGGTCGGAGTTCAAGACCAGCCTGGGGAACACACTGGTACCCCATCTCTACTAAAATACAAAAAATTAGCCAGGCCTGGCAGCACGCACCTGTAATCCCAGCTACTCGGGAGGCTGAGGCAGGAGAATCGCTTGAACCTGCGAGGTGGAAGTTGCAGTGAGCTGAGATTGTGCCACTGCACTCCAGCCTGGGCGACAGAGCGAGACTCCGTCTCTTCAAAAAAAAAAAAAAAAAAAAAAAGGGGGAATTCAGGCTCCCTCCAGGGCGGTGCAGCATCTCACGCTGTTCTGCGGAGGAACTGGAAGTAGCAGAATAAATGATGGCTGGTGGCTGTTAAACCAAACCGCCGGCAGTGTTGGAGCGTGCTCTCTCCCCAGCTATGTGTCCCTTCCCCAGAGTCTCTCACATCTGCCCCACATACCCCGCCGGGAGCCTATGCATCTGTTGCTACTCAGGAGACACAAGTGCCAAAAAAGTGAGAGAACCTGAGTATGCAAAGTTAAGAGTGCTCTATGGCCTGGCAGCTTCAGGCTTCCGGGAAAGAGGGCTCTCCCCCAGCTCCCAGCCCAGGGCGGAGGTGCTACCAGGGGCAGTCTCAGGGGCCTGGGCGGGGGTTCCCCACACACCTGGGGGCACTTATGTCTGCTGACCCTCTGTCCTTTGCTTTCTCCTAGCTGGAGATGGAGCTGAAGATGCTCCAGTCTCAGTCCAGTTCTGCCGAACAGAGTTTCCTGTTCTCCAGAGAGGAGGTGGACACCCTCAGGTATGTCCCACAGAGAGGAGGCAGACATGCCCAGGTGTGTCCTGCGGGGGAGGAAGTGGACGTGCCCAGGCGTGTCCTGGGTGGGGGGAGGCGGATGTGCTCAGGTGAGTCCTGTGGGGGGAGGGGAGGTGGGCACACTCACGGGTGTCCCCCAGGAAGGAAGTGGACATGCTCAGGCGTGTCCCCCAGCGGGGAGGTGCGCATGCTCAAGTGTGCCCTCTCCAGAGGAGGGGAGTGCAGGAGACACGTCGTGGCAGCCTCCTGTCCCCTCTCTCCAGCCTGTGGCCTTCTCTGTGTGCTCCCCCGTTGGTGGTTGGAGTGAAGTCTTGCTCCTCTGCTGCCTTCCTGGAAGGGCTTTTCTTCACAAGTCACATCCCATCCACGTAGGTTCCTCTCTGCAGGGACACTCGTCTCTGCTGGTGTGGGCCTTTCTTCAGCAGCACTTCTCCAGCCAGCGCTGACAGCGGGGGCCTCTCAGTGTCCCGATGCTCAGAAGGGAGCGGGTCCTCCATCACGGGGTGGTGCTGGAGCCGGGTCCGCAGCCGCAAGGGCTGTGTGGCAGTGCTGTGCCGAGACGGCTGCACCGGAGTGTGGCTCAGAGCAGAGCCCAGGCAGTGCGGCAGCTGGGCGTGTCCAGCAGCCCTCGGGCTGCGCTTCAGACATGCTGCCGGCTCTCTACCACCGCCCTGTCCTGGGGTGCCCTCACCCTGGCTCCTGCTTGCACACCGCGTCCCTAGACCAGGGTCTGCAGGCCGTGCTGCTTTTCTAGAGCTCTCTTCCTCTCCCCCTGGCTTGTGGACCCATCGGGATCCTTAGGCAAGAGGTTTCCAGGGAGATGCAGGTGGAGCTCCTGGCTCTGCTTTAGGGCCTGTATCGGCACTGCCACTTCCAGTGTGGATTGAAAGTGGCTGTGTGTCCTGCTAGAACCCGAGTGTCCTGCTAGAATCCACTGTGGGAGGCAGGAGGCCGTGGCTTTCCTGCACTGGCCACTCCTCTGCTCTGAGTGTCTGCAGCAGGCCAGGCCCTCGGCATCTGGGGTTTCTCCTGGTCATCAGAGGAACTGAGAAGAGGGGACTGAGACAGCTCTAGGGGACATCAAATGGCCCTGCAGTGAGATGGGGGTGGCGGTGGTGAGAGGACGCCCTTCCCTGGCCACACAGCTTTGGTGTGTGGGCCCCTGTGCCCCCCGCGGCAGCCTCCTCTGCTTCATCACACCCACTCCCTGGGGTTCTGGTTTTCACCCGTGGATGGCCCCTTTCTCAGGGTTGCTGAGAGTAAAGCAGGAAAAGGGATGCCTTTGGTCTGGCCCTGGCCCAGGAAGTGCTCTGCACGTGGCAGCTGTGATGCCTTCTGGATTCGAGGTTCCTCCAGCATCTCTGAAGCATTCCTCATGCATGGGCTGTGCCGTACACATCGCCCTCTCTGGGACCCGCCAGAGTCTGAGCGGTTTGGTTTCCATCCGTTCAGCCGTTCAGTGTTCAGATATTGAGTGTGTGCCGTGGGCGTCTTTAGGGTCAAGCTCGGAGGCTGATGGAGTGGTGAGTGGGTGCTGATGCACTCTCCGTCTTCATCAGCGTCTCCTTGTCTTAGGGACCTGGGGGCCATTCTTCACCTAGAGGCTCTGTTGTTACAGCCTGTGAGGTGCACGTGGTCCTGCGACAGTGGGTGTCTCCTCCAGCAAGTGCGTCTGCGTGCGGTGTTCAGATTGATGGCGGGGTGGGGAGGGGGGGCTGTGTGTGAGTGTGGGTGTGGTGTGGGGGAAGCTGGAGACTGGGCGGGGGCCGTAGTGAGTGTGCAGTCTCTTTCCTAGGCGTGATGTTAGGCACTAGAGGCCTTAAAGTGGAAGAGTGTGGCTGGAGAAAGCACTGGCTGCCGGGCCTGGGGAGGGGGAGGAGAGTGGCAGAGGCCCCGCCACCTGCTCGCCAAGCATCAGCGCTGGGAGCCCCTCCGAAGCTGGAGTTGGCTTTTCCTGTGCAGAGATGAACAACACATGCCTCCCACACACACCCTGACTTGCGGGAGTAGCCCTGCCTGGGGAGAAAGACCCTTGCCACACAGAGCAGCGGGCCTGGGGGCCTCAGAGAGGGGATAGTGTGTGGCGAGACAGAAGGAATGGCTCAGAAGGGAAGCCCAGGCAGGTCAGGAGCTCACCAAGGCCAAGGCTGGATGAGGTGCCGGACAGGCTTCGATGTGTGTCTGCTGTGAGAGGGGGAGCTGGGACCAGCAGCAGAGGCCACGCCTTGTCATCATGGAGAAGGGCCTCTGTGGGCGCAGGGGGAGAGGCCGTGCATAGCAGCGTGTCAGGAAGTGCTGGGCTGGTGTGGCTGGTGCCTGACCCTACAAGGTCCTGAATGCCATGCGAGGCAGGGCGGTCTCCACCGCTGTCCTCCGGTCCCCAGGAGCCACGTGGGAGGTGGTAGAGTAGGTGCTTAAATTTGGGGAGTTGCGTCAGTGGCTCCCAGCATCCGTGGAGGTTGCAGGAAGGTCGGTGTGCCCCGGCCTGCAGCTGCCCACACAGGAGCCCGCATCGCGCTGCGCGGCTCCCCACTCTGGGAGGCGGCGCCCTGCTTTCTGTTGGGCCTTTGGCACCTAGAACCTCTCGTTCTGCAGTTGATGGGAGCGTGGCCAGGCAGGCGTCAGATTTGTGTGGGCTGCTGTGCTTGGGGTTTATTCATTTTTACAATTTAAGAAAAGGCCTTTATCATTGATATCTTTTACATCAAGGTCAAAACTTGTCGTCCCCACTATTTTGTTTAGAGAAAGCAGCGATGGAAAGAAGGGCCTCTGTGGCTAACTCATGGGAACTGGGGAGACACCGGCAGGTCGCCCTCAGCTCTCAGCACAGCCTTCTTCCAGGAGCAGCAGCCAAGAGCCTAGAGCTGGGCCTATGGCAGGCACCGTCCACCCTTCCCGGCCCGCCAGGCCTCGTAGCTCCATTTGGGAAGTCCCCTTTCAGGCCACGCAGCAGCCGTGGTCAGGATTTGGGAGCCAGTGGATCTGCTGGGTGGACCTGGGAGAGGGCCTTGGAGTGTGCAGTGACAGGGAAGCCAGGTGACACGGGCCTTTTTCTGACAGACTCGATCAGGCCCAGCGGTGGGGACCCGTGGAGCCCGGACTGTCTCCCTGAGCTTCTCGGGAGAGAGGTGGCTCGGCGGAGCATGCAGGTGAGGCCTCCTGCCCAACCGGGGCACAGGCCAGGCTGTTTTTCTCTGTGTAATAAGCACACGTCCTTCCAAGCTTTCTCTTCCAGAGCTCCTCCTTCCTGGGGCATCCCTGCAACTCCTGGCAGGGTGACCTTGTGCCCCACTCCACCCCGTCCTTGGCCTTGGCAAATGCAGTGTTCTCAGGGTTGTGTCGCCGAGCCTCCGTTTCCTGTTGTGGCTGCAGTGGGATCGGTGCGTCTCCGGGAAGCATCCGTATTTGCAGCTCACCGTCGTCCTGAGTGAGGGCACGTGTGTCACGGCTTGTGCTTAGTTTTCCTGGGACCACCGCAGGCAGCCCTTCCGGCTTGCGGGTGGGACAGCAGGGGCCCTGGCAAGCTGCAGACCCTGCCCCTGAGGAGAGTGTCTCGGATGCCGGGCACACATGGCCACCCCCTCCCCAGGGAGGAGACACTGCAGTGTTGAGGCCAGAGGCCTCCCTGTCATCTTGCTCTCCGTGCAGCTCTCGAGGGCTGGGGAGCTGGTGAGGAGATGAGAAAGGCTTCCCGCCTTGGATGAAACCCATTTCTCCTTTTAATCTGCCTCCTCCTCTTGAGTGTGAAGTGCTTTTCCTGCAGGCCTTTCATGAAACATGCAGGGGGGCATTTTCTGAAGTGGCTGGTTCAGGGGAAGACACGGCAGACACCCGTGGCCCTGCCGCACCCCCCTCCCACCCACCCCAGCCCTGTGCAGCCGCTCTGCCCTCAGCAACCATGGACGGCCAGTAGAGGAGCCCGGTGGGCACCAGGGATGGTGCAGCCCCCTACCCCCCTCTGACTGCCTCGGAGGACCAGGGATGGCCCTCACACACACACTCACAGCCACACGTATGTGCGCCTGCTCTCGCCCGCGTGCACACTCACATTTTCACATCCATCCGTTTGTTGTATGTGAATGACATGTATCACATTGCATCGTTTTTCAACACAGAAGCCAGAGAGGGTGTCAGTGGGGATTTTTAAGAGGCAGCAGCTGAGGAGCCCTTTCAACCGGAACAAATCTGAGCTCGTCCTCTCTGCTGTCACATAGCAGCTCTAGCAAATCCTGAATGTTGCCTGTGGATTTAGCAACTGGTTCGATGCTCGCTAATTCCAGAGGCTCGCCTGGCTGTGCCAGCGCCTGCTAGTCACACTCTTGCCCTCGCTTCCTGGCCGTGCGATGCCTCTGGGTCCTGGGAGGTGCTGGGGGCCCTGGAGATGCCGGCCTGCCTCAGGGGACGCGAGGTGACCTGTAACCCCACTCACCCGAGGTCCCCACTCCTCAGGGCGCTCTGTGATCTCCACTCGTACCCCAGGGACCCAGTGCCCAGGCCCACGTCCTTTCCAGAGAGGGCCAGGTGCTAGACTTTCAGTATTCTTTTGTGGAAATTACCATCTTTCATCCAACAAATCTCCATTAAACACAGCTGCTGTAAGTCCGTTCCTGAAGCCACGGAGAGGTAACCAGAAAGATAGTCACTGCCTGCCAAGCTTCCAGGGCAGTGGGTTGATCTTTGAGCTCACCATGCCCAGCGCAGGCCACCAGGGAGCGTTCAGTCTGGGAAAGTGGAACTGGTTTTCCCTGGTTCTGTCCTGGTCTGCAGCTGCTCCTGCCGCCCACCGTGGAGAACCTGCTGGCTGGGCCAGGTCTGGCGTACAAGTGATTGGTCCCATTGGAAGGGCAGCTGTGGCCAGAACGAGGCCACCCTCAGATGCTGTGGTCCCAGGTGGGAGGGCGTGGCCCCAAGGCCGGTGATGAACTGCCCAGCCCATCTGGGGATCAGGATCCCAGGGCGGGACTTTGGGAGCCTTTGTGGCCTCATTCTGCCTCCCACGAGCAGCTTCAGGAGCTGAGGCAGCCAGGTTAGCAGGGTGAAGGCTGGCGAGCCGCCTCCACCTGGCTGGGCAGCACTGTCAGCAGGCCCATGACCACCAGAGCTGCCCCCAGCCCACTGCCTGGCTGCCAGTAGCGACGGCGGCCCCCGTGCCTGGTCTCTGTAGGTGGGGCCAGTGACCACAGCCAGTGAAGGCAGGTGCGCTCCCCAGGTCCGGCCTGCAGCTTGGGTCCTCAGAGCCCTGCCTGCTTGGGTCCTGTGTCCTGGACCTGCTTCTTCCTCTCTGAAAGCCTGCCCACCTCCCCTGGTCTCCAGCATCCTCAGGTTGCCTACACGCTCCGGCCGGAGCCTGCTCTGTGTGCTGCTCTGGGCACTCCAGGCCTTTCCTTCTAGCGTCTCATGCCCTTCCGCTCTCAAGAGCTTTCTTGGCTCTGTTCACTGATTATTTCCTCTCCCCTGCTTTCTGTGCCTTCTTTCTGAAACTGTTATTTGGATGTTGGATTTTCAAATAGTTTTCTCTCTTTTAAATCTGTTTGATCCTATATTCCTTCTTTTTGTTCTGCCTTCTGTATTTTCTCAGCTTTGTTAACCTGTTCTTGTTTTATTTGTTGCCATACTCTTCGTTTCCTGAGAGTCTGTTTCTGTACTCTGAGGATTCTTTCATAAATGAAACATCCTGTCGGTGTTCACGAGGGCAGTGGGGTCACTGTGTCTTTGATGTTAATAATGGTGCTTTTTAGAGTTTTGTTCTCCGAGCGAACCCTGTTCTCTCTTGCTCTCAGTTGCTATGTTTCTGCCAGCGCTGGACCTTCCCCTTTTTTTCTAGATGATTTTTCCTTAAGTGTTTGGTGGTCCCAGCTGCCTGTGCCAGGGTGGGTTTGCCTTGTGCTTCTCCATGGAATCTGGCTGGGCCTTCCACTGGGAGCCCTCGGGAGGGGCCTCTGGTCTTTCCTCTCAGCCTGGGTGACTCTGGTGGGGGTGCCTGTGCTGCCAGCTCCTGGGGGCTGAGCAGGGAAGCGTGTCACCAATGCAGGACTTCTCTTTTGGTGGGGCACCCTGCCTGTGCCTTACCTAAGGGCCTGTCTCAGCCTGGAGATCTTACGCAGAATGTGCAGAGTGACATGCAGGCTCCTGCCCTTCACTCCCAGAAGCAGAAGCCAGCAGAGTGCCCTGTCCCCACCCAGCAGTGCCAGCGTGGCCCCTCGGGGAGTGCGTCTCCTGCCCCAGCCTGCGGCAGCCGGCACTGCTCCTGTGTCTGTGCTGGGCAGGGTCAGCAGGGCTGATGGCAGGGACCTTGGCGCCACTCGGCAGAGGCAGGCCCAGCTCTGGCTCTTTGGTCCAGTAGTGTTGCAGTGCCCCACAGGGACTGGAGCCTCCACCCCACCCAGCACCAACGAGGCAGAGCAGGATGTGGGGGGTGGTCTTCAGCCCCCAGGACCCCATGTCAGAGGCTCAGCAGGGCCTTCCCTGCACCCTGCAGCAGGGAGGCTGTGGGCTGCCTTTCATGCCTCCTTCCGTGGTGTTGGCGAGACAGGCAGAGGCCCAGCTCCCACCTGCCTGTCTGTGGCCCTCGTGTGCCGGGTACACATTCCCGCTCTGGGAGTGAGCTCGCACGCGCCTGTCTGCGGCCCTCATGAGCAGGTGCACATTCCCTGCTCTAGGGGCCCAGCTTGCACCCGCCTGTCCACGGCCCTCATGAGCAGCCACATGTCCACACTCCGCGTGTGCCAGGATGGTGTCCACCAGGGCTGTGCAGGGGCAGAACTCCCACTCTGCCCCCAGCTCTGGCACTCCTAGATATATACGAGCCAAACAACAGTTTCAAAACCCAGGATGCAGAAGTGGCTGGGATGAACAGAGAATCGGGCAGATCTACATTTACAGTTGAGAACTCACACCTCACCCTCCGCGACTGATGGCGCTGAGTGTCCCCATCAACCCGCAGGACCTCATCAGTGTCTGTGGAACGCAGTGTCCGAGAGCAGAGGACTGTTGCCTCTGCGTTCACCTGGGACAGTCATGACAGATCACATCACCGGTCATCAAAGAGAGCCCAGTAAACTCGAAAGAATCGAATTCACTCAGACTGTGTGCTCTGAGTGTAACAAACCCAAACTAGATGTCAGTAACAGAAGAACAACAGGGAAATCTCTAAGCATTAGAAAATTAGCAACACACGTCTGCGTTGCCGTGTTGGGGAGGAAGTCTCCTGATACAAAGAAGTATACTGAGCAATCGTGGAGATACACATATCCGAGGAAGTGGGGTCCAGCCAGACCGGTGCTGAGAAGGAAGTACGTCACGCTCAGTGTTCACGTTGGAAAAGAGGAACGGTCTCTAATTTATGTTCCTACCTCAAGAACCTGGAGAAAGGGGAGCAGAATAGCCCAGAACAAGCAGGCTGAAGGAAATAACAGTGAGCAAAAAGCAATGAAATTTTTGAAAAGAAAAAAAATGGAGAAAATTATTAAAACAATAAGCTGGGGCTTTTTTGAAAAATAATTCAATGAAATTGATAAACCTCTAGCGAATTTGACAAAAATAAAAAGACACCACCAAAATCATCAGTATCAGCCATGAAATAGGGGCCATCACTACAGGCTCTGTAGCCATTAAGCAGAGGGTGTTACGCCACAAACAACTTGAAGCAGCAGACTCACTCCTCAAAACTCACAAGCCATCAGACTCAGCCAAGATAAAATAGGTTATCCGAATTATCTTGTAAACTCTTTATAAAAAATTGAAGTCATAAAGATGAGAAGGATATCCCTAGGCCCAAATGGTTTCCCTAGAGAATTCTACCGACCAGTTAATAATTAAGATCAGTTTGACACAGAAAATTGAAGACATTGCCAGGGTTTGGGGTGGGGGTGCGTGTGTGTACACAAGGACAGCGGGGCGAGCCTTCCGGTGTCAGGACAGGCCTGTGTCTGGAGGGCGGTTGTGGGCGCACACATCCGCATATACGAAAGATCGTGTGGGAGTAGACGTGTAGGGAAGTGCCTGTGAGCTGGCGGCAGGCGAGCAGTCTCTGGATTGTACCTGCGTTAGTTTTCCTGTTTTTGATGTTGCTATTTCAGTTTGTTACTATCGAAGGAGACTGGGTAAGGAGGACACGGACCTCCTTGCACGTTTCCCACAAATAGCTGTGAATCTGTGACGAGGTCTTCATTCTGTTTTAAAGGTCTCCAGCCAGCCCTGCAGTTCCAGCACTCCCACCTCCCTGCTTCCAGAAGTCATTGCTGGGGTGGGCATCCCCGAACCTGGGGAGCTTGTGGTGTCAACGTTTCTTGGCTGTTCCATTGCTGGCTCAGGATTCAGCGTTTTGGGGTCGTTGGCCGCTCGTCTTCCATTCTAAACGTTATTTGATGTTGTGCCTTCTTTTATTTTCTTTGTCTTCAGGTAAATGCCTCAAAAAATGTAAGCAAAATCTTTACTCTTGTTTTACCAGGATTTTGAGAGAGATTACACTTAACTGCACATGTTTAAGCCACCATCTTTAACTGAAGTCTTTGATGATTTTTCCATTTATATATATATATATTTTTTTAAGTGAAACACATTATTTGCATCCTGTTTCTCCACTATGTATTATGACATAAACACTTGCCCACATTTTTATAGGTTTTTGTAAGTCTTAACGTATAGTTGATTAACCCCTTTTGGAGCTTGAGTGGTTTCGCGTTTTCACCTAGTGAGAACGAAGGTGAACTGTTGGCTGTGTTTTGACTTCTGTGCGAGAGAATTCTGTGTGTCTGAAAAGACTGACTGTAGCCTGTGGGAGCCTGGCTGCACTGAGAAGTCCCATCCCCTGTGTTTCTTAGTGGTGACGGCAGGAGTGATGGCCATGATTGCAGTGAGAGGCAGCTGATGTTTGTGCAGGGCTCGCTGTGGGCCCAGCACGGCACTGCATGCATCTCCACGCACTTGAGTTCTAACTGCGGGCCTGAGAAGGGGTTTTTTTTTGTTTGTTTTTGAGACGGAGTCTCGCTCTGTCGCCCAGGCTGGAGTGCAGTGGCCGGATCTCAGCTCACTGCAAGCTCCACCTCCCGGGTTTACGCCATTCTCCTGCCTCAGCCTCTCGAGTAGCTGGGACTATGTTAGCTGGGACTACAGGCGCCCGCCACCTCGCCTGGCTAGTTTTTTTTTTTTTTTTTTTTTTTTTTTTTTGTTTTTTTTAGTAGAGACGGGGTTTCACCGTGTTAGTCAGGATGGTCTCGATCTCCTGACCTCGTGATCCGCCCGTCTCGGCCTCCCAAAGTGCTGGGATTACAGGCTTGAGCCACCGCACCCGGCCCTGAGAAGGGGTTTAAGGATATTTTCTGTATTGAGGTAGACCTGGCACACTGAAGGGCTCGCTGGCACTGCATGCATCTCCACGCGATTGAATTCTAACTGCGGGCATGAGAAGGGGTGTCTACTGTATTGAGACGCAACTCGCACACAATGGAAGGGAGTCATTTAAATGTGAGTTCATGGTCAGCGAGTACCAAGGGCGGGCGGTGGTACCCTTATCCAGGGAGCAGGTCATAGAGGCTGTGTTATCTTCAGAGTTTTACAGCAATAATTAAAGCAAATAAAAGTGGATGTACTTCTTATCACCACATGCCTGCAGTTCTAAAGAATACCAGCAATAATCTACACCTGCACCAGCATTCCCCGACCAGATGCCACAGGGTCACTTTTCAACAAATGTATGCACAGGTGTGCAACCACCACAGTAAGATATAGGACATAGCCCAGCAGGTTTTAAAATTTTTTACCTTTAAAATTATATAATAGGCTGTGCGTGGTGGCTCATGCCTGTTATCTCAGCACTTTGAGAGGTCAGGACAGGCGGATCACCTGAGGTCAGGAGTTGGAGACCAGCCTGGCCAACATGGCGAAACCGTCTCTACCAAAAATGGAAAACTTAGCTGGGTGTGGTGAAGGGTGCCTGTAATCCCAGGTACTTGGGAGGCTGAGGCACGAGGATCACTTGAACCCCGGAGGCAGAGGTTGCAGCGAGCCGAGATCGCGCCACTGCACTCCAGCCTGGGTAACTGAGACTGTCTCAAAAAAGAAAAAGAAAAAGTGAAAAATAAAATTGTATAGTAAAATTAACTTTTTTCTTATAGGATACAGCTCTGTGAATTCTAATCACCCCGTAATCAGAGTGCAAAATAATGTCATCACTTCTGGAATCCTCCATGTTCCCCGTTTCCATTCACCCGGCCACACAGGGCCCTCTGGCAACTGCAGATCTCTGCTCCACCCTGTGGTCCAGCTTTTTCCAGCCAAACCCTACAACATGCAGTCTTTTGTGGCTCCTTTCACTCAGCACAACGCCTTTGAGAGACATCCAAGTTGTTTGTGTATAAAAGTCAGTTCATTTTTTACTTACGTAGCTTTCTCCTACATTTTGAGGTCAGGAGGTATGAGTCTTCACCGTGGTGGTTCTTTTTCAGGGGGGTTTGACTCCGCTGACAGGTAAACAGCGTGCAGTCGTCTTCTCCCTGACACAGATGACTTTACATTTATTTAGGTTTTCTTCCGTTCCTTTTAGCAATGTCTGGCAGTTTTTAGGGTACAAATCTTATACCTCCTTGGGTAAATGCATTGCAAAGTATTTTGTTCTTTTTGATGCTGTTATGAATGGAATTGTTTTCTTGATTTCGTTGTGAGATTGCTCATTGCTAGTACGGAGAAATACAACTGATCTTTTGTGTGTTGACTTTGTATCTTGCAACTTTGCTGATTTTGTTTATTGAGTAGAACAGGTTTTCTGCAGCTTCTTGAGGGTTTTCTGTAGCCTGGCATCTGCAAAGAGAGAGAAGTAGTTTTACTTTTTCTTTTCCAATTTGGCTACAATTTATTTCTCTTTCTTGCCTAATTGCTCTGGCTATGTTGAATAGAAGCAGCGAAAGCAGATATTCTTGTCTTGTTCCTGATTTAGGGGAAAAGCTTTTAGTCTTTCACTATTGAGATTGACCTAGCTGTGGAGTTTTTTGTTTCTTTGTTTTTTGAGACAGAGTTTCACTCCGTCACCCAGGCTGGAGTGCAATGGCACCATCTTGGCTCACTGCAACCTCTGCCTCCTGGGTTCAAGGGCATCCTGCCTCAGCCTCCCGAGTAGCTGGGATTACAATAATGCGCCACCATGCCCAGCTAATTTTTGTATTTTTAATACAGATGGGGTTTCACCACGTTGGCCAGGCCGGTCTTGAACTCCCGACCTCAGGTGATCCACTCGCCTCGGCCTCCCAAACTGCTGGGATGACAGGCGTGAGCCACTGCACCCAGCCAACAATTGACTTTTTGAAAAGATGGAATTGACACACCGTTTACCAGATTAAATAGGCAAGTTGTGGAAATTGGAGAGTTCTCATACCCTCTTCACCCGGTTTCTTGTGTTGTGGATGTCTCACGCTGCCATGGTGCTTGTCACCGGCTTGTGACTCTGGGCCTGATTCCAGCCCTTGTTTGGATCCACCGGGCTTTCCTACATGTTGCACCCAGGGCACATTTTAGTCGTCACATCTCTCCTGCTGCTGGTCGGTGACAGTTTGTCTTTCCTCATTTCTCCTGACCTCAGTACATTTAGGTGTCCCTAGAACGCCCCTGAAGCGAGCTTGTGCGATGTGTTTCATTATTAACCTGAGACTATGGTTTTCAGAAGGAACATCACAGACAGCAAGTCCTTTCTCACCACGTCCCATCAGGGAGCCCCTGACATCCACGTGACAGCAGTGTTGACTTGACTGCTGGACTGAGGCGTTGATGGTGGACCTGGCTGCTGGACTGAGGCACGCTCTGCCGGGTGCCTCGTCCGCTAAGCTGTTTGCGCTTTCTCCACTCTCTTCTTTGGAAGCGAATTCCTCTGTGCGTAGGCGACGCTCCCTGTCTGGAGGGATGAGTTCTACACGTATGATGTGGAGTTTTGTGAGGGGAGATGTCTCCTCTTCCCCGTTTATTCACTTCTTCATTTATTGCCAGCAGTGTGGACTCAAGGGAGTTTGCCACGTGCTCTGTGTTCTAATCCGGTTCATGCACCGAGACTTGTTTCACATGGTCTCCCTTCGGCCGGCCACGCCCCGCTGTGCCCCGTCATTGGGTTTCCTGAGCCCTTCCTCACTCTCCGGCACCACAGGGTGCTCCAGGCTCACCTCGTGTCCTCTGCCTCAGCTTTCCAATCAGCCATTTCTCCAGGGAGCCCTGAGCCTTCTCTCGGCAGGACAGTGCTGAGCAGCCCAGGTCGGGGTCTGGGTGTGCCTATGGCTCCTGGGACGGTGCTGCTTCTACACCCTCCTGCCAACTGCCTTTCCGGTAGTGTTTGCCTGCTGTAAATGTTTCTGTCCTTTCACTTGCAGCCTACCTGTGCCCGTTCTTTGAGTTTCTGTATACATCACATCATCGGGTCCGTTTCTAAACCATCATGGCAATCTCTGTCTTCCCGTTGCTACCATTTTATGATTTGTTTTGTCTGTCTCCTCCATTTTTGTTTTTCCTTTTCAGGCTTCCTGCTTTCTGTTGAGTTACTTGAGTGGTTTTTAGTATTTCATTTTAATTTAGCGCATGGGCATGTGACTGTATTTCTCAGTTTGATGTTTTGAGTATTTGCTCTTGGAATTAGAGTACTGATCCCACTTGAAGTCACACCCGGAAGCCCCTCCCAGCAGGTCCCTTGCCCTCTCCCTTCCTGCCGTCCCTCCACCTACATGGAAATGCCACAGGTGGTTTTGTTTTCAGTCATGCAGTGTTTTGAAGAGGGCAGTAGAAGAACCGGGTATTATCTGAAAGCCCAGAAAGCTGCCGTCTGTTCTCCCTTCATTGTCAGCGCTCCAGGGATCCTTCATGTCCTCTTCCCTTCTCAAGGATTCCCGGCGGCCACTCCTGGAGAGCAGGTGGCTACGATTCCCTCGGGGCGGGTCCGTCTTTCTTCCTCTCGTGTTCCTGAAGCAGCTCTGCCCTGCGCACACAGCGCGGCCCATGGCCCGCGGCCCTCACCTCGCAGCATGCCATGAGTGCGGCGTTCCTACTCCTCACCGCGGTTCCTGCCTGGGGAGAGATTTGCAGACGCTCGAATCACTGTTCCCTTTGAGGTCATACAGATTTTTCCTGTTTTCACAATTTTTTTGCCTTCAGTTTTCAGTAGTTTCATTTGGACGTGTCTGGCTGTGGATTTCTTTGGGTTTATTCTGTTTGGAGTTTGCTCAGCTTCTTGAATCTGTAGGGGTTTTTTTTTTTTTTTTTGCCAAATTTGGGATTTTTTAGCCATTTATTTCCTTAAATACTTTTTCAGCACTTCACTTTTCTGTGAATTTGCTGAGACCTTTGGGCTTCCGTGTGCTGCGAGAGCGTGCACACTTGTCTTCGTGGGCCATCTTGTGGCCCCTCTCCACTGCACCTCCCAGATAATCCAGCCCTGTCTCCTCGGCCCCAGCAGCTGGAACTGCCTCTCCAGGCTGACTTGAAATCTCTGTGGTTCTTCATGTGCCAAGTAATTTGGGGTTATGTCCTGAACATTGTGAGAGACAATTGTGTGTTGTGTGTTTACGTCCCGCAAGGAATGTGAGTGTTTTAGTTTAGCAGTGAGCCGACCTGGGTGGATTCTAGCCCAGGTCCCAGTGACCTTCTATGGCGTGCGGTTCCCATCCCAGTTCAGGTTGTGAAGCCTTGGCAGTGCTGCTGGCCTTGGCCTGGGACGGTGGCAGTGCCTGTCAGCTTAGCTGTCGTCTGCTTCAGAGGCCAGTGTGGATGGGACCCAGGCACAGGCTGACCCAGGGACACCCTCAGCTCTCGCCGGCTTCAGAGGCCAGTGTGGATGGGACCCAGGCACGGGCCGACCCAGGGACGCCCCCCAACTCCCCAGAACCACCCTTTTCAGTCCCTCCATTCCATGATCTTTGGGTCCTTTCACATTCTGGGTCTCCCCTTTGTGGTCCTCTAGGGACGTGGGGCTCTCTTTGCACCATCCATTGCACTCTGCTGGTGTCGTGGAGTTTGGGCCCACGCCTGGCCCCGCAGGAGGGAGGACAGGGAGGAAAACGCAGCTGGAGTTTGTCTTGCCCGTCTGGAACAACAGCAGCTTCAGACAGAGAGCACAGCTCCTGCTTCAGGCTCCCTGCTGCCACTGCAGTCCCGTGGGCTCAGCCCGTGGTCGTGCGCGAAGAGTGGAGGCGGGGACCACGGGGGCCGGGGAGTCCATACTCCAAGCAGGGAGGATTCCACGCTCCTGAATTCAGTGGCTTTCTTTCCTGGCCCCCAGGTGAGTGCCGGAGGACTTCGCCTTGAGCTCCCGGTACAGCAGCCTCACCACCGCCTGGATGTTGGCACAAGGTGGAGGTCAGAGGAGTGAGAGAAGGCCCACAGTGTCCCCTGCCCGCCAGTGCGGTGGGCCTTCCAGAGCCGGGCATCCATCCAGGCTTTGTAGCCATGTCTGTGGGAGACGAAGGGCAGGCGTGGGCACCCCGTCACACTGCCATGTCTGCGGAGCTTTGTCACGTGCTGTCTTTATGACAAACAAGCCTGGAGGGGCGGGGTGCTCCGTGTCAGGACACACAGCGAGTGTTGGGTTAAGCTGGGCCCTACTACCCTTGTGTGACCATCTCCAGAGCTGGGGGTCCTCCGTACCCCACTCGCCAGCCTCTCTGGTGGGGTTCCCACACCCATCGTTCAAGGGAAATGGTTGTCAGTGCCTGCTGTAAGGCAGACATCATGATCAGGGCTAGAAACGTGGAGCCAGCCATTTGATGAAGGAGACAGAAGTAAAACGTGAAGTGTGGTGGTCAGGGCCCACTGGGGAGGGGCTGGCAGGCAGTGCAGGGGTCTGGGACCCATGGGAAGGTGGCCTCGGTGAGGGGCTTCCTGGACTGGATGCTATCTGTCCGTTGGGCATTGGGTCCCCCTACTGTCCCCGCTCCAGCGCCCGAGAGCCTCACCTGAGGCACCCCCCCCAACATTATGCATCTTTTAGTTCAGCAAAAACAACTAATCATTTTTCTTGCAAAAGTTTCCCGCGTGTTTGATGGGTTTGTTATAAGCAAGATCCCGGCTACCCTCCAGCTGCTTTCCATGCACACGCTCCGAGACAGGCACCTGCTTTGATTGGCGTCATCTTCCCGAGGAAAGATCTAGGCTGGCAGCTAATTTATGTGGCACTCCTCATATTTAAAAAAGTTGCAGTAAGTCCATTTCAAGAAGCTTATGCCAGAACTGATTACTTTGAACCATCTGAAGGCAAACCAGAATTCCGAGCTTTTGAACACCACCCCCTGCGACTTGTTTCTTCATGTGTTCTCTTTCTCGCTGTCCGTGTGGTGGCAGTTTGTCTGAAAGGAGGACAGCAGAAGAAAGCACGCCCCTTCAGTGCACAAACGAGCACGCGTGTGGGCTTACTCTGGCGGCGAGGGTGGGTCACACAGTCATTCTGTTAACATGGCTGCAGCTACATGGGTGCACTCATTCAAATTCAGCCCTTGTAAACGTTTTGCTCCCAAACCTTTGGAATCCATAATATCATTTTAAAAGGAGCCTTGGGGGCTTTTCATGTAGCGTCTCCCCAAGTCGAGAAGTCCCTGCAGAAGGCAGCTTCTCGGAGATGGCCTTGGAGGCCCCTGCCATGTTGTCACTCAGTCACCTTGGGCAGGTTCACTCGCCTGAGAAGCCCTGGGAGGTGGGGGTCAGGAACACCCACCCTGGGCCCTCTGCCAGGCTTGCTGTCCAGCCAGGCCCCTTACCAGCTCTGTGATCAGGGACCGAGTCACAGACAGCTTTCTGAGCCCCAGTCTCCCCTTTACTCAGGCACCAGGACTTCCCTGCTAGATTGGATGGGCAGACTGAGGGGGTTGTTTGTAAAGCTGCAGCACTTGCGGGGCTCCCATATCCTCTCCAGGAGGCATCAGCTGGTGCCGGAGGTGTGTGCTAGGTCTCACACTGTGTGGCCGCCTTCCTGAGAGACAGTGACACTGGGCTATGTGCAGATGTCTCCCCTGCCGGCGCTCCCTGCCTCACGAAGAGCGAGGCATTGTTGCTACAGAAATACCTTCTAGGCCCGTGCTCAGGATGTTGGTGTGAGTAGGAGTGCCCCAGACACCCAGGGAGGGCAGCGCACGGCGTCTGCGGGGCTGGTCTGCGGGGTTGACCAGCAGCCCCGCCTCTGGAAGCATGTCCTGCAGGTGCACCATACAAGCAGGAAGCAGATGTCAGAGGTCATTCACTACAGTACGGTTTTTACAGCTTTCCTGAGGTATAACCGGTGTGCAGTAAGCTGCACGGATGTCAAGTGCAGTGTGGTGGATTTGCATGTACACACACATACACACAGCCGTGGAGCTGTTACCACATTCACATTCAAGACCCCCAGACACGTGCTCTTGTTTGACAGGAATCCATCCCTCCCTGCTGCCTCCTCTCCCCACCCCACACCCACCAACGTGCTTTCCGTCGCTGTAGATTGGCGAGAGGCTGTCGAGTCTTCTGGGAATGGCGTCGGTCCTGGAGCATGTGGTCTCTGCCTTTTTGCCTCTTCCATGCAGCATGGCTGGTTTGGGAAGAGATCACGGTGCACACAGCTGCATCATCTTCACTGCTGAGTCGTGTTCTGTCATATTATACGTTCCCTTGCGACGGACATTTGGAGTTTTTCTGGTTTTTGGCTATTCTGAATGAAACTGCTGTGTATTATAAATAAAGTCCCATGTAGAAATCGACTTCGTTTTCTTTCAGGTAAATGCCTAGTGTGGAGTGGCTGGCAGTCGCATGTGTAACGTGTTCTGAGGTTGCCCGTCTTCCAGAGGCGCAGCTTCTCCTCACCAGCATGCAGCACAGTCTTTTTACTTAGTCCCTCTTTTATTTTTTTAAATGCTTCTTTTAGAGACAGGGTCTTGCTCTGTCGCCCAGGCTGGAGTACAGGGGCGAGATCATAGCTGCCTGCAGCCTCTGACTCTGGGCTCAACTGGTCCTCCCACCCCAGCCTCCTGAGTAGCTGGGACTGCAGGTGCGCGTCACCACACCTGGCTAGTTTTTTTAAAGTTTTCATTTAGGCCTTGTAATAGGTTGGCAGTTGGGTCTCACTGTGGCCTTTTGCTTTTTATTTCACAAATGACTAATGACGTTCAGCATTGTCTCATTCAGCTCACTCGTCATCTGTAGAGATCTTCTTTGGTAAAACACCAGTTTTTTTGTCCATTTTAAAATTTGATTATTTTTGTTGTTGAGTTTGGGAGAGTTCTTTATATGTTCTGGCTACAAGGCCTTTATCAGATTCTTTGCTTTCCAAATATTTTCTCCCAATCTGTGTCTTGTCTTTTCATTCTTTCATCAGGTGTTTTGAAGAGAAGTTTTTAATGATAAAGTCCAATTTTTCAATTTTTTCTGTTAATGTGTGATCCTTTGGGCATTTGTCCATTTTCACGCTGCTGATGAAGACATACATACCCAGACTGGGCAATTTATAAAGAAAAAGAGGTTGAATGGACTCACTGCTCCACGTGGCTGGGGAGGCCTCACAATCGTGGCAGCAGGCAAAAGGCACGTCTTACATGGTGGCAGACGAGAGAGTGAGAGCCAGGCCAAAGGAGAAGCCCCTTATGAAATCAGATCTCGTGAGACTTATTCACTACCATGAGAACAGTGTGGGGGAAACC
>NW_012117710.1:2274554-2278039 GCF_000951035.1 Colobus angolensis palliatus | reverse complement strand
CCGCAACACATGAGAACAGTGTGGGGGAGACCGCCCTGTGATTCAGTTATCTCCCCCCACATCCCTCCCGCAACACATGGGAACAGTGTGGGGGAAACCGCCCTGTGATTCAGTTATCTCCCCCCACATTCCTCTCGCACCACGTGGGGATTAGGGGAGCTACAATTCAAGATGAGATTTGGGTGGGGACCAGTCAAACCCTATCAGGTATCAGAGCTAAGAAATCTTTGGCTGTCTCAAATTCACAAGATTTTCTCCTGTATTTTCTTTTAGTAACTTCATAACTTTTGGTTCAGGATTGAGCAGGATTTTTGTTTATTGTACAAGATTTTAATTCTTTATTTCCCCCATGAACACCCAGTTGTTCCAGAACCATTTGTGGAAGAGACTGTCCTTTGTACACTAAATTGCCTTTGTATATTTTTCAAAAATTAGTTGTGTTTTTACGCCTGTTTCTGGACTGTGTTCTGTTTCGTTCGTCTGTCTGTCTTGCAGACCAGTACTGCCCTGCTGTGATTACTACAGTTTTAACATAGTTGGTAAAATTAGGTAGCCCCTCCTTTTTCATTGTCACTGTTGTTTTCTCTATGCTAGTGTCACTGTTGTTTTCTCTATTCTAGGTCCATTACATCTCCTTATGAATTTTAGAATCAGCTTGCCAGTTTGTACAAAGAAGCCTGTGGGATTTTGACTAAGGGTTGCTCGATTCTGTGGATTAATTTGGGGGAGAAGTGCGTTCCCAACACCCAGCGTCTCCCGGCCTGTGGACGAGGCACGTCTGTCTCCCTGTGTGGAGGTCGCCCGGGATCTCTGTCCGCGGTGCTCCGAGCTTGTCACATGCAGGTTTTTCTTGGCCTGTTCCGTTCCATCTCTATGTGTTTCATGGTGTGGGAAGCTTTTGTAAGTGATATTTTCCAGATGACTTTCTGGTGCTGATTTCTAGTTTAATTCCATCATGGTCCTATAACATAGTTGGAATTATGAAATTCCTAAATAGACTGAGCCTTCTTTCACGGTTTAGCATGAGGTCGTCTTGGTACATAGTTCAGATGCTCCTGAAAAGACTGGACCTTCTGCTCTTAGAGTCGAAGCGTTCATCCAGGTGAAATAGGTCAAACTGGCTGATCACGTGGTCCTTCTCCTCCTGATTTTTTGCCCGTTGTTCTATCAGCTACTGAGCGAGTGATGTTGAAGTCTCCGATTGTCATCATGGACCCGTCTGTTTCTCCGGCCAGTTTGGTTTCATTTGTTTTGCAGCGCTTTTATTAGTACACACGTGTTTAGGATGATTATTTTCCCTTGATTAGTGGATCTCTTTATTATTGTAAGTTACCTTCTTGGTAATAGTATGTGCTCTGACATTTACTATTTCCAGTATTAGTAGCGTCTCCGGCTTTCTCTTGCTGGTTTTCTTAGTGATGGCATGTTATGCCTTTTTGCATCTTTGTATTTAAAGTTATTTATTGTCGGCGGTGTCTAACTGGGTGTTGCTTTTTAATCCAGTATGAGTGTCTGCTTTTTAATTGTGGTTAGGCTACTTACATCTAATGTGATTATTGATATGATTAGTTTTGATCTTGTCATTTTACTATTTTCTGCTTGTCTGTCTCTTCTTCATTCCCTTCTTCCTATTTTTTTTTCTTTTTTCCTTTTACCTTTTTTCAGTCTACTTTGCTGTTGTTCTGATTTTGTTTTATTTCCTTTCTTGGCATACAGTATAATCACCTTATAGCCGCCATGTTGCTTTTTCTCCTCCAGCCTTTATACTGTTGTCATACATTTTATTTATTCTATATATTAAATCCCCAATATATTTTCATTAGTTTTGTTTAATCCATTACTCACTTTAAAACGTTAATAATTTAAATTTTTTAAACAGATATGAATATAAGAAAGCTCTCCTACATGCAGTTGCTGTTCCAGCCCTCCTGGTTCTCCGTGCAGGTCCGGGTTTATTTGCCCCTCCCCACCCTCATCCTCCTTTGCCTGCAGGCCTTCCCTACCGTTTCTGTAGAGCAGTTCAGCTGATGATGAATTCTTTCAGCTTTCATGTCTGATTGGAAGGCATCTTTATTTGCTTTTGTTTTTGGAGATGCTTTCACCGTTCTAAGGTGGTGGTTTTCATTTCTATTGACATTTCAGAGATTTCTCTCTCCTCTCTTCTCCGTTGCGCTTTTTTCTCATGAGAACCCCGCCTTGTGCCTCCGTAGGTGCTGCCTCTGCCTTTAAGGTGGTTTTCCGTGCTGTGGTCCTGAGCAGGCTCGCCCCGATGTGCTCTGGGGCTGCCAGCGTCTGGTTTCCTGGGCCTGTGTTCCTTGTGCTGCCTCATCTCTGTTGAGCTTCCTACATCTGTAGCTTTATACTTCCCATTGAATTTGGAACTTTCTGACAGTATTTGTCCCGTCGTTTCCTCTGCCTTCTTTCCTCTGGGGACTCTCATTCATGTATTTTATGTCTCATGAAGCCATCCCACAGCTCAGTGATTCTCTTTTCATTTTTCAGAAATCTTTTCCTCTCTGTGTTTGTTTGCTTATTTATTTATTTTTGACATAGGGCCTCGCTGTGTCACCCAGGCTGGAGTGCACTGGGGTGATCTTGGCTCATTGCAGCCTCCACCCCCCGGGTTCAAGCAATTCTTATGCCTCAGCCTCCTAAGGAGCTGAAACTACAGGGGTGCACCACCACGCCTGGCTATTTTTTTTATTTTTAGTACAGAAGGGGTTACGCCATGTTGGCCAGGCTGCTTTTGAACTGCTGGCCTCAAGCGATCCAGCTGTCCTGGCCTCCCAAAGTGCTGGGATTGTAGATGTGAGCCACTGTGCCCGCCTCTGTGTTTTGTTTTTGATAGTTTCTATTGCTGTGCCCTGATGGATTCTGTTTCTCTAACGGATTCTGTTCTGTCTTTAATCCCATCCAGTGTGTTTATCTGAGATGTTGTAGTTTCCACTTCTACTGTGTCTCTTCCATGTCTGAACTGTTCCATTTTTCCAATAGCTTTAACAACTCTCTTAATGTCCCTGTTTGCCATTGTTTCTGTCTGTGCAACACTGTGTCTTGCTAGTTATTCGTTGATTGGTTAATCTCTTCATTATAGGCCATGTTTTCCTGCTGCTTTAAATGTCTGGTAATCCTTGATTGGATGGCAGGCATTGTGAATTTTAGCTTGTGGTGTTCTAGACATCTTTGCATTTGTATAAATCTTATTGATCTTTTTTCAGAGATGCAGTTAGGTTTCTTGGCAAGAATTGGGTTTCCTCGGGTCTTGCTATTGTGGTGTGTTGGAGCACTCTGGAGCAGCTCTCAGGCTGGAATAGCTGTCCCCACTCCTGTCTCCACTCCTGTTCCCCATCCTGTCCCCACTCCTGGCCCCGCTCCTGGCCCCACTCCTGTCCTCACTCCTGTCCCCACTCCTGTCCCCACTCCTGTCCTCACTCCTGTCCCCACTCCTGTCCCCACTCCTGGCCCCGCTCCTGTCCCCACTCCTG
>NW_012117710.1:2259741-2273923 GCF_000951035.1 Colobus angolensis palliatus | reverse complement strand
CTCCTGTCCTCGCTCCTGTCCTCACTCCTGTCCTCACTCCTGGCCCTGTGCGGTGCTGAGTAATCTTTCCATCACTATGGGCCTCGACAGACTTTTTGATTTTTAAACCACATGAATATGTTTTTCATTCAAAATATTAGATCTGGAAATGAAGACAAAACTAGACAGCTTCTTACAGTGAACTACAACTGGCCCCATTCCGGTTGCGGCCATGAAGGTTTGTTTTGCATTCTTTTCCCACTGCGGAGAAGGGAACTCACCGTGGTCACCCCGAAGCCTGCTTTTGTTTCTCATCTGAATTGTGCCTCTGTGGTCCCCCGTCATCAGCTCCTTCTACACCCCACAGTCGAAGTCCTTTCCTGTCTTTTCCTCATTTCTGAAGATGTCCTGAGGTCGCTTTCCTGTCCCTCAGTGTCCCCTGCACTCCACCGTGACATCACCCTCTGAGAGTGGCTGACGGACACACTGACTCCCAGGCGTCCTGCCTCGGGCTGGTTCCCTCTGTGCTTCCAGCCAAGGTGTGGTGGACGGAGACTTTCTCCGCACAGGCTCCCCCAGCTGAGCGGGGGCCGCCACGGACGGCATCCCCCATCCTGTACTTGTGTCCCTTTCCAGTTTTCCCTCGATGTTATCGCTGGACTCGGAGAGCTTCACAGACATGTATTTAAAAATGAAGCTGTATAGCTGGATCGCCTAACCTTTCGCTTCCTTGTCACCCAGAGGACAGGACTTCCCCAGCATGGCTGGCCACGGACGCCTGGTCACCGTCGTGCTGTCTTTGCAGGTTGAAGGTCGAGGAGCTGGAGGGCGAGCGGAGTCGGCTGGAGGAGGAAAAGAGGATGCTGGAGGCACAGCTGGAGCGGCGCGTGCTGCAGGTGAGGGCGGGGCAGCCTCTGGGGGCGGCACTGCCTGGGGCCTCGCATTTCTCTGTGCAGCGTGAATGTCCGTGGTTCCTGCCGCCACAGAACACCTGTTTTCCGGCTCGTCTGTCTGAACTCTCTGGGCTCTCCTTCCTCCCATGTGCACCGCCTTGCCTGGCGGGGAGGCCGTGCCGCTGTGAGGCCTGCACTGGCCGCCCCCGGGGTCCTCTCCGCCCTGCGCCACCCACACGCCTGGTATCGGTGGAGTGGGCTCTGGGCGGGTTTGCACTCTGCCCACCCGGGGTCTGCCGTGGCGAGGCTGGACTGCTGTTTGTGTTCTCTTAATTGTTCTCTCTCTTTGGTTTTCATCCTCCTGTCTGAGTTGCTGCGTGGCAGGAAGCCCTCAGGTTGGAGGTTACTGGGTTTTTGGACAGGCCATTGATTTTATCTTGGCACCTATTAGAGGCAGATCAAATCTATTTTTTATGACCAGTTCCTGGCGATGGGAGGAGTGACATCTGTGGTGACGAGCGGCTCCGAGCCGCGCTGGCCTGTCCTCAGCCTAGGACCTGTCATCTTGTTTTAATTGGGCCATGGTGTCCAGGGAGGGGTTACGGAGCTGCTGCCCACCCACCAGAGGCTTCGCGTCAGAGCTACTGAACATCTTTCTGGGTGTTGGGCCGAGCAGAGCCTGAACCTTGCTCCTTGATGCCCACGTTGCCTGCTGATGGGGGGTCAGGCATCTCCGCAGGCACCACTTATGGCTTTCCTGCTCCCGCTTCCAGCCCTTTCCCCAGGGCACCCTCAGCGGCCAGCCCTTGGAGCTGGTTGAGGCGTGAACGAGGCGAGGGGTGTGGGTGAGTGCTGTGCCAGCACCTGGCGAACACCTGGCGGGGCCTGGCCACCGTCCTCGTCTCGTGCAGAAACAATGTGTGCTCGGGAGCTCACTAGTGGAGCACTCCTCTGTGGGAGATGCCAAGGGCTGTCACACACCACAGGGTTGGCATGAGGAATGGGGCTGGCAGTGTCACCTGTGACCCTCCCCTGAGCTCTGCCAGGGCCTTGGAGGGGTGGGGGCTCTGCCCCCCGGCATGTCCTGCAGCTGCTCAGAACTGAGGTGTGGTGTTGGCCACCCAGAGCATGGGTGCCACAGTGTGGCCAGCGTGGCCATTTGGGGAGAGGACAGGACTGGGCCTGGTGAAGCAGATGTTTATGCCGTGATGTGACCTCAAGCCTAGCCCAGGATTCAGGAGCTGTTCCTCCTGGGTCAGGGCAACAGGGATGACTGTGTCTGGATAGCGTGGGAGAAATAAGTGCAGAGCAGTGAGGTGGGGAGGCCACTGGGGTTTGGCCTGTGGAGTGTTGGGAACTTCTAGCCAGCCCTCCAGCTGCTGCCACCTCTGACACCACCTACAATTTCAACCTTAGTTGGGGGTGTCCAGGGTGGCCCTGGGGAAGGTGAGGCCTCACAGGCCCTGTGGTGGCTTAGGCTGCCCCTGGCTCTGGACACCCAGGGCTGTGCAACTGAAGGAAATAATGTAAATAGGGATCCATTTCCAAGATAAAGTGCCTTGAACCGGCTTAGGTCAGCAAACTACGGAAGAAACAGAATGTACCAGGCCCCTGCTTGGATCACCGATGCCTGTTTGTCGGCCTCCCCTTCCCCCCATCCCCCACACCCACCTTACTTGCCCTCATCCAAACCAAAGAAGTTTAGTCTAAGATGAAAGTTTACTAGTCTGCAAAATAGTTCGTTTTGTCTGTTCTTATCGGCCTGCCCAGCCACTTAGATTGTAAGTCAAATACCTGAAGAGACCCTGAGCTGACTAGGATTGCATTGCATTGTGGGCTGCAACAAAATGCAACAAGACAACCCTAAAAAAAAAAAAAAAAAAAAAAAAAAACCTACAGCCCCTGCCCAACAACCAATAGGCGATGTCCAGGAAGACTGTGACCCCCGCCCCCGCCATAGTGCTCAGCCTGTGAGGAACCGGGGGAGGGGCCTGTGCACTAGGGGATAAGTGGCTTGTGACCATGCTGGGTGTGCCTGCCCACCTGACACCCGGTCTTGCAAGACCATTGAAAGTCTCTCTTTTGGCCGGGTGCGGTGGCTCACACCTGTAATCCCAGCACTTTGGGAGGCCGAGGTGGGTGGATCAGCTGAGGTCAGGAGTTCAAGGCCAGCCTAGCCAACATGGTGAAACCCTGCCTCTACTAAAAATGCAAAAATTAGCTGGGCGTGGTGGTGGGCACCTGTAGTTCGAGGCAGATTGCAGTGAGCCAAGATCGCGCCACTGCACTCCAGCCTGGGCAACAGAGCGAGGCCCCAGGAGCTGACTGCCGCCCCCGTACCCCCTGTGCGATGCCCTCCCCTCTCCCTGCTCCCACTCCCTCTGGAAGCCTCAAGTCGGGCCGCTTCAAGGAAGATTGATTAAAATCAGCTGCAGTCTGACTTAATTGGGAACATATGCTTGGAGAGGGGCTTGACTAGTTAAAACTTTTTGTAATTAGTTCACAGCTGGTTGGCGAGGAAAGAGAATTCCAGTTACCCCTTAGAGCTGGGCGCGAGTGCCGCTGCCCTCCCGCGGTGCTGGGGCCAGGAAACCGGGGCTGGTAGGGCTGTCATTGGGCACTGCTGTGGCACTGGGCACTGGCCTTTCTGGGTCTACCTACGAGCCCAGAGCTGTCCACACACTCATTAGGGCCAACTGTGTGCTCCCTTGTGTCACTGAAGGGGCTGGAAGTGGGTGGGTGAGGCCTCGTGGGCGGCGGGGCCTCCCATCCAGTGGTGGGGGTGGGAGAGCTTGGGCGCCCACCGACGGTGGCTGGCCGGGCTGCTGGCGCCCCCTCTAGAGATGGGGAAAGTGAGGCCCCCAGGGAGCCTGCATATGAAGGAGGAGCTCAGACGCTCCATGTTGGGGAGGCAGAATGAGGCTTGAACGTGTTGCAGTGTTCTCAGGTGAAGACAGAAATCGGGCAGACCCCATGGAACTCCAGATCTGGCGGCAGAGGGACCCTGTGGCGATTGGTGCAGCTGCAGGAGTCGGGTCAGGTGGGCAGCACAGTCCCTCACCCCACCTGCAGCCAGAGCCTCCCACCCCACTCCTGTCCCCACCCCCTGAGTGTGCTGTGTGCTTTTCCACCGGCCTAGAACCAAGGAGCTGGGGCCCCAGCGCTTTGTCCTCTTCTGGCTCCCGGCTGCCCTCTGATGTCCCACCTCATGGTGGGGACACTGGGCCTTGCTGGCTTGGACCCCACAGCCTGGGGTGGGCCAAGGCTCTGCCTCCCACCGGCTGCGGCCTGGCCTCGGCGTGCTCCCCAGGATGTGAAGGGCACGGGCCTTTCCTGCAGGCTGTCTCTGGAGATCTCAGGTGATGGCTCCTGGAGGGCCCTGCACATACCTGGTGAACCAGGCCTGCATGGCGGCCATTTCTGTTATCCATCATAATACCGTCGTCCTCACCTCTGAGACACGTGCGCGTTTTCCACATCTGTGGTTCTGACGGGCCACATCCCCGGATGGAGGGCACCGAGCTGGGGCGGGACACATGGTGAGGCTGGTGGGGGCTCACAGGCCGCCCTGGGTAGCGAGGGGCACGTCCAGTGGAGGCCGCACTGGGCAGGACACCAACCTTCTGGCTGGGTGGGCGCATCTCCACCTGACAGTCCCACCCGACAGCCACCGGCTTCTGTGCAGCGTGGGCCAGCACCCATGCCCCATGGGGCCCCCGTGTCACCCAATAGTGATGAGAGCAGCATTCAGACTCAGCCCTGTTGGGTTTTTTCAGCATTTGATTCTGAACATTTAAAGATTCATTGTGACGCTGAGAGAAGTCTGCAGCGAACCGCTGTTCACCCACCACCAGAGCTCCACCGTGGACGCCCCGCCGTGGGGCCTCCTGACAGCGCCTTATCCCTCGCCCAGCCGCCGCGCCGCTTCATTCTTCTGACGCGCTTTAAGTAAATTGCAGACATCTGCACACTTCCTCTAAATGCCTCCGTGTGCGTGTAATTAAGTAGAATTCATCTTTGGGTTCTGAAGCCCGTGCTCCAGCCGTTCCTCAGTGTGGCCTCATCACGGTGCTTGTTTGGGCAGGTTGGTGGTCAGGGCTGGTGCAGCCCCCCAGGGCGGCTCCCTCCCCGCCTCACCTGCCTACTCCTCCCTGGCGGGGGCCTGGGTGGGGTCTGTGGCTGGGGCTAATCTCAGTGCCCCATGTGCTGCTCAGGAAAGAGACCAGTCAGGAGCCCCGCGACGTTTAAAATCAGTGCATCTGTTTTGGGAAGGCGTGGGTAGAAGAGTGCCGGGTTCCCGGTGCACAGAGGCTGGAGGCACAGAGACCGTTCTGTATGCACCAGCAGGCAGGCGGTGCAGTCCCTCACATCCCTGGTCAGTGTCCCTGGGACCAGGACGGGGCGGACCCGTCACCCCTTCTCACCCCCTCCCTGAGATGCCATCCCTGTGGCCCCCAGGCCCCTGGAATTCTGAAGCCCCCAACCCTGCAGCTGCCCTGGGAGAGGGCTGCGTCCCCTCCTGGAGCCACAGCTGCCCCCTTTGTGCCGGCGTCCGTGCTCAGGTGTGGTGGGCTGGGGTGGCGTCCCTGTTGCTGTCCTGGGGCCTCCCAACAGGTGCTCTGAGCCAGTCTCCTCAGGTCTAGCCTCTCCCGCTTGCTGGGCTCCTCCTAGTGATGCGTGTGGCTCATCCGTGGGACCTTTGTTCTGTGTTCGGCTCTTTCTCCTGCAACTTCTACCGTGCTGGAAAGAGTGTGGCTTCTGGACCGGGAAGACGGGCCTAGTGTTAACGTGGCGGCCTTGGGAAGTGCTCCTCTCTGAGCCCTGAGGGCCTCCTGTGTGAGGCAAGAGAGTTGAACTTTTCCTGGGAGGCAGGATCATGAGAGGGCAGCTCTGTGGGGCCTGTGGGACTCCGTGCCCTCAAGCCCAGCCCTCTGTGCGTGAGCTGCCTTCACGCACCTCCTCTGTGCCAGGCGGTGCTGTAAGCCAGGGCACAGCAGGGGCCAAGCAGCCACAGCCCTGATGTTCCTGGGTCCATGTTCTGCGGGAGTCATATAGTGAGCTGATGGTTCAGGTGGATGAAGTGCTTCCCGTCCGTGAGAGGAAGCAGGTCATTGGCACAGGGCCCCAGGGACCCACGTTAGGTCCTGGTGGGGACCAAGGGCTCCTGGTTTCCTCCCATGCTCAGGGAAGGACAGGAGAAGCACCCACACCGGACCGGGCTGCCAGGGAGGCTGTCAGCCACAGTCCTCGGAGCAGCGTCCGAGTGTGTCCTGTGACCACGCTCATTTCCTTTCTGCGAGATCTCGCTGCTCCACGGATTCCCGGCAGCCGATGCCATGTGTGAGAAACCAGGAATGTTCTAGCCACGAGGGCTGAAGTTGGCCATGAAGTTGGACTTCTGTTTTAATCTGAGCTTCCTGGCAACCTAAGGAGAAAGGAAAGTGTGGTCACTTACGTAATTCCTGTCATGGGAGTTTGCAGACTTAGCACAAGATTCTACAAGAAATGTCTCCAATGGGGGCTTGGCCATGTCCATGTCCACGTCACTGATGGAAAAGTGGCTTTGTTTCACCACACAGACCAGCAAGTCCACTGCTGTATACCTCCCCAGAAGAACCAAAAGCAGGGACTCGTGGATACGGGCACCCGCGTTCACAGCAGCCTCGCTCACGGTAGCCCAGAGGTGATCTCACCCAGCGTCTGTGGACAGACGCGTGGATGGACACAGTGTGGTCCTTCCATACAGCGGAGTACCCAGCAGCCTGGAGAAGGAGGGGCGTCCCGACACCTGCCGCAGCACGGATGGACCTGTGGACGCTGGGCTGGGTGAAACCGGCCAGTCCCAGAAGGACACAGGCCATGTGACTCCGCCTGCATGAGGCCCCTCGAGTCATCAGATCCAGAGAGACAGGAGGTGGAGAGGCTGGTGCCGGGGGCGGGGCTGGGGCAGGGGCGTGGAAAGTGTTGATGATGTGGGCTTTAGTCTGGAGAGCTGAGGAGGCTCTGGAGATGGACTGTGGTGGTGGCCGCACAGCGCTGGGAGTGTGCTGAATGCCAGGGAGCTGTGCACTTAGAATGGTGATGGCAGTCAGCTTCCTGTCACGTGCATTTCACCACAGTGAGACCCAACAGGCAGCTTGTTAGGAGTGAGCCACACCCCAGATGGGAGGAGTAGAGCGCTCCGAGTGGCTACTCCGACGCTGCCCTCACACGGCCTCGGTCCTTCGGTCACTCCTGCCCTCCTCAGGCCCTTCATCCACCAGCTGGTCCTGCACCTGCTGCCTGAGCCCTTGAGGCCTCCTGCCAGCTCTGGCCGAGTCTCAGGCAGGGTGGTTTAGGCACCGGCTGTTGTTTGTGCTCTGTAGTGGGGAGATTGGGATAGCAGAGACTGCCCAGGACTCCTGCTCATCCGCCAGTCTGGCAGGGACCCAGTTCACTCCCTTGGCAGGCCAGGGGGAGCAGTCTCCTGGGTGAAGCCCACGTGTCTTGGAAGGAGGAGGAGGACCTGTGGTTGCAGCGGGACCAGGACACCACCGCTTCCCCCTCCTCCTCCTCCCAGGAAGGATGGGCTTCGTGCCCAGGGTGGGTGGCCCGCGAGTGCCCTGTGCACTGACCACACTGCCGTGGCGGGAGCTCGGGGAGATGGCTGGTCTGCAGATGGGGCAGGCGATGGGCTATGAGCTGAATGAGGAGCATGGGTGGTGGAGCCAGGACCCCCCCCACCGCGGTGCTCACTGGGCTCTCCCTGCTCATCCCCCCTTGCCCACGTGTGCTGCTCCCCCCATGCTGAGTTTTGCCAAGGGCCCCACTGGAGCACCCTCCTCCTGTGGCCTGCAGCCGCTCACAGGGGCAGCAGAGGGTGGCGAAGGACCTGGGTGCAGGGGTGGAGGTGAGAGCTGCAGCTGGAGGTGGACATGGAGGGGCTCCTGTGCAGGGTCAGGTGTAGGGCTCAGAGCCAGGCCTCAGCCTAGGTCACTGTTGTCCAACCCTTCCTGGCAATTGGGGTTTTTATCTCTTCCCTCCAAATTGTTTACAAGCTGCTCTCAGCAGATCACCTTCTGAAGGACTCGGGTGGAAGTCAGCGGGTGATTACCAGCACCGGGTAATTGGCTGTGCCGAGAGTCCTTCATCTGCTGATGAGGCCCGAGGTCAGGGGAGCTTTAATGAGGGCGTGCGGGCCTCGAGGTGGTGTGGGACGTGCAGGAGGGTGGCAGAGCCGCCGGTGGACGGACGGATAGACGGATGGTGTGAGTGAGTGTGCCCGAGCTCTCGCTTCCCTATCACATGGTGACCATCCTCGCCTCTGGGTGATGTGAGACTGAGGTCGGGGTTCTGGGGACTGGCCCAGAGTCACACAGTTGTGGCTGATGGAACTGGGACCCAACTCGGACTCTGCCAGACCCCTGTGTCTGCTGCCTGGGCAGGCATGGGCATAGGCACCTGGCCTGCAAGCCCTTGTCCTGTGTGTAGAGATTGCCCAGTGGTCTCCGCTGTCCCCCTAGGTAGAGACGTGCCCAGGGACCCACCGCTGAGCACCTCGATCTCCTCCAGCCTGTCCCTGCTGCTGCCACTTGGTCTTGCACTTGGGGTAGAAAACCAAACTCAGAGGTGGAATCTGGGGGGTCCAGGCTCACCCAAAGCTGATATCCCTGAGCATGCCTGCAGCTTCTCCGGGGCCTCCTCTGGGAAGCAAGGGCCATGGCCCTGTCTGCAAGTGCCCTGCATGGAGTGCCAGTCCCCGCAGTTCTTGGACATGGCACAATGGAGGTGTCCCCAAGCAGCTGCTGCTGTAGGCACTGCATCCAAGGGACCGATGTCCTTTTGGTTCCCGGGTGTATCTGCAGGGGAACGGATGAGAACAGCTTTTCAGAGAAGGGAAGCACAGGGCCCTGCTGGTGCCTGTGGGGCTTGAGGGGAGGTGGAAAGTGGCTGCGGCTCTCCTGGAGGCCCCTCCCTGCTGCCCCCACTCGGCAGGACTCTGGGGAAGGGGAGGCACTTTGCTTCTCTCATGAGGAACTGGGTTTGCACCTGGAGCCTGCCCGTGGCCTGGTTTGCCAGATGCCCCTCGGTTCTCAGGGACGTCTTGGGAAGGACTTGGGTCCTCAGACAGGGTTGGAGTTCGAGGGACCCAGAGCCGGGTGCATGTGGCGGAGGGAGGAGAGCCACGTCTCTGGTTTCATCCCGTGGGTCCCCCTGGGCGATGCTCGCGTGCCTGGCAGAGCTCCTTTCAGCCTGAGACCATGTGCACGTCCGTTAACCCGCCTGACCTTTCTATGGAGTTGGTAGGTCACCGTAGTCACCACTCTACAGACAGCCAGTCAAGGCTCAGAGAGTAAGCTAGTGTGTTTGCACATGCTCTGGACCGCAGAGTGCCAGCTCCAGGGGCTGTGCCCCGGATTCCTCTTAGGAGAGCCGCCCTGGAGCCTCAAGAAGCAGGGCCCAGGCGCGTTGCCCCGGCCGGGCTGGTCCCTTGCTGGCAGGTCCAGGGAAGCCCCGCATGGCGTCCTGGGGCGGCAGCTGTCTGTCCTTCATTCTGGATCCCGTGTGTGTGTCGGGCCCAGCCCCTCCTGTGTCGTACAGGTGTCCGGCCTGGGTCTCTCTCTGGAGCTGTGCGTCTCGTCTCTGTTCAGGGACTGCTCCAGGCAGGTGGGGGCAGATGTTAGCCTTGCTGGCTGCCGTCAGGACCATCTCCTCCTCACCACAGGCACAGCCCCTGGAGGCCAGGAGTTTAGCCCAGGGTGATCTGGTCTCATCCCTGGCCAGATTAGGAAGGGTGCTGTCCCCGCCCCGCTGACCAGTGGAGACTATCACGTGCCATCCTCCCTGGCCACTGCAGGCCACCCGCCCCTTCCCTGCCACGCAATCAGAGGCTGTTATCAGGGGTGTCATGGAAGGAGTCCCTGACCCTTGCTGGAACCAGGACAGGCATGACCCCTCCCAGCTTCCTCCTCCCCTGGCCCTGCAGGGTCTTGGGCCAGGAAGGCCAGCCCCAGAGCTGTGTGGTGGCCTCAGCGCTGTCTCCTGGGTGCCAGTGTTCTGGCTCCACTGATTCGGCAGATGTGCTGGTTCACAGGGGGTGTCCCGCTGAGGAAAGCTGTGGCCCCTCCCTCAGGCCCTCCCTCGCTTAGCCTCTGGGCAGGGCCCTGAACGGAGGCTGTGCAGCACGCAGCCATGGGGGGTGGAGGGGGTTGTGGGTGGTGTTCGCTGGGGCCCACGGCGCAGCTGTTGTGGGCTCACTCGCAGGCTGGCTTTGCTGTGGACTCCTTGGCTGTGGAGAGTTTCCATTCCTGGTGAAGCCTGGCTGTGGGGCATGTGCTGGAGGGGCCTCCGGGGGCTCCGCTGTGTGACCCTGGGCCACTCCCTCTCCCCCCTGCAGCTGCTGCAGACGAGGCCCGGGACACCCACTCCCCATGGTGGAGCGTTCAGCTCTGCAGAAAGGCAGCTCCCAGGGTCCTGTCCTACCCCCATCCTCCCACTGCTCGTGGGCACTGGTCACGAGCAGCAGCGTGGCCTCTGTCCTCAGGCCTCAGTTTCTCCCTCTGCTCCAGTCTGCCCTCTCCCTTCCGTGTGCCTCTGCCTGTTCGGGAGCCACTTTCCCGGAAGAGGTGGGACACGGCCCCACAGGCCCCTAAGCGACAGGCGTGTACGGGCGCGTCCAGCCCCTCAGCCCTCCTGCTGGCCCTGCTCAAGTTGCCCAAGGTCAGGCCGCTGTGGAGGGCAGGGCTGGGAGGTGCGATCCTCACCTGGGCTTGTTGCAGAGGCAGGTCCCACAACCCAGCCGTGAGTGGCAGGCAAGGCCACAGGCAGGAGATGGGAAGGCCGGGCCTCTGGCTCTGCCCTGCCCCGGCCCAGCAGGCACAGCCCAAGCTGCCTCACTCTCCTCCCCGAGCCATTTCCTTCAGTCAGGAGAGGTATTGATTGAGTTTTGAGGCCGGGCGATCTATAAATATGCATGAGGACTGGCAGTTATTTGACTGTGTTTTCCATTCCCCTGTTGTCGCTGCTTCCTTCCAGCGCTTTCTCTGCTCTCGGCATGCGCGTCAGGCACAGGGCGACAGGCGCCTCCCTCCCCAAGTGTGTCCTGGGCCTTGCTGGAGGCAGCTTCCTCCCTGGCAGGGACCTTGAGGGCAGGGCCCCTCAGAAACCACTTCCTTTGCCCAGGGCAGCCAAGGGCCCATGGTGCCCGGCCCCTGCACGCACCAGGGCGTGGGCTCCTGGCTTTCCTGCCCACTGCTCCGGGTCTTATGAGCATTTCGGCCGGAAGGAAGGTCCTTAAGGTGAAACTCACCACACTCACCCTCACAGGTGGGAAACCGAGGCCCAGAGAGGATGGAGACCTGCCGGCAAGTTAGGGACAGAACTCATAGTGGGAACAGAGATTGAGCCAACGCCAGCCACCACCCAGCCTCTTCCTCCAGGACTTGGGCTGCAGACAGTCCCCTAAAGACAGAGGGAAACAGGCAGTCAAGGCCGAGGCCTCCTGGGGGCACAGGTGTGGGCTTGCAAGGCAGCCCTGGAGCACCTGCACCCTCTCTGGGCCTTGTCTCTCCCCGTGCAGACCCCTCCAAGACGGCTGTGTCTGTAGGTGGGGCCCTGTCATCTCCAGAACCCTAGGCCCAGCCTGGAGGGGAGCTTGGAGAGACAGTAGGCCTGCAAGTAACCGGGGATCTGCCCTGCCTGTCCCAGCATTCTCCTGCCGCACCCACCAGCCGGCTCTTCTGTTTCACTGTGCTGGTTAACGGCACCAGAGCGCCTGCTCGCTCTGCAAGTGGAAGATTTTTGTTGAGTGGATGATTGCACCATCGCATCCAAGGAAGGCTCCAAACTTTTCCTTTTGAGATTCTCGTCAGCGTCTCAACAGTTTTCTCAGCTGTGAATCAAACAAGGCAACAAATTTTAGCAGAAGATTATAGCCATTTTTCCCCTTTCTTCCTGGAAGCTGTCATCTAACAGCCGATTCCAGCAAGGTTGCTCGATCTCCCATCTGCTTGAGTTGAGTGGTGCCAGCCCCCGACGGTGCTCCTGCTTGCTGGCACGCACAGTGCTCAGCGCCCTACCTAGGCGGGTGGGGTGCATGGGGCTGGGGGCAGCACTGGAGGGGCTTCTCCCCATGCCTGGAGCCTCACACAGACCTCCTGGGCTGGCAGCTGGCAGTGGGTTCTGTGAGCAGGAGGTGTCCTGCCAGAATACACAGAGGGCAGGGGTGGCCCTGAGCAGATGGACAGATGGGGCCTGGGAGGGAGTGATCTTGCCTCCCGGGCTGCAGAGCCCACCCCACATCTTCACCCACCCCATATCCGCTGCCTCCTGGCCCCAGTGCAGAACCCGCTGGCCCTTTCTCTGGGCTGGAGGCTTGGTATGTCCATGGTGGGAAGTGCTTGGGTCTTTGTGTAGGAGGATCTTGAGGCTGCACTGGTCTGTGCCCCATCTGGGATGCCCCCTGGACTACCTCCTGCCCTGGTGGCCCCTCTTCCCCTCCTCCAGACTTCTCAAGCCACGCTTTGAGCCCCTTGGTGCCCCCAGCCACAGCCACGCCATGCAGAGCCCTAACCCCGGTCTGCGGCCCAGCGCCACCACCTTCCACACACCTCCGAGGGGTCACGTGAGTGCTGCGTGACTGTGTTCTCCAGAAAGCAGCAGATTAATGAAACAGGGCTCGCAGAGCACCGGCCGGGCCTGGCACCCCATGGCATCTGCAGATGGCCGCTACCCTCACCCTCCTTCCCTTCATCTCCAGGGTGGGCCCAGCAGCAGCTCCTCTCCCATACCCTCCACTGCTCTTGGGGTGCAGCTGTGACCCAGGAAGTGAGAGGGGGCCTCCCCACAACTTGGAGAAGGGTTCCAAGCCATTTCCCGGGACCTGCTGGCTCTTACTTCGTGCATTACTTTAACCACTCTAGCGACCTGGTTTTAAGCCCACAGGAGCACATCCTAGTTTAGTAAGGGTTAGTCATCATCATCCATTCATTCAACAGATACATCTTCCACATGGAGCCTGTGCCGGGACAGTCCTTGGTACTGGCGGTGCGGTGGTGGAAAGCAGTCCCTGTCACCACGGAGCTGGCCTTTCTGGCGGGGAGGACGCCTACTGAGATGAGTGTTTAGGCTGATGGGGGTATCCTGCCGGCAACAGCAGTCACCCTTGGCAGCCGGCCTCTTTTGGGCCTCTGCTGAGCAGGCACCGAGGCACCGTGCTGCTTCCCTGCTCTGCAGGGAGAGGCAGAGGCCTGGCCCCTTGCAGCCCCCATCTATCTGGAGGGTCTCAGGTGTCCACTGTCTGCTCCCAGTGGCTGACGGCCCAGGTGAGGGGCTGCCCATGCCTGTCTCCCTCTGCTTCCGATTCTCTTGGTGGCCACCGCACTGTGCACTTGCAGGGGGTGCCAAGCCACAGAAGCCGGGCCAGCCAGTCTCCTGCCTGTCAGCTGCCTGACTCATGGGCACTTTGTCCCCGTCAGATGTGGAGGTGGCCTGCAGGCTCCCAGAAGCCACCAAGGCAGGGCCCTGTGGGCGCACCCTGACATCACCTGGTCCTGCAGACTGTGGTCACTGCACTTGGTGTCCGGGCCCAGCTGGCAGGAGTGGGACAGGGCCGACGGGGTGGGGGCTGGTGGTCAGGCCACGGTGACCTGGAGGCTCTTCTGGCTGTGGAGGAGGAGGGTCTTGGGGACAGGGACCCCCTTCAGCCTCACATTCCCCAGCCCAAGCAGAACAAAAGTAAGGACATTTCCTTACAGAGCCCCAGAGTTTCTCCTTCACCCGGGAGCTCCCTCCAGGCAGCCCCTCTCAGCCCTTGCCCTCCCCCTAGAGAGCTGCTCTTGAAGTTGAAATCACCGCACATGCAAAGGAAAAGGCTGGTTTCCCGTGGCTGCGTCTGTGCTTCCTGCTGTTTCTCACTCCCGCCCGGCTGCCATTTCTAACAGCGCTATTGAAATGCCATGCACATTCCACGTCACTCGTCCCTTCGAAGGGGGCAGTTCAGTGGCTTTTATGTCCATGGCTAGTGCAGCCACTGTCACCCTTCGTCACAGGACGTTTTGATCACCTCTCAAGGAGGCCCGAACCCTCTAGTTATCCATCACCCTGCTGTCGTCTGTGCCCCAAACCCTCAGCTACCAGTCGGCTACTGCCTGCCTCTGTGGGTCCGTCTGTTCCGAGCGTCTCCTGGGAAGGGAGTCCCGTGGCCCGTTCCGAGCATCTCCCGGGAAGGGAGTCCCATGGCCCGTTCCGAGCGTCTCCCGGGAAGGGAGTCCCGTGGCCCGTTCCGAGCGTCTCCCGGGAAGGGAGTCCCGTGGCCCGTTCCGAGCGTCTCC
>NW_012117710.1:2253648-2259401 GCF_000951035.1 Colobus angolensis palliatus | reverse complement strand
CGTCTCCCGGGAAGGGAGTCCCGTGGCCCGTTCCGAGCGTCTCCCGGGAAGGGAGTCCCGTGGCCCGTTCCGAGCGTCTCCCGGGAAGGGAGTCCTATGGCCTTTGTAATTGGCTTTTCTCACTTCCCGTGTTCAAGGTTCACCCATGTGATCGCAGGTGTCGGTGATGTGTTCCTTCTTGTGGCTGAAACACCGACTGTCTGCACGGCCGCGTCTTATGTATCCAGTCATCGGCTGGTGGACATTTGGGTGGCTTCCACTTCGGGCTGTTATGAACATTGACAGACGAGTCTGTGTGGGGGTGTATGCAGTTCTCTCCGGGGTCTGCCTGGGACTGGGTCTGCTGGGTCACATGGTAACCGTTTCATCATTGGAGGAACTGCCAGACTCTTCTCCAGGGCTGCCGCACACTGGGGTTCCATGTTTCTCCCCGTCCTCACCAACATGTTGTCGAGTGACTTCCCGGCCGTCCTGGGGGTGCAAAGTGATACCCCACTGTGATTTCGGTTTCTGTCTCTGGATGCTGGACGATGCCGAACAGCTTTTCATGTGTTGATTGGCCTCGTAGGAGTCTCTCTGCAGATGCTTTGCCCATTGTAACATTGGGTCGTTTCAGCTGTGAACCTGCTTTATGTGTTCAGATCTAAGTTCTTTGGGTATAGATTTGCAGACATTTTCTCCCGTTCTGTGGCTTGTTTTTGCATCTCATTGGAGTCCTTTGAAGCACACAAGTTCTTGGTTTGGATGAAGTCCGATTACCTGTTTTTTTCTTTCGTTCTTTGTGCTTTGGGTTAAGAATCCTTTGTTAAATCCAAGGTTAGGAGGGTTTTCTCCTTTGTTTTCTTCTACAGGTTTTACAGTTGGGTTCTCACATGGGTCTTGGATCCACTGTTACTTAGTTTTTGTTTATGGTGGGAGGTGGGGCCCAGCTTCGTTCTTTGGCATGCGACAGCCCATTGTCCCAGCAGCATTTGTTGAAAAGACTGTTTTTCCCTATCCGATGGCCTTAACATCTTTCTCAGAGTCACTCAACATGGACATGTGGTTGATTGCTGGACTCTGCTGTGCTGTTGGTCTGTACGTCTGTCTTGATGCCCACGCCACACTGTCTTGATTGCTGTGGCTTTGTAGTAAGTTTTGAAATCAGGAGACTGATTTCAATCCTGTGGTGGCTCTTCTGAGCCCCTGCAGTTCCTTGTGAGTTTCAGAATCAGCTTGTCAGTTCTTCAGGGAGGCCGGCTGAGTCCTGGGAGTGTCCCAGATGTGCAGATTGGTTGGTCCCGGCAGCACCAAGTCTTCCGATCCGAGACATGGGATGTTTCCTGATCCCCTAGATCCCGCCTAGTTTCCTCCCGTGCTGCTTTGCTGCCTGTGCATTTGAATGGCTCCTCTTGGTGGGGCAGGCGCAGGAGTGCTGCTGTTTGTATAGGACACAGGGCCGTCCTCATCCCGACACTCGGCTGCCCTGGAGATAGGCCTTAGTGCAGGGCTCCCATTACTCCTGCGCTTCCAGCACCTGCTGAAATGTGTGGGGCGCACAGGCTCTGAGACATGGAGCTCCGAGGCATGGAATGATGTGCCTGACTCTGCACCGCCCCCGGCTGTGGTCACAGCAGCAGCCCGGAAGTTTGGCTGTTGCCCCCAGCCACCTTGGGGCACGGTCCTGTCTCACCTGGAGCAGAGGTTCTGGGCCCCCAGGGGCTCAGGTGTGGCCTCCTCCTGGAAGGGCTGGGAATGTCCCCTCCACATGCTGAGTATGGCCCAGGAGGCTCCTCTGTGGGATACCAGCTGCTTTCGTTGTGAGTGACGGCTCCACCACTGTGTTCACAGCTGTGCTGAGAGCGTCCAGGCCTGGAAATCATGTCAGATGGACAGACAGGTGTGTGGGTGGATGGACAGAGGGAAGAAAGGAAGGATGGCAGGAACGAACCCATGGAAGTCAAGAGCCTGGCCCACAATCACGGTGGGGACGTGAGAGGCTGGGTGGTGCCCAGTCTGCCCCTCCCGTGTTGCCTCTAGGGGCTCTGCCTTCTCCAGGCATTAGGCAGGGAAAGTCCCCTGAACTTACAGAAAGGCGAGTAGCTGCCCGGAATGTTGCCCTCTGCACAGAGCCCTAGTGCCCGTCCTCCCCCTCCTTGGCCCTCCTGGGAGGTGGGTTGTCCACACCGCCAGTTATGGAGCCCAGGCTTGTTCTCAGCCCTGGTCAGTCAGCAGTGCCATTGGCAGGTCGCTCCGCCCCGGCCGCAGGTGCCCAGTGAATGCTCTCCGTGACCCAGGGCCTCCTGCTACAGGTGGAAGCCAGGCCACGGGAAGCTGCTCCAAACTTGTTGGCCTCACTGTGGCTCTGGGAGAGCAGGACCTGGTGGTGCATGCGTGGCTCTGAGGAGGACACGCCTGGGGGTTGGTCCCAGCCTGGACACGGTGGCTTTGCACACACCAAGCCTTCGCCCCCAGCGGGGCCAGCAGTGCAGTGCTGGAGGGTGACAGGATTGGCATTAAAGAAGAACTTCTCAGTTTTATCTTCTGTCTGTTTTGATTTGGTTTCCTTCATCTCTACTGGCTCCTGCTTTTGGTCATTAAATCCTCTGATATGCAGAATTGTTTCTTGGACGTCAAGCCCCTCATCAAGGGGGAAACCTCACCCCAGGATGATGGACTGGTCAGGGGCACCCTAGCTGGGGGTGGGGCTGCACCTCTGGCTCTCGTTCCTGCCTGTGGAACATTGAGCGTTGCCAGGACATCCACCCCGGGGAACTCGACAACCTCAGGCACTGCTGGGTCCAGCGCCAGCGCTGGGCGTGCCACCGCTGTGCCACCGCTGAGCCCCCACCCCTCCAGCAAGTCCACCTGTCTGCTAAGTGGGAGGATGCTGGGGCCAGGTGAGGCCTCACTGGGCAGCCACCAGGACGGTCACTACCTCCTCCCACCTGGAGGTCCCTTCAGGAGGTCAGCAGTGTTGAAGCCTGGTGAGGAAGAGGAGGGTGAGGCCTAGGGGAGTAGGGTCTGGCTGCTCTGGGTCAGAGGAGGGGTGAGTCCACGCCGTGCAGCCTCATCCTTGCCGGGGTTCAGCTGACTACAGCTCCGCCTGCCATGCAGCCCCTAAACTAAGAACCGTTGTACATTTTTAAAGGGTTGAAGAAAATCAAAAGAAGAATATTTTGGGACACACGCGAGTTATCTGAAATTCAGTCATGTTTCCGTGCCCTCAGCTCCATCAGCGGGGCCCATGCTGGCCTCGTGTGCCCTGCGGCTGCTTTCTGGGTGCAGTTGCAGTGCTGCGTGGTTAGGACGGGGCGAGGTGACTGCACAGCCCTGTGACTGACTGGCTGATGTCCGCAGGAGGCGGCCCCACCCCCATCCGCATCCTCCGTAGCTCCTCGAGGCTCCGGATCCATAGGATGGTGGAGAGGTTGAGATGCCGTCCAGCCCTCAGAGGCCCGGGAAAGCCAGTGCCGCCCTTCAGAGGGGCCTGCTGAGCGTGTGTGGGTGGTTGGATTTTGCACACTGGGTTTTCTTGCCCCGGCTGTGCAAACTGAATGAAGTAGCAATCCTTTCAACCCCAAGAGTCTGTGATTCAGCTAGAGTTACAAGATGTCTCTTCATCCTCTGAGGTTTACAAGGTTCTCAGAAAACCAGTGAAGAGCTGCACAGATTCTCTCCCACCCTGGCCAAGCAGCAGGGCTCCCGCCTCCCTCTCCCCTGGGCCTGAGTGGGTGGATTTCCCTCCCCTCCTCCTTCCCAGGAGAAGCACAGAGGGAGCAGCCAAGCAAGCCATGTCTGCAAACCTGCTTCGGTCTGCGGTGGCCTCTGCCATCGTTCCATGGGGCCGGGGGTCCCTGGTCCAGGTCAGCGTGTCCATCTCCACTGGCCTCTTCCATGAGGCAGGGGTGGCAGGGCCAGCCGTTAGCTTGTGTGACATGATGTCAGGGGGATGTCTTGGAGTCCGGGGTGGCACCAGGAGGGGTGAGGTCTCTTCCCTTCTTCCCCATCCCCTCCTCCCTCCCTGTGGGAAGCACATTTTGGGCTCTGGGACCACGATTGCCCACGGCTGACGGGCTCCAGCCCCATTGAGGCGCCCTGCAGTGGGCACAGCCCAGGCCAGGCCTCGCCGCCCTTTGGGGACTTGGAGAGCAGTGGCCCACCGCAGCCTGGGCTCTGGGAGGCTGGAGGCTTACTGCGCCTGGTCGCTTCACCTCATGGGGTGTGTCCACACCGGCCTCTCTCCTGAGAGCGTGGGGTGACCTGAACACACGACGTGTTTCCCTGTTCCCCTTTGGGAGATAGGACAGTGCGTGGGCAGAAGCCCCAAGGGTGGCGGGAACTCATTGCCAAAGGGGAGGAGGCCATCGCTATGCACGGGGCTGGCCTGGCTCGCTGGCGCACCCCTCATTCACGGGGGTTGGTGGTGTCTGGGCCTGAGGGACGGGGTGCCCACCCAGTCTCACTGCCCCACAGCTGACAGCCACGAGCAGCAGAGTCTCAGCGCTTGGCGGGAGCCCTGGCCCGTGTGTGTGTGTGTGCCTCTGGCCCCGGCCCTGGATCGTGTGTATGTGTGTGCCTCTGGCCCCGGCCCTGGCTCATGTGTGAGCGTGTGTGTACCTCTGGCCCCGGCCCTGGCCCGTGTGTGTTCGCCTTTTCATGTGTTTATCAGCTTTTTGGGTGTCTCTCTTTGGGAAGTGTCTGCTTACATTTTTTGCTCATTTTTAGAGTGGGTTGTCTGACATGCCCTTGGTTATTTCTGAGTTCTTCGTATGTTCTGGATCTGAACCCTTTCTCAGAAATGTGATTTTCAGACAGCACCTCCTGCTCTATGGGTGCCTTTCCGCTGTTGTGGTGGATAGAGTTCTTGACTTGTATAAGGTCAGTTGTTGTACTCTTTTTTTTTTTTTTTACAGCCACCACTTCCTGAACCCTGTTTGAGAAACCTGTGTCTACTCCCAGGAGACAGAACGTGGTAGAACTGATGTTTATGTGTGGCATGAGGTCGAGGTCTCAGGGTGTGCAGTGACCCTGCACTTCCCTGTCCCGGGTGGCTCTCCCCTGCTGCAGGACGGCTGTCCCCTGCTGCAGGGCTGTGTGGTGCTCATTGCTGGGCATCGGTCACCTACCACAGGTCAGCAGGCTGGGCCTCCAGGCGCACTCCTCCCTCAAGGATGCCACGCGTATCCCCGCCCTGGGTTTCACGGGAACATCAGGTCGCAAGGCACATTGCTGAGCCACCCACGCTGGTTCCAGGCTCCCTCGCCCTCCATCTCTGTGTGGTTGACCTTGTTTCTCTTGTGGCACGGGGCACCTTCCAGGCTGGTCGGGAAGAGATGGGAACATGGCCACACGGGCTCCAAGCCTCATCCCAGCCAGAAACCTCAGAGGAGAGGAAGCCTCCCTCCCAGGCACTAAGCATGGAACTCCGGGAAGCGCTGTGCTTAGCTGAGCCAGGGCTGTGGCCCCTCTCACCCTCTTCCTATGGTTAGGCAGCAGGGACCCAGCAGGTGGCCAGGCCTTGGTCCTGCACCTGTCCACAGGGCACAGGGAAGAAGCCATTCCTTCAAGGAGAGATGGCTGCCAGGCAGGCTCAAGAAGACAAAAGAACCAAACACTGTGCTGTGTGACCTGTGGCACGCGTCTTCCTGGGCCATGGTGACCTGTGCTGTGTGTGACCCATGCCGCATGTGTGCCTGGGCCATGGTGACCCGTGCCGCGTGTGTGCCTGGGCCATGGTGACCCGTGCCGCGTGTGTGCCTGGGCCATGGTGA
>NW_012117710.1:2248536-2252864 GCF_000951035.1 Colobus angolensis palliatus | reverse complement strand
TGGTGACCCGTGCTGCGTGTGACCCGTGCCGCGTGTCTTCCTGGGCCGTGGTGACCCGTGCTGCCTGTGACCTGTGCTGCACGTGTGCCTGGGCCGTGGTGACCCGTGCTGCACGTGACCTGTGCTGCGTGTGTGCCTGGGCCATGGTGACCTGTGCTGCATGTGTGCCTGGGCCATGGTGACCTGTGCTGTGTGTGTTCCTGCAGGGTGACTACGACCAGAGCAGGACTAAAGTGCTGCACATGAGCCTGAACCCCGCCAGTGTGGCCAGGCAGCGCCTGCGCGAGGACCACAGCCAGCTGCAGGCAGAGTGCGAGCGACTGCGAGGGCTCCTGCGTGCCATGGAGAGAGGAGGCACCGTCCCAACCGACCTTGAGGCTGCCGCTGCGAGTCTGCCATCATCCAAGGAGGTGGCAGGTAGGCACCCCCCACCCCCGGCCCCCGCCATCTTTGAGCTTCTGTGGGTAGGTCCATCTGCGCGCCCTCGGGGCAGCCTCTGGCCATCACCTGCTTGTCATCCCCAGAGGGTCTGTCCTCCGCTGTGGGCAGCCAGGCCTGGTGGTTGCTGGAGCAGAACACCCGGCCCTGTGTCCCCATGCACCTGCGGGGTTGTGCAAACAGGTGGAGCCGTCCAAGTTTGCAGACAGCAGTGGAGAAGCAAGGGGCTGAAATCTTAGGCCCTTAAACAAATTCATATCATTTGTCAGTTTATACACACCCCATTAATCACAAGTAAATCTAATCCTCTCCAAAAACAAGTCTGTCTCTCCAGCCTAAGTGCGCCTCACGGAGTCCAGAGAGCCTTTTGCAGCGAAGGCCTGCAGCGCTTCAGGGAAGAGTAGGGCCTCCACGAGGGCCAGAGGGGCCTGCCCACACCCTCCAGGTCTAAGTGAGGCCTGCGGCCTTTGACATGCCGGCCTATCCCCTGATGTGGTGAGGTGGTGCTGGGCTCTGCCCACGCTGAGCCTCGGAGGGTGCTGCCAGGGCTGTGTCCACTCTGCAGGGCGCCCTTGGAGGAGCAGGGCCAGGAGCCCAGAGTCACTGTGCAGTGCACACCCCCATGGAGGCTGTGGGGCTCAGGACACCCCTGCCCCCGTGTTGCTCTCTGCTGTTGGAGGGAACTGGGCACTGCCCCATGCTCCTGGTTCTGGGGGCATCTGGGGGAGGGTTCCCTGCCCAGCCCTTAGCAGCAGCCTGGAGCATGGCCTGGCATCCCCTCGCTCCTGTGTCTGAGCCACCCGGCCATCAGCCCCCTCCCTTGGGGGTGCCCACGGGGTCATCTGTGGTAGGACCTGGAGGCTGCTGCTTTCTGGCCTTTGGCATCTTGCGTTGGTTTCAGACTCGCTCTTCATCCGATGATACCCTCTCCTCTTTCTTCCCACCTACTAGCCGTCACACCCTGTACTGTGGAAGAGCGTTCCCCGTGAGCGTGCAGGTGCAGAGGTTGTGTGGCGGTCACTTTTCCCCTTCCTGCAGCCCAGCACCGAGGTGGATGTATCAGGAGTGGTTGCCCTCTGCAATCCTTTGTCGGGAGGGTCTTAGGTGGGGGCTTCCCTCCCTCTTCGTGCCCCACTCCCATAAGCCAAGCCTGCCCTGCGTCTGGGCGCACCCTGCCAGCAGGTAGGGGCTTGGTGGCTGGCTCTTGGGTGGTCCGCCCTCCTGGAGTAGCACGGTGGGGATGGAGGACAACAGCCAGAAGGGGAGGCCTGTCTTGCCAGATCGAGGGGCGAGCTGATGGCGGTCGGGGGCTCCTTTCCAGCTCCCCACCCACACCAGGGCTGCTCCCGGTCTCCACTGTGGCTGTGAGGGCCTGAGCCCCCGTGTCCCCAGCCCCGCTTATGGTTCAGCCGTGGCTCCCTCTCCCTGCTGCATTCTGCAGGTGTTATTGGCAAGTTTTGGAGCTGAGCATGCAGACTTGGAGCCGTGTTTATTGGTGGCACTGCACCCTGGGAGAGGATTTGGGAAGGGGCCTTCTGTTCCCTGCTGTCATGGGCCGGTGCCTTGGCTGTGCGCCCATTCGCTCATCTGTTTGTTCACCCGTCGTCTGGGTCCCTGGGTCTCTCAGTTCATTTGTCTGTTCCTTACCTGTCGTCTGGGTCTCTGCTCAGTCTCGGGCTCGCTCATCTGTTCGTTTACCTGTTGTCTGGGTCTCTGTGCGTCTCAGGCACGCATGTGGTCAGCATCTGGCTGTGACAGGTGTCCCAGGCCTTGACTGATAGGGAGCAGGGGGTGTGGAGAGGCATGTCCAAGCTGACTGTGGAGAAGTCAGGGCCAGCATGGCCTGGAAGCAGAAAGGGGAGGATGAGCAGAGGCCTGGGATAGGCGGGGCTGTACCACATCGCGCCGCCAGGAGGTGAGGATGGATCAGGCATCCGGGCCCCCGTGGCTGATGGTGAGGATGGATCAGGTGTCCGGGCCCCAGTGGCTGATGCAGCTCGTGTCTGTGCCCCCCAAAATCACAGTGATGGTGGAGGCTTCTGTTTTATGTAAGATCTAACCCCACAGAGGGAGAGGATACAGAGGCAGACTTTTGGAATCTGGAATGGGTAGGTGAGCAGTGAGAGGACTGAGTAGACTCGGGAAACCGGAATCTAAGCCGGCGGCAGGTGGACCTGAGAACCTGCCTGAGTTACACCTCAAAACTCCAACGCAGCCCAGGAACTGGCTGCAAGTGGCATTAGGGGAGGAATGCCGCTGACTGAAACACAGTGGATCTGGAGGCTTGAATGCTGAATTATGAGACAGGTCCTCAGGATCATCTGTCCATCTGTGTGCCCTGGGCAGTTGGCCTCTCCCCAGGAAAGATGAAAACTCCAAAACAAGCCAGCAGTTTATTCTTGGAGCTGTGATCCTTAAAGTGCAGTCCCCAGGCTGGCCGCAGCCTCCCCGGGAGCCTCTTAGAAATGTGGATTCTCGGGGGAGGTTCCAAGATGGCCAAATAGGAACAACTCCAGTCTACAGCTCCCAGCATGAGCAACACAGAAGACAGTGATTTCTGCATTTCCAACTGAGCTTTGAAGAGGGTAGTGGTTCTCCCAGCACAGAGTTTGAGATCTGAGAATAGCAGACTGCCTCCTCAGGTGGGTCCCTGACCCGAGTAGCCTAACTGGGAGGCACCTCCCAGTTGGGGCCGACTAACACCTCATACGTCTGGCTGTCCTTCTGAGATGAAGCTTCCAGAGGAAGGATCAGGCAGCAACATTTGCTGTTCTGCAGTATTTGCGGTTCTGCAGCCTCCACTGGTGATACCCAGGCAAACACAGTCTGGAGTAGACCTCCAGCAAACTCTAACAGACCTGCAGCTGAGGGTCCTGACTGTTAGAAGGAAAACTGACAAACAGAAAGGACATTCACACCAAAACCCCTTCTGTACATCACCATCATCAGAGACCAAAGGTGGATAAACCACAAAGATGGGGAGAAACCAGAGAAGAAAAGCTGAAAATTCTAAAAATCAGAGCAACTCTTCTCCTCTAAAGGAACGCAGCTCCTTGCCAGCAACAGAACAAAGCTGGATGGAGAATGACTTTCATGAGTTGAGAGAAGAAGGCTTCAGAAGATCGGTAATAACAAACTTCTCCGAGCTAAAGGAGCATGTTTGAACCCATCACAAAGAAGCCAAAAACCTTGAAAAAAGATTGGATGAACGGCTAACTAGAATAAACAGCATAGAGAAGACCTTAAATGACCTGATGCAGCTGAAAACCATGACACAAGAACTATGTGACGCATGCCCAAGCTTCAGTAGCCAATTCGATCAACTGGAAGAAACGGTATCAGTAATTGAAGATCAAATGAATGAAATGAAGCGAGAAGAGAAGTTTAGAGAAAAAAGAGTAAAAAGAAATGAACTAAGTCTCCCAGAAATATGGGACTATGTGAAAAGACCAAATCTATGTCTGATTGGTTTACCTGAAAGTGACAGGGTGAATGGAACCAAGTTGGAAAACACTCTTCAGGATATTATCCAGGAGAACTTCCCCAACCTAGCAAGGCAGGCCAACATTCAAATTCAGGAAATACAGACAACGCCACAAAGATACTCCTCAAGAAGAGCAACTCCAAGACACATAATTGTTAGATTCACCAAAGTTGAAATGAAGGAAAAAACATTAAGGGCAGCCCAAGAGAAAGGTCCGGTTACCCACAAAGGGAAGCCCATCAGACTAACAGCTGATCTCTTGGCAGAAGCTCTACAAGCCAGAAGAGAGTGGGGACCGATATTCAACATTCTTAAAAGAATTTTCAACCCAGAATTTCATATCCAGCCAAACTAAGCTTCCTAAGTGAAGGAGAAATAAAATCCTTTACAGACAAGCAAACGCTGA
>NW_012117710.1:2247786-2248101 GCF_000951035.1 Colobus angolensis palliatus | reverse complement strand
GAAGAGCTAACTGTCCTAAATACATATGCACCCAATACAGGAGCACCCGGATTCATAAAGCAAGTCCTTAGAGACCTACAAAGAGACTTAAACTCCCACACAATAGTAATAGGAGATTTTAACACCCCACTGCCAGCATTAGACGGATCCACAAGACAGAAGGTTAACAAGGATATCCAGAACTTGAACTCAGCTCTGCACCAAGTGAACCTAATAGACGTCTACAGAACTCTCCACCCCAATGAACAGAATATACATTCTTCTCAGCACCACATTGCACTTATTCCGAAATTGACCACATAGTTGGAAGTAAAG
>NW_012117710.1:2247414-2247670 GCF_000951035.1 Colobus angolensis palliatus | reverse complement strand
ATCAAACTAGAACTCAGGATTAAGAAGTTCACTCGAAACCACTCAACTACATGGAAACTGAACAACCTGCTCCTGAATGACTACTGGGTACTTAACGAAATGAAAGCAGAAATAAAGATGTTCTTTGAAACCAAGGAAAACAAAGATACAACGTACCACAGTCTCTGGGACACATTTAAAGCAGTGTGTAGAGGGAAATTTATAGCACTAAATGCCCACAAGAGAAAGCAAGAAAGATCTAAAATTGACACCCTAA
>NW_012117710.1:2245774-2246469 GCF_000951035.1 Colobus angolensis palliatus | reverse complement strand
ATGCAGAAATTCTCAGTAAAATACTGGCAAACCGAATCCAGCAGCACATCCAAAAGCTTGCACACCGTGATCGAGTGGGCTTCATCCCTGGGATGCAAGGCTGGTTCAACATATGCAAATCAATAAATGTAATCCATCATATAGACAACCAAAGACAAAAACCACATGATCATCTGAATAGATGCAGAAAAAGCCTTCTTCCAAAATTCAACAGCCCTTCATGCTAAAGACTTTCAATAAGTTAGGTATTGATGGGATGTATCTCAAAATAATAAGAGCTATTTATGACAGACCCACAGCCAATATCATACTGAATGGGCAAAAACTGGAAGCATTCCCTTTGAAAACTGGCACAAGACAGGGATGCCCTCTCTCACCACTCCTATTCAACATAGTGTTGGAAGTTCTGGCCAGGGCAATCAGGCAGGAGAAAGAAATAAAGGGTATTCAATTAGGAAAAGAGGAAGTCAAATTGTCTGTTTGTAGATGACATGATGGTATATTTAGAAAACCCCATTATCTCAGCCCAAAATCTCCTTAAGCTGATAAGCAACTTCAGCAAGGGCTCAGGATACAAAATCAGTGTGCAAAAATCACAACCATTCCTATACACCAATAACAGACAAACAGAGAGCCAAATCATGAGTGAACTCCCATTCACAGTTGCTTCAAAGAGAATAAAATACCTAGGAATC
>NW_012117710.1:2223107-2245724 GCF_000951035.1 Colobus angolensis palliatus | reverse complement strand
TGTGAAGGACCTCTTCAAGGAGAACTACAAACCACTGCTCAACAAAATAAAAGAGGACACAAACAAATGGAAGAGCATTCCATGCTCATGGATAGGAAGAATCAATATCGCGAAAATGGCCATACTGCCCAAGGTAATTTATCGATTCAATGCCATTCCCATCAACCTACCAATGACTTTCTTCACAGAATTGGAAAAAACTACTTCAAAGTTCATATGGAACTAAAAAAGAGCCCATGTTGCCAAGGCAATCCTAAACCAAAAGAACAAAGCTGGAGGCCACATGCTACCTGACTCCAAACTATACTACAAGGCTACAGTAACTAAAACAGCATGGTACTGGTACCAAAACAGAGATATAGACAATGGAACAGAATAGAACCCTCAGAAATAATACCACACATCTACAACCATCTGATCTTTGACAAACCCGACAAAAACAAGAAATGGGGAAAGGATTTCCTATTTAATAATTGGTGCTGGGAAAACTGGCTAGCCATATGTAGAAAGCTGAAACTGGATCCCTTCCTTACACCTTATATAAAAATTAATTCAAGAAGTATTAAAGACTTAAATGTCAGACCTAAAACCATAAAAACCATAGAAGAAAGCCTAGGCAATATCATTCAGGACATAGGCATGGGCAGGACTTCATGTCCAAAAGCAACAGCAACAAAAGCCAAAATCGAGAAATGAGATCTAATTAAAGAGCTTCTGCACAGCAAAAGAAACTACCATCAGAGTGAACAGGCAGCCTACAGAATGGGAGAAAATTTTTTCAATCTACCCATCTGTCAAAGGGCTAATATCCAGAATCTACAAAGAACTTAAACAAATTTACCAGAAAAAAATCAACCCCATCAAAAAGTGGGCGAAGGATATAAACAGACACTTCTCAACAGAAGACATTTATGCAGCCAACAGACACATGAAAAAATGCTCATCGTCACTGGCCATCAGAAATGCAAAGCAAAACCACAATGAGATACCATCTCACACTAGTTAGAATGGCAGTCATTAAAAAGTCAGGAATCAACAGGTGCTTGAGAGGGTGTGGAGAAATAGGAACACTTTTACACTGTTGGTGGGACTGTAAACTAGTTCAACCATTGTGGAAGACAGTGTGGCAATTCCTGAAGGATCTAGAACTAGAAATACCATTGGACCCAGCCATCCCATTACTGGGTATATACCCAAAGGATTATAAATCATGCTGCTATAAAGATACATGCATACGTATGTTTATTGCGGCACTATTCACAATAGCAAAGACTTGGAACCAACCCAAATGTCCATCACTGATAGACTGAATTAAGAAAATGTGGCACATATACACCATGGAATACTATGCAGCCATAAAAAAGGATGAGTTCATGTCTTTTGTATGGACATGGATGAAGCTGGAAACCGTAATTCTGAGCAAACTGTTGCAAGGACAGAAAACCAAACACCGCATATTCTCACTCATAGGTGGGAATTGAACAATGAGATCACTTGGACACAGGAAGGGGAACGGGAACGTCACACACTGGGGCCTGTCGTGGGGTGGGGGGAGGGGGGAAGGAGAGCATTAGGAGATATACCTAATGCAAATGACGAGTTGATGGGTGCAGCACACCAACATGGCACATGTATACATATATAACAAACCTGCACATTGTGCACATGTACCCTAGAACTTAAAGTATGATAAAAAAAAAAAAATTAAATTAAAAAAAGGAAGAAATGTGGATTCTTGGTTCTCATGTCAGACTTGCTCGACGGGAGGCCTGGGGGTGGCCGGCAGTCTGCAGACCACGCAGTTGCTCAGTGAGTTTGCCGACTGCCGCTCTGGAGAAGGCGGGCAAGGTCCCAGGACAGGCCCGAGTCAGGACAACAGGCCTGAACTGAGCCCGGACTGACAGATGCAGGTGTGAGCCCGGACCACACGCCCCTGCCACGTGCCCTGCAGAACATGGGCAGCAGGTGTGACCCTGTAGGCCATGGTAGAAAGACCTCCCTGAGGATCTGAGTGGCCCAGAAGGACCTGGCGTTGGCAGTTCCCCAGCTCAACGGCGCCCATGGATCGCTCCCTGGGGAACACCATGGCGGGGGGCTGCACGCTCCTCCCTGGAGCATCCCTGGGCCCCTAGTGCCCTCCCCTTGTGAGGAGCCGATACCCAGGGATTGTCAGACGGCTGAAAGGAAAGGACAGAAAACGAGCTGGGGAAACAGAGCAAAGCGAACTGCAGAGAAACACAGCGTCCGCAGGGAGGGAACCCACTGTCCGAGCAAAGAAAACCTCCGAAAACTGTTTCCTGGATCTCCTCAGAGAGAAGACGGGGCTTCGGCAACCAAACAACAGGGCAGCTTAACACACGCCAAGAGAAAGCAGTGACTAGTGGGAAGGTAAAAATAGGGAACAGTGAATGGAAATCTAAGTAGAAGATTTGTACGATAACATTGAGAAAGTCTGTCTGAAAGCAAAGACAATGAGATGGAAAACAGGAGAAGAAAGGTAGGAACATTAGAGGCACAGCCCACCATCTGAACGACAGGAATGCGGGAGGAGGGAACAGGGAAAAACAGCAGATGATACGGAACAGCCTCAAGGACGTCTCCCTGAAGGAGGGACGCGGCTCCCTGCCTCCCGGGAGAGGCTCAGACCAGGCTGTCTGTGGACGGAGATAGACCCACACAGTGTATGGCAGCGTGAAGACTCAGGACACAGAACGAAAGGAAGACCCTGAGAACTTCAGAGAAGAAACACGGAGGTCGCTTGTCGAAGGATCCAGAATCAGTCATCTAGCATTTCCAAGGAGTAGCACCTCCAAGTTTCTAGCAGAGTGACCTGCATCTCAGGATCTCATAGCCCCCCCAGCCCCACATCAGGACTGAAGGAAGAAGTACGTGCATCTGCAGGGTTCAAGGTCTTAAAAACTTGACTGCTCCACACGCTGTCTCAGTAAGCTGGCAGAGGATATGCTCCTGAGGGATGAGGGAGTAAACCAGGAAAGAGCGTGGCTGTGGCAAGCAGAGCAGACCACGGGGGCTTCCGCCGCGGGAGCAGAGGAGGAAGCCCTCAGGCCTGGGGAGCAGCCAGCAGGGGCTGGAACAGGCCAGAAGTTCTGGGATATAGAGCAGAGAAGGAAGCTCCCAGGCCTGGGGAGCCTCCAGCGAGGGCTAGAACCCACCAGAGGTTCCGGGAAAGAACCTGGTGCATTGGGTGTCGTGATGTGGACCGGAGCTTTCCACACGTGTGTGCCAGGCATAGGCTTCCATGGACGTTGGTGCCCGGGTCCCTGTGTCGCTCTTTGGCAACCTCCTTTCCTGCATGCCACAGACATTTCTCAGGTTTAGGTTTGCCACCCCACAAAAAGACTGGGAAGCACCTGCGTAGACAGCCAGCAGAGGGACGACTGATGAGCCACGAGCACCTAGAAAGCTGAGTGCGTGGGAAGCAGGATGATCGCTGGCTCCGGGGGCAGCAGAGTTGTGCGAGAAGCAGCAGTGTCCGTGTGCTCCGAGCTGGCCCTGAGCAGCTTCACACAGTCATAAGGGAGCTGAGACCTGATCTCATATCTTACAGCCCTGAGCCTCATATTAAGCAAGGGGCAGGGGCCAGGTGTGGTGGCTCACGCCTGTAATCGCAGCACTTTGGGAGGCTGAGGCTGGCGGATCATGAGGTCAGGAGATCGAGACCATCCTGGCTAACACGGTGAAACCCCGTCTCTACTAAAAATACAAAAAAAATTAGCTGGGCGTGGTGGCGGGCACCTGCAGTCCCAGCTATTCAGGAGGCTGAGGCAGGAGAATGGTGTAAACCTGGGAGGCAGAGCTTGCAGTGAGCCAAGATCACGCCACTGCACTCCAGCCTGGGCAACAGAGCGAGACTCTGTCAAAAAAGAAGGGGGACATGGAGGAGGGCGACACGTGTTGCAGGGCAGGAGGGAGGGAGAGCTGAAGCCTCGCTGTCTCTCGGGAAGTCAGCAGGACGCCCGAGTTCTTAAGTCCAGAAGGAGCCACAGAATGTGTGTTCCGGAGTAATGTAGTTAATACCGACATGATCGGCTGAGAGGTGAAGACGGTAGTCTCTGGAGGGAACGGAAGGAAACGAGAAGTGTGGAGACCGCTGTTCCCTGACACACCCCACAGAATTCCTGGGCTCTTAACTCATGTGCGTGTAAATCTAAAATTAAAAAGAGAAAAGTCCAGGTCACACCGCTTGCTGCCAGAGAGGGCCGTCCCCTCCCTGTTCTCCAGATGAGGAGCAGGGGTGTTCCTGCTGCATCCTCAGACCCTTGACATGGACCCCACGACGCACCTTTTCTCCTGTGACCGTGGGTGGGGTGAGGAGTTGGGGGTGTTCCCACGGTGTCAGCAAACCCTTGACATGGACCCCACAATGCACGCTTGCTCCTGTGACTGTGGGTGGGTTGCCTGCACAGTCCCAGCAAGGGGTGGGATGGCAGGTCTGAGCCCGAGACAGAGACGGACGCTCCTCCCCTGCCTGGCTGGCCCTGAGCATGGGTTATGGGTGGGTCTCCAGGGTCAGGAGAGACCAGGGTAAGTTGTGAGGGCTTCAGGCCAGCTGGTCTGCAGATGGCAGGCCTGTCACTGGCTAAGGGAGAGCTGGGTGGCCTGAGACAGCGCCTAGTGACCCACCAGGGGGCCAGTCCCAGGGGAGTCCCCTCACACCCTGATCAGCCGGCATCTCAGGGGTCAGCAGATGGCTCTTTCTGCTCTGGGGAATCAGGGCCCCCAGGGAACAAGGTGAGGGGACGTGACGGTGGGAGGAGGCAAGGGGGCGCACGACAGTGGAGTAGACAAGGGGACGCAGCAGTGAGTCGGGGCGAGCAGACTTGGTGGGGGGATGTGGCGGGGGGACAGGGCGAGGGGGTGTGGTGGTGGGGTAGACGAGGGGATGCAGCAGTAGCAGTGAGGCGGGGCGAGCGGACGTGGTGGGGGGACAGGGCAAGGAGACGTGGTGGTGGATGGGGTGAGCAGACGTGGTGGGGGGATGGGGTGAGCGGACGTGGCAGTGAGGCTGCAGGGTCAAGAGCTCCCTTTCCTGTTTGCCACGGCTTCCCCCAGGGCTGTGTCTGATGTGGGCCGCAGACCTCTGGCCAGAGAGGACACAGAAACACACACAGGCCCCTGCCCTCAGGGATCTGAGTCACTGCTCAGAAGGTCAGGCAGGAAAACCCTTGTGGTTTTCCTGGTTTTTCTGACAAGGCGGTCACTAAACAACTCTTGCCATCGGCACGGGCCCTTGACTGATAGGAGCCCCAAACTCCAGCCTCCCATGCTGGCTCTGGCTCCTCACTCAGCCCCCCTGCCGCGTCCAGGCTGGGCCAGGGAGATTGTTAATTGCAGCTTAATTAGGTAATACATTAATATTAAAATAATCTAATCCAGAGCAGCACATTGAAGGTGATCAAATTTGTCACTGCCTGTGTGGGCACAGCTGATCCTAGAGGTGTCTCTGGGGAGGAGGGAGGCAGGGGAGGGACGGGGAGAATGGAGGAGTGAGGAAGAGGGAGAAGAGATACCAGGGAGGAGAAGAGAGGAGGCGGAAGAAGAGAGGGGAGGCCCGGGGGGGGAAGATGGTTGGCCACCGAGTTCTTCCGCCTGGAGCCCACCTGCTCTGCCCCAGGGAGGAGGGTGCCCTCGGGGGGAGGCCTGGTTTGGTGTCCCTGCCTGGGCTGAGGACGGGAGCAGTGACTGCCTTTCTGTTTTGTCCTGTGCACTGCTTCTCTCTGTGTCGGCGCATGTCCTCTGCAGTCTCAGGACTCGCACTGCTCCTGCTTGGCTGGCGCTGACCCCAGAGGTGGCCTCAGTGAGGTGCCCTAATGGCCGCTCCATGGACCACCATGACAGGCACTGTGGGGACCTGCCCATTGGCCTGGCAGTGCCAAGCCAGCTGTGCCCTCCCGTGGCCAGAAATCAGTGCCCAGCTGTCACGTGGCACAGGCTTGTGTTTATGTCACGCCCCAACCCCGTGCTACCTGGGCGGGGCCACCACCTGCCCACGCCTCTGTTTGCTCAGTACAAACACCGTGCGATGCCGACAGCCAAGCAGTTCAAATGGGATGGGGGTGCAGGGGCTTCAAACCCGTTTGGCGATTAGTGGGAGTTGGAGAAGGGCTGGCATCTGAGGTGCAGGACCATGCCTGTGTGGCCCAGTCCTGTGCCAAGCCGAGATCCTCTGGCTGGGTCCTGCCGTGTAGGGACCGGCGGGTCATGGGGAGCAGTGTCAGGCGTGGCTGGAGTTCCGTCGTGGGCTCCTCTAGGGACCGGCGGGTCATGGGGAGTAGCATCAGGCGTGGCAGGTGTTCTGTCACGGACTCCGCCTGTCGTGCTGGAGACAGAGAAGTGACGTGATGGTGGCCAAGGCCCCAGGCACGAGCTGGTGGCTCTCCACTGCCTGGAGAAGTCGCTGCCCCCAAGTGCTGCTTGGTGCTGCCCATTTTTTAGTTGGGTTGTTAGTATTGAGTTTGAGGTGAATCCAAGTCGAATACACAACCGATAAATATCTTCTCGCCGCCCATGACCAGTCTTTTCATTTTCTGACAGTGTGTTCCTCACAGCGAATGCTTTTCATTTGGGTGCATACTAATGACCAATGTTTCTTTTATAGGGGTCAGATCCAGGAACTCTGCATAACTCCAGGCCAAAAATATTTTTTCATGTTTTCTACTAAAAGGTTTTAAGTTCACACGTAAATCTGCCACCCACTTTGAGTTACTTTTTACCCATGGTATGAGCTTGAGGTCAAGGTCCTTTCTTCTTTTTTGTTTTCATGTGGATGTCCAATTGTGCCATTATTATTGAACTGACTGTCCCGCCACCGTCGAATTGTGTCCGCACCGTTGTCCACAGCCAGTTGGCCATGCGTCCTGGGGGTCTGTTTCTAGGCCTTCTCTTCTGTTCCCTTGATCTAAGCGTCTGTCCCTTTGCTGTTAATACCACCCCACTGTATTGATTGCCGTAGCTTCCTAGTAAGTCTTGAAATCAGCAGCGCAGTCCCCTACTTTATACACAAGACTTAGATTCAGCTTGTCTTTACCTGCAAATCGCCTGCTCGGATTTTTGTAGGAATTACTAAATCGGCCACTCAGTCTGGGGAGCATCTGCATCGTGGTTGCAGTGAGTCTCCGTACACGAACACGGTGTGTCCCTCCGTTTATTTACGTTCTTCCTGATTTTCTTTCATCCACGTTTTGTGATTTTCACCCACCCCCTTTTTGTTAGAAATACACATGGTTTTGTTGGTTTTATTGTTAGTGTTTGGAGCTATGTCATTGTTTGCAGGCTTGTTTTATGGTTCCCTTTTTGTTTTATTGTTCCAGTTGTTCAGTGCGTGTGTACAGAAGTATGATGGATGTTTATGCTGGCTTCACAACCCATGACCTTGCTAAACTCACTTCTTAGATCTGGGTTAGTTGCTGTTTTGATTTTGTTTTCTAATCCTTTGCAGTCATAGCATCTGTGAATAGGGACAGTTTTGCTTGTTTTGTTAAGATCTCATTTGTCTTTATTTTGTTTTCTTGCAGTATTGCGCCGTCTAGGACCTTAGGACGGTGCTGAGTAGGAGATGGGGAACAGACATCCTGGCCTTTCTCCTCACCTTGCGGGGAGAGCAGTCGGTCCTCCTCCATGAAGCGTGCTGCTAGCTGCAGTTTATTTGTGGTTTTTCCTTATCAAGCTGAAAACGCTCATTCTATTCTCAGTTTGCTGAGAGTGTTTATCATGTAGAATGTTGGCGTCTGTCAGATGCTTTTCCTGCATCAACTGATGGGATCATATGTTTTTTCTCCCTTAGACCGTTAGTGCGGTTGACAGTGTGTCATCGTGATTTTTTGGGGAAGTTTCCAGCGTCGAACCAACTCTGCATTCCTCAAATAAGCCCCCCTCGGTTATGGCATAGTATTTTTACATGTTGCTGTATTCATCTTGCTGACGTTGTCAGTCGTCTTCGCATCTGTGTTCATATTCGTCTGTCTCTTTCCTGTACTGCCCTTGTTGGGTTGTGATACAGATGTAATGAGTGAAGTGAATTGGAAAGTGTCCCCCTTTTATGTTCTGGAGGAGATGATGTGAATTGGTGTTACTTTTTCTGTAAATGTTTTGTAGAATTTGCAGGTGGAACCATCTGGGCCTAGGGATTGTGGCAGTGGCAGGTTGGAATCGTTACCGGAATAGTGAGTTCTCTCATCTCAGCTGAATTTTGGTAGATGGTAGGTTTTGGGGTTTTTTTTTTGTTGTGAGGAACTGGTGCATTATATCCAAGTGGTCAAATGTATGAGCAGTGAATTGTCTGTGCTCTTGCCTCCCTGAATTTATCGTGCCTGCTGGGTTCGTAGCAGTCCTCCCTCCTTCCTTCCTGATACTGGTAGTTTAGGTGGTTTATTTTTGTTTGTTTTTTGTCTGTTAGCCTTGCTGGAGATTTATAAATTTCACCAATCTCTTTAGAGACCTAGCTTTTGGTTTCATTGATATTTTGCTGTTGTTCTATTTTCAATTTTATTGATTTTTGTTTTGTATTTCCTTCCTTCTGCCTGCTTTAGTTTTAATTTGCTCTTCTTTTTTTCTGGCTTCTTCAAGTGGAAGATTAGATTGCATACTTGAGATCTTCTCTGTTTTCTAATATAAGCATGTCATGTTAGAAATTTTCATCTGAGTGCTGCATTAGCTGCCTTTCACACATTTTGATGTGTTGTATTTTTATGTATGTTCAGTTCAAAATATTTTCAAATTTCCATTAAGATGTACCCCAGTTGGAATGTGGCCTCCAAAGTCCACGTGTGGGAAACTTCATCCCGGCCTGATGGTGTTGGGAGGTGGGGCCTCATGGAAGGCACTTAGGTCACGTGGGCTCCACCTTCGTGAATGGATTCGTGCCATTATAAAAGGGGCTTCCGTTAGTTGACTCTGTATCTGTCTTTTTGCCTTCTACCACGTGATGACGCCTCAGGAATGCCTTTGCCAGAAGCTGGTTCCTTGATCTCGGACTTGCCAGCCAGGAGAACTGTGAGCCTGTAAACTTCGGGTCATTGTAAATTAGTCTCAGGTATTCCGTAATGATGCTGCAGATAGACCCAGATGCCTGCCGTGATCTGTACATATTTAGAAGGATGCTTTTTAATTTCAAAGTGTCTTTCCCTGATTTTCTGGGTAATTTCTGTTCCTGATTTAATTTCATTATGTTGAGGGAACCTATTTTCTGCGATTCACTTTCTTTCTAATTTAAAATTTATTTGGCAGCTGATAATTTGATAGCAACCTTAAAACTTTCCATGTGCACCTGATAGGTATGTGTATTCTGCCGATTAATAGATATATTTTGGCCATTTATAGTTAATGTAATTTTTTAGGCATTTGGATTTAGGTCCATTTTATGATAGTTTTCTGTTGGTCCTCCCTTTTTTAATTCCCATTTTCTCTTTCCTACCTATTTCAGATGATTTGGCCTTTTTTAGTAGTCCATTTTGATGTCTCTATGTCTTTATTATATCTCTTCATATACTTCTAAAGTGATTTTTCTGTGGATGGCAATGTGCAAGCTTAACATTTCACAGTGCACTTATAATTAATATTTTATCACTTCAGGTGGAAACGGCAGGATCTCACCACCATGTAGGCTTCTCACTGCCTCCCTTTATGTTGTAGTAGTCGTGTATTTACTCTCTGAATGTTGAAAACCCCACCAAGAAATATTACAATTCTTGCTCTTAACTGTCATGCCTACTTTAAAAAACATAAGAGGCAAAAAGTAGTGTATGGGTTTGCCTGGATAAAAAAAAAATGCTCTTCCTTCTTTCCTGACGTTCCCAGGTTCCCCTGGGATCATTTCCGGTTTGGCAGGACTTCCTTAGAATAGGTTCTCTTAGCGTTCACTCGCCCAGCAGTGTCCTCACCCCACCTCATTACTGAAGGATACCATTGCTGGATATGGGGTTCTGGGGGAATGGTTCTTGTCTCCCAGCACTGTAAAAATCAACAGTTTCCCCGTCTTCTGGCCTCTGTGGTTTCTGATGAGCAATCTGCAGTCACTCAGAGAATCTCCCCTTTCCCCTCCGTGTAGACAAGAGGCTTTCAGACGCTCCAAGTCTGATGACGTTTTAACGTAAAGGATGGGAAGGAATCCATGTGCACGCATTGTCTGCTGGGTTCCAGCATGTGTAGGTGTGAGGCCCGCCACCCTGCCGCGAGAGGGACTCATGCGGTGGTGTGCGTTCTGCACCGAGCTTAGTGGTACGGCATCATCTCTAAGATACTGTGAAACGTTAAGTCTCTGTTTTCCAATCACTTACTTCTTGGAGCGTCTTTAAAGTCTCCCTCGATAATTCCAGCATCTCCGTCATCTCAGGCTTGGCGCCTGTTGGTCGTGTTTTTCCTGGCAGGTTTGTGTTTTCCCAGTTCTTTTCATGCTGCTTAATTTTAGATTGCATTCTGGATGCTTTGAATGTCCTGAGATTCTAGGTCTTTCTTAAGTTCTGTGGAGAATGTAAATTTCTGTTGGTTTCAGCATTTCCTGATGGCAGTTCCATTTCAAGGTCTCTACCGAGTTTCCCAGGCCATCGGACCTTGTGCCCTCACAGCCCTGGCTGGGTCCTGGCATGGTCTAGCTCACAGTCCAACTCTCACACCCATGGTGCTGATTAGGGTCAGAGCCTTATGCCCAGCTTAGAGAGCACCTTCCGGAGCCCCTCTGAGCACCCCGCACTTCCCAGGTGACCCAGGGGTCCCTTCACTGCCCTCTGGCCACAGAGCCAGGCAAGGCTTGCCCACTGTGCTGTGCAGTCAGTCCCACGGCCACAGCCACCTTCACGGCCAACGCCAGCCACAATCCAGAGAGGAACAGGGCAGGAGGTGCTCCACACACCCTGTCTGGAGGGACAGGCCCACTTTAGGGCTCTAGGCATCTGTCCAGTTGTGGCTGTGCCTCCGCAGGATTCCCCGGGAGCCAGGGCAGAAGAATGCGGGATTGCCCAGGTGCCAGGGCGGAAGAGCACAGGATTCCCCAGGTGCCAGGGCAGAAGAGCGCAGGGTTCCCCGGGCGCCAGGACGGAAGAGCGCACGGTTGCCCGGGTGCCAGGGCAGAAGAGCGTGGGATTCCCTGGGTGTCAGGACGGGAGAGTGCGGGGTTGCCCAGGTGCCAGGGCGGAAGAGGATGGAGACAGAGAGACAGAATTTCCCCCACTGCTTCTCAGGCTTCTCTTGACAAGCTGTGTGCATCTCATGCTCACTCCCAGGTTTTAGGGGTCCCCAAGTCCAAACTGGGTAGCACCAGGGCAAATACCCAACCAGTAACAGAAAACTCCAGCAAGCTTCAACCACAGACTGCAGAACTCACACAGTATGAAACAGATTGTCTCATTAATCCTAGAGCCATTAAATAACTGAATCCACAATCAGAAAGCTTCCAAAAAAAGGATGTCTCCAGGCCCAGATGGTTTTCTGATGCATTCTACCAAAGACTTAAAGAAAACTTAGCACCAGTTCATCAAAACTCTCCCAGAAAACAGAAGAGGGAGCACTTCCCGACTCACTCCACGAAGCAAGCACTTACCCCAACTTCAAAACCAGTGACGAAACTGAAGAAAACCACCGCGCTAATTTCTGTTTTCTGAGAGTGCAAGGCTGGGTTGGTGTTGAGCGTCAGCTGGTGCAATCCATCACACCTACGCGCCAAAAGGAAAAATTACGTGGCCGAGCCAACAGATGTACAAATGCATTCAACGAGGCCCAGCACACGTTCATGGGGAAACTCAGCAAACCAGGAGAAGCCGAGAACCCCCAAGCTTGCCGAAGAGCATCTGCAGGAACCGTGCAGCTCACCGCCTTGGTCCATGTCCCAGAGCCCCAGATGGGCCGCAGGGTGAGGAGGTTGAAGGCACGCGGACTGGACAGGCAAGACCGACCCTTTTCCTCTTCACAGGTGGCATGATTGTGTTGAAAATCACAAGATAAAAACGAGTCGAGTGAGTTCACCAGGGATTTCTGTGTGTGACTCTTGTATCCTGCAACCTTGCTGAGCTCACTTCATGAGAAATATGTACGTGTGTCTGTGTCGTTCTGTAAATATTACACAATAGCAGCGCACATGCGGAAACTGAAATTAAAAATGTGCCATTTCTGTTCACCCTCCTGAAGATGAAATCCGTAGGCATCACTAAGACCACAGCACACTGACAACGGCAAGCTGCTGAGGCGAGGCGTGGGAGGTCTGCATGAATGGAGACTGCCTTCGTGGCTCACGGGATGCAGTGCAGTGAAGGCGCGGCGCCGCCAGGTCCACCTGCGCGTCTCTCGCAGCTGGAAGCAGGGCGCTCACCTCTGGGCTGGTGGTGCTAGTGGTTCTGGGTTCAGACCTCAGCCCGCCTGCAGCCTGTGGCTCTCCAGGTCTGTAGCTGGCTGCTGGCTGCAGTCCCTCCAGGATCAGAGCTGCCTCAGGGAGAGACAGGGCTGATCGGTTTCTTCATCTTTCCCAGAACCCGAACCCCTCGTCTCCTCTCTTATCTGTTAATTCCATTGCTTTTAAACTTAGAAAGTACTTTAGTGATTTGATACATAATTCTATTTTCTTCTGGGCTCTTTGAGCTTATTTTTATATTTAAAGATTTAATCTACTTGAAACTTATTTTGGTGAATGGTATAAGGTCAGGATCTAAATTGATCTTTTTTCCAGATCACGAAACAATTGCCCTAGGACCATTTATCACAGAACCCTTTCTTCCCCGTAGATTTATGCCTTCGTCTTTATTAAAACTTATGCAAAATCGGGTCTGTGTTCAGATCTTTTGTTCCTTTTTATTTCAATTATCCTTTTTTTTTTCCTTAAAGTTTTTCTTACCTGTTTATTATTCTAAGTTAATTTTAGAATTACTTTGTCACAGCCAGGCACAGTGGCTCATGCCTATAATCCCAGCACTGAGGCTGAGGCGGGTGGATCACCTGAGGTCGGGAGTTCAAGACCAGCCTGGCCAACATGGTGAAACCCTGTCTCTACTAAAAACACAAAACGCCGGGCATGGCGAGAGGGTGTCTGTAGTCCCAGCCACAGGGACTATAGATGCTGAGGCAGGAGAATCGCTTGAACCCAGCGGGTGGAGGTTGCAGTAAGCCAAGATTGCACCACTGCATTCCAGCCTGGGCAACAGAGCGAGACCCTGTCTCCAAAAAGAAAAAAAAGAATTACTCTGTCATGTTCAAGAAAAAGGCATCAAGGTTTTATTTTTTACTGAAATGACACCAAAGTTATAGGTTAGTCTAGTAGAAGAATTTTCAGCTTTCCAGCATCTGTGTCTGAGCGGAGAAGGGTGTCTCAGGCCGCCTCCTTCACTGAGACCACCTCCCAGACATGCAGTGTGCTGGGGTTCCCTTTGCAGGCTCCAGTGTGCCACCTGGGCTGCCTTCTGCTGGGCAGGGGTCCTGAGTCCCCACTGTTGGGTCCAGGCCACCTCTCCGCCCTCTTCCCACCTCCCCGCCCTCTCTTTGGGTTGCCTGTCGTGTCGTCTCCAGGGCTCAGAGCCGAGCTTCGCAGGAGGAGCAGGGAACGTGAGTCTGCACCCTTTTCTGTCTGGACTGGATATCCCATGAATCTTTTATTCAGTCAATGAAGATTAGGGTTTTTCCTGTCAGTTGTTAAATGGATACACAGTGTCCGTGCGACGTTACGGGGTGCAGGCGACAGGGTTCTGTGCGTCGTTATGCTGTCTCCTAACGCTGCTGCAGCCCTGCTGTGTGCCCTCCTGGGGACCTCTGTGTCACTGGTGCTCTATAAGCATTGGGTGGGCTGGAGGAGGAGTGTGAGTAAGGCTGCCTCTGCCCTCCCACTCTGGGCACTTTGCAACTTCAGCTCTCTCCCCAGAGTCATCTGCAGTTTCTTTTTGTGGATCGAAGTTAAATTTCAGTTCCAAAGCAGAGTTGCTCCCGAGCTGGTGGAGGAGTGGCTGCCACACACCGTCAGCTGTTCTGGACTCGGGCCGTGAGCCGCTCCGGGGTCCCAGCTCTGCAGCAGCAGCCGTGTGACCTCGGGCTCAACTCAGCTCCAACATGTGGCTCACTCCAATCACGGTCGTTGTGGAGGGTGTGTTTATAGCATAGGCACCGCTGGCCCATGATGTGTGCTCAGCGTGATGGGATTGGTGATGATGGTGGCTGTGGCCTGAGCCCATTGGCCTGGGCCTGTGCAGGAGCCCAATTGGTAGAAGCTGAGCCAGGCTCGTGGGTAGAGAAACGAAAGTGGCTCCCAGTGAACCTGTTCCCCAGCGAGGTCCTCCCTTTGTGTGGTAGGTCCCCAGCGAGGACTGCAGGCTTGACTTTACAGTTCTGCCTTCAATGCCAGGCAGGACCCCCTGCACCAGGTCAGGGAGAGAAGGCAGAGGAGACCTTGAAGACCACAGGTGTTCCTGGCTCCAACACACTGTGTGGGCATCTGAGGCCAGGGCAGCCGTGTTGGACGGCCTGGGAGCCTGAGGTCAGAAGGCTTAGATGGAAGTCCGGCTCCACACCATAACAGCTGGGGGTCTAGGTGGGCCCTTTTCTCTCTGCATCTCAGCTTCCCCATCTGAGAAACGGGACTGCCGGCCCAGGTCCTCTGGCAGTTGTGAGCATCTGTCCCCGCACCGAGGGTGAGCGTGACAGGCGGACGATCTCTGCAGACTCTGAATGGTAGGAGGAGGTCCCTGTCCTTGCTGGGGAGAGGCCAGATCACGGCAGCCTGGGCCTGAGGGAACTGCCCTGCTGGCGAGAGCCGCCAGAGCCTGGGGTGACCCAGAGACAGGACAGGTGTTGGAAGGATCAGCACCCCTGCCCTGCCACGTGCTCTTACCCTGTGCGCTCAAGAGGCGCCCTGTAGAGAGGGGAGGGAGGGAAGGGGTTGCTGGAGCCAGGAGTAGCCACAGCACCAGTCACCCTGGGGCCAGGAGCTGTGGTCTTCTTAGATGGGCCCAAGTGCAGTCCAGGAGGGGCAGTGGTCTCAGAGCACAGTGGCTTTGCCAAAGGCTGGCTGGCGCTCCAGTTACCACGCCCTGGGCCCTTCTCTGCACACTGTTTGTTTGTTCTTGGTGTCAGGTAATAAAGGGCAGCCCCATTAATTAGGGGTGTAACTAGAGCTGTAAAGGAATCGTGATGTAACCACAGGGTTTGCAGGTGAGCAGGGCAGAGGAAGGGTACCGCCCGCTGTGCCGCGCACACCCACCCGGCTGCCTACAAACAGATTCTCCCTGGACTGGGTGCCCCCCGTGCCTTGAGCCCAGCCTGGGCCTCAGAGCTCCCAGGCAGCGCGGAGGGCTGAAGCACCATCCCCAGTGGCGCAACTGCGGTTGAGTGTTGGAAACGTGCTCGGGTGCCCAAGACGGAGCCGAGGGAGGATTCAGATAGACGCTCCCAGAACCAGGTTCTGCAGCAGCATTGAGAAGTCAGCAGAGGTGTGGGGAGGGGACTGCCCTGGGGCTGGGCTCCCAGGGCCGGGACACAGGTGGGCCTCACTGCAGCCGGGCCAGTGACCAGGCTGGGGCGGTTCCCACTGGGCCACCGTGGGGCTTCTGGGCTCCGTCTTGAGGGTCACACAGAGCTGCAGAGGCATTCTCTCCGTGTGGAAGGTGGCCTGGCTGCAGAGTGGAGCACGATCCGGGGCAGGCTAAATCGGGCGCTGGCCGTGGACTGGGTGGAGGCGCTGGTCTGCGAGGTGGGGTGTGATATGTGGGCCTAGAATTCAGGTTGTAGGGACACAGTGCTGCCTGGGCCTCTCCCCAGCCCACATCTAGTCTGCGGGGCTCTGGGCTGAAGGCTGAACCGCAGGATGGGGCCTGTTGCAACAGAGTCAGGGACACCCTCCATCCCTGCCAGCCCTTCTCTCTGCTGCTCTGGGGCTCTGTCATCCTGGGGACCCGGAGAGGGTGAGAGTGTTCCTGGCACAGCCAGGTGGCCCCACCCTTCCTGCTGTGTCTGGCAGAAGTGTCCAGGATGCCTTCTCTGTCCTGGCTGTGCACAGCCACACGGTCTGTGCCCCGGGCAGCGTGTGCTGGCCACAGGGACTGCTGAGCCCTCTTGCTTGTGCTATGGTCCCAGCCGCAGCAAGCAGCTCTGTCGCCGCTTTACCCTTCTCCTCTCCTCTTTCTTTCTGGCACGTCTGTAAACTTTGCTGGTAACTCAAGCCAAGTACCCACTTAGGGATTTCTTCACAGTTGCATTTAAACCTGATTGAAGTGGGAGCTCTTCAGTGCCTGACACATCCAACAGGCGCTTCCCCTGAGCCCCGGCCAGGCGGTGCTGAGGGTGGGGAGGGGCGGCGCCCGCCGCTGGGAGCTCTGGCTGTTTGGAGGGAAGGAGCGCCCTTCACCTGGGTTGGGTACCCAGCCCTGTCTTGGCCCCTGTGTCCTTATCTCTGGTTGAGGGTGTGGCCCCTCCTGCCTCAGGCTGGCATGAGGCTCCTGTGAGCACAGCCCATGTGGGCAGGGCTGGGTGGTCTGCATGCTTGGTGGGCAGCTGAGCGGGAGGCCCACGTGCTGGCAGTGCAGGGCGGGTGGCTCCATGCCGCGGCTCCGTCGCTGGAGCCTGGCGCCAAGCCCACGCTGTTCTGTCCACGTGTGTTCTGAGCACTGCCTGGATGCCCAGCCCTGGGGGCACATGGTTGGAGGGAACTGGGCACCTGGTCCAGGGAGGGGAGCCAACCTGCCTCTGCCCTGAGGCGGGCTGTGGGCATCCTCATCCCGGAAAAGCAGGAGGAAAACCGCAGTGGGGAGTGGAGCACATTACTGTTGAACGATGCTATGATGATGGGAGGACGCCCGAGAAGCTGTGTCTTCTGCCAGCCCCAGCCTCGGTGCTTGCTGGCTCGAGAAATGCGCCAGGGTCGTGCGTGGGAGGCGAGTGGGGGTGCTCTGGCTATTCGTGCAGTGGAGCTCCTGGGATCCCAGCCTGGCCCCACCGTGGGATCGGGACTACTGTCCTTTCTACGCGTGAGGGAAGGGAGCTGCAGGGAGGCCACAAGACACCCACAGTGCAGGACAGGACATGAACTCATCGTCCCGCCAGTGACCATCCCCTGGGCCTGGCCTGAGCAGCTGCTGACTCCCACACGGGGCCCGGGAGGGTATGCGTAGTCTGAGGAGCTGTCTTAGTGGAGTCCCTTCCTCGAGGGCTCACTCTCCACTGGGCATGTCTCCCAGGCCCACCCCCCACCGTCGCCATTGCCGTGGTGTGTGTCTTGCTCCTCTCTATATATCGCCAGCATGCTCCCCCCTCACACGGTGCCATGGCGTGGGTCTTGTTCCTCTCTCTATACTGTCAGCGTGCTGCCCCTGCCCCCACCCCGTTCCATGGCATGGGTCTTGTTCCTCTCTCTATACCGCCAGCGTACTCCCCCCACACCGTGCCGTGGCGTGGGTCTTGTTCCTCTCTCTATACTGCCCAGCATGCTGCCCCCCCGTGCCATGCCATGGATCTTGTTCCTCTCTCTATACCACCAGCGTGCTGCCTGCCCCGTGCCATGGCGTGGGTCTTGCTCCTCTCTCTGTACCGCTGAGTGTGCTGCCTTGCACAGACGGACCACATTTCACTCATCCATTCCTCAGCTGAGGGACGTCTGGGTGGTTCCACTTTTTGGCTGTCGTGAATCATGCTGTGGACGTTGTGGACTTTTGGGTACAAGTCTTTGTGTGGATATGCTGTTCATTTCTCCAGGCAAGAGAGGAATTTCCAGGCTCTAGGGAGGAGAGGAGCTGCCAGGTTCTGAGAGGAACTGCCTTACGGTTTCCAAGGTGGCTTCACACCTTTGCATGTCCCACGTGAGGCTCCTGGGGCCCCACACCCTCCCGGCGTTGGCAGCGTCTGTCTTTCTGACCACGGCCCCGCTGGTGGGTGTGAAGTGTGTGTGGGGGTGCCTGCACTTCCTCACAGGTGAGGATGATGGGCACTGACGCTGCTTGTTAGCCACTCCTAGGTCATCTTCAGCAAAATACCTACTTAAATCCCTGCCCTTTTTTGACTGGATTGTCATCTGATCACTTTCTTTTTTTTTTTGGGGGGGGAGACGGAGTCTCACTCTGTCGCCCAGGCTGGAGTGCAGTGGCCGGATCTCAGCTCACTGCAAGCTCCGCCTCCCAGGTTCACGCCATTCTCCTGCCTCAGCCTCCCGAGTAGCTGGGACTACAGGTGCCCGCCACCTCGCCCGGCTAGTTTTTTATATTTTTAGTAGAGACAGGGTCACCGTGTTAGCCGGGATGGTCTCAATCTCCTGACCTCGTGATCCGCCCGTCTCGGCCTCCCAAAATGCTGGGATTACAGGCTTGAGCCACCGTGCCCGGCCAGTCTGATCACTTTCTTAATGCTTTCTTTTGATAAGCAAAGTTTTAAATCTTGCTGAAGTGCAATGCGTCACCTTTTCCTGTGGGAGTGATGGTGGCTGTGCTTTGTCCCGAGACTTGCCGGCTGACCCCAGTGTTGCAATCGCCTTAGACCAAGCCCCTTATCCCGCTGGTTGTGTGCGTGGCGTGAGGAGGGATCTACCTCGCACCGTCCCTGTATGGACATTGGGTCATTCTGGCCCTGCGGCTTGAGAAGACTTTCCTTTCCCCACGGAGTTGCTTTCACTTGTGTTTTGAAAAGCACCCGATGCTGAACATGTCAGTCTGGCCGTCTTCTGTGCCAGCGACGCGTCTGCTTATCCCCTCAGCCGTCCCACGCAGCCGGCCATCGGCCCTTTCCTGACTGTGAGACTTGGAGCCAGACAGCGTGCGTCCTCCAGCCCGCCTTGGAAGACCACTCCACATACGTCCTGCGTCGGCCTGCCAGGGCCTTCCTCGCTGTCCCTGACCGTCCTCAGCATGTACTGCCTCAGCAGCTCTGCCCTCACCGTTTCCTGGCCCTGCAGCTTTCTGTCCCGGGAAGCGTGCGGCTTTTCTCCCGAGTCTGCCCCAGGTCTGCTTCCCAGCAAGGTGCTGCTAGGACGCCTTTTCAGACCGCAGCCCTCCCGGTCCCAGCTCCCCGCCCCTCTTTGCTGTGGTTCTCTAGCACTTCTGCCCCGAGGTGCTACTGTTGCACCTAGTTGATTTTTTATCTGTCTCCCTAGTTGGAAAGCAGCATCCATTAGGGCAGGGGGTTAATCTGTGCGTCCATATTGTGCCCTCAGGGCCTGGGGTGATGCCAGGCACCCAGTACCTCTCCACACGTACCTGCTGAGTGAATGAATAGCTGAGCAGTGTTTCTCAGGACCCTGGCACCAGGGTTGCTCCCAGTGAGATCCCAGTCCCTGCTGCTCTGGGGCCCAGCAGGGAGGGCTCAGCTCGGGAAAACCGGGGACGCATACTATCCTTTGATGCCACTGCATGAGTCTCCTATTGCTGCCACGATAAACCAGCACTGACTGAGTTACTCAACACAGCGGGGCTGGCGCGGCACTCACGCCTGTCCTCCCAGCGCTTTGGGAGGCCTAGGTGCAGGGGATTGCCTGAGGCTGAGTTTGAGACCAGCCTGGACAGCATAGCGAGACCTCATTTCTAAAAAAATTAACCAGGTGTGGTAGCGCCTGCCTGTAGTCCCAGCTACTCTGCAGGCTGAGGCAGGACGATGGCTGAAGCCTGGGAGGTCAAGGCTGTAGTGAGCTATGATCGCACCACTGTTCTCTACCCTGGGCAACAGAGCGAGACCTTGTCTCAAAAAAAAAAACAAAAAAAAAAAACCCAAAAACTCAACACAATGTGGTCTTAGGTTCTGGAGGTCACATGTCTCCCGGGGCTAAAGGCCAGGGGTCGTCAGGGCCTGTTCATTTCGGAGGCTCTGGGGAGAATCCACATCCGGCCTTTTCTGGCTCCCAGAGACACCCACGTGCCTTGGCACACGGCCTTTCCTGCACCCTCGGAGCCGGAGCACACATCTTCAGATCTTTAGCCGACTCTCCTGCCTCCCTTTCTGACGTGTGAAGGTCCATGTGATTGTAGTGGGTCACCAGGATAATGCAGGAACATCCGCCGTCGCACCATCCCTGCCCTGGACACACCTGCAGAGTCCCTTTCCATGTGTGTTCCTGGGGGCTAGGCATAGCCACCGCCTCCTGATACACGTGTGGTCTCCCGCCGCCCGTCACAGTGCCGTCTCCGCCTTCCGACTCCCAGGTCCTGAGGCCTCCAGGCGAGGACTGGCCAGGCGGGGGCTGGGAAGAGCCAGCAAGACCGCGTGGCAGAGTGGAGAGTATGCCCCCCATTGTGGGGTCAGGCCTGGGCCCTGGAAGTGGTGCCTGGGCTTGCAGGAGAGGTGGGCAGGTGCGCTGTGAGGAAGACCTGCTCATGCTGGGGGAGGACGTCTCCCTTCTTCTCCCCCTGCGTGGTGTCCAGCAGGATGTGGCATGTGCTCCCTCCAGCGTGGCCGCCCAGAGCTCCAAGCAGGGCCCAGGAGGAACTGTGAGGAGGCGTGACTGAGTCTGTGGCATTTCCTGCAGAGTTCTTCCCATCAGGGTGAAGTCTGTATGGCAGAGGCAGCCAGGGAGCCTCCCCTCCACTCCCCGCGGAATCCAGACAGCCTGCAGTGCAGCCCCGGCGGCTCCGCTGTGTCCTCAGCCAGCTGCTTCCCTCTCAGCCTCAGCTCTGTCCTGGGGGAGAGGCCGTTGGGGGCTGCTCTCCCTCCCCGCATAGCAGCTGTCAATCATGAAACCCTCATGGTGTCAGCTGAGGGCTCCCCTCCCCTCCACTCCTACAGCCAGAGCGCCCTGCGAGGTCCTGGGTTGCTGACCCCACACCAACCCCCGGGACGCCAGGGCCATCTCCAGGACCGGGGAGAGCAAGGGACCTGGCTGCCGCTGCAGGTCCTAGAAGGTAAAGCCTTTGGCCTCAGAGAGCCTCCCCCGACAGTTCTCGCTCCCTTCGCTTGCTTCTCCAGGCCGGGCGCGCACCTGCGGATCCCTCCTCACGCAGAGCCTGCCCTGATGGGCCCCCCACCCCACACCACCCTGGGCCCCTCCTCCGGGTGGAGTGCTCCTGAGCACTCGGGTCCTCGCTGCGTCACCCCGTCTGGAACCCTGCTCCTCGTCCCGCTCCTTCCAGAGCCCTCTCTCTGGCTGCTCCGATTACCAGAGCAGTTTGGGTCCCCTTCCCAAGTCTCCTGCCATCTGAAGAGCTCATTACATCCGGAATCCGAGGCCTCGCTGCCTACGTTAGCAGGTTTTCATAGACTGCCACGTCTCAAAAAGAGGAAAAGAGCTTGCAAGGAGATTTAAAATTCTCGTCTTGCCGAAAGCAGACAGATTGACTCGAAAATGACCCAGTCAATAAAAGATGAGCTCTGGAAAGGCTTCCCTCTTCTCAAAGAGGGCTCGCCTGCTGGGGAGCTGAGGTTCTGCAAGCCTCTGTGGGAAATTAATAATGCATGCGGCTTGCAAAGCGGCCAGAGCCCATGCAGCCCCCGTCCCCACATCTCCCAGGACCTCGCCACTGCCACCCCAGGCCTCTCTCCACGGGCCTGCTGCTGGGCATGTTCCTGGAAAGAAGCTTCCAGAAACAGATGAAGTGGCCGTGTTCTGTGGTCACAGCTTGGCTCAGCTGTGATGTCACCGTGGTGCAGTGCTCCCTCTGGCGTGTTTCTGGCTCTGGGAGGTGCGTGCACGATGGGCTCCCTGCCTGCACAGGGGCCCTGGCTGTGAGCCTGTGAGGCTGGGTCTGCCTGGAGCCAGTGGGATGAGAGAGAAGTGCTTTGAAGACCGTTCCCCCACTGGTGCAGGGACAGGAGGCACAGGGTTCTGGTGGCTCTGATGTATCGGCTGCAGGGACTGCAGCCCTGCCTGTGCCAGGAGGAGCCATGACAGGATGGGCGCCCCTTGCCCTCCCTGGGCTGGCATCTCCACACAGGGCCTGGGACCTCTGCAGTAGCCACCGGTTCTCATCTCTCCTGGTGCCTGCACCTGCGTCACCTCATCCTAATAGGAGGAGTCACATCTGACCCCAACCACTTCCTTTTACCAGAGCTTCTCAGCTCCTGTTCCCGAAAAGGAGAGATTAAGTTGTCCTTTTGAGCCAAGACATGCCCCATTTGCTGTCCGTCTCTCAGATGGCCATCCTTCATCCAGTCAGCAGGGCTGACTGTGCGGTTCCCACTGCCAACACACACAGAGCTGGCTGGTTCTGGGGTCTGTACCCGCATGCAGGGCCTCTGCCGCCATCTGGACCCCTGCCACCCCAGTGTTCCCCACTTCAGGGTTTCGGGTCAGGAGGAAACTATCCCAACAGCTCCCTGTGCTCCTGCAGACTTCCCGGTTTGGCCATGGTTCCCGTCAGCCCCCCAGACCCCCGCCAAGTGTCCGAGGGGATGTGGAGCCCAGCCCTTTCCCACCACTTCTGCCCTGCAGCTGCATGGAGGGCCAGGTTGAACAGCTGAGGCCCAGCCCCTGCCTTCAGGCAGCTCACACAGTGAGGGAGGTGGCCCTGCCCAGGTGGCCGCAGCTGGAAAGGCATGTGCGTGCACCAGAGGTGCAGACCCAGTCCAGGGAAGAGGGACAGGATGCCCCAGAGGGGCCTCATCTGGATCTGACGCCGGACTGGAGAGGGTCAGGACGCCCCAGAGGGGCCTCATCTGGAGGTGCCGCGGGAGTGGGGAGGGTCGGGACGCCCCAGGGGGGCCTCATCTGGAGGTGCCGCGGGA
>NW_012117710.1:2215451-2222696 GCF_000951035.1 Colobus angolensis palliatus | reverse complement strand
GGGCCTCATCTGGAGGTGCCGCCGGACTGGGGAGGGTTGGGACGCCCCAGAGGGGCCTCATCTGGAGGTGCCGCCGGACTGGGGAGGGTCGGGACGCCCCAGAGGGGCCTCATCTGGAGGTGCCGCCAGAGTGGGGAGGGTCGGGAGGCCCCACCTCATCTAGAAGCTGCAGTGGCAGCCAGGCCCCTTGCCCTCACCAGTCCTGGAGATGGCCCTGGCATCCCGGGGGTTGGTGTGGGGTCAGCAACCCAGGACCTCGCAGGGCGCTTTGGCTCTAGGGGTGGAGGGGAGGGGAGCCCTCGGCTGACACCATGAGGGTTTCATGATTGACAGCTGCTATGCGGGGAGGGAGAGCAGCCCCCAGTGGCCTCTCCCCCAGGACAGAGCTGAGGCTGAGAGGGAAGCAGCTGGCTGAGGACACAGCGGAGCCGCCGGGGCTGCACTGCAGGCTGTCTGGATTCCGCGGGGAGTGAAGGGGAGGCTGACGCCGGACTAGGGAGGGTCGGGACGCCGAAGAGGGGCCTCATCTGGAGGTGATGACGAACTCAGATACTCGTGAACTCTAGGGAGAAAGCAAATGTGGGGTGCCCAGAGGATCCCCGGTGGGGGTGGCCCAGGGAGGCATTTCTGAACTGAAGCCTAAATTACCGATGGAGGCAGTTAGTTGCTCAGCCCCCAGGGTGGTGCTCAGCGTGGGCTCTAGCTTTGGCCCCGCGGCCTGGTGCCTGGCAGGTGCTTGAGGGGTCCCTCAACAGTGCTGGTGCTGTAGAGGTGGCCCTGTGCTGATGCATCGGACGGCTGCTGTGACCAGCCCTCCCTATAGTCCTGGTGCCAGGGTGGCTTATCTGCTGCTGGCCAGAGGCTGTGGAGCTGGATCCTGGCCTCCTGCAGGCATCTCCATGTCCATCCAGCAGGTGCCACATCCCCCCACATATGCGGGGTGTCTGGAGAATCACTGACACCGGGGCCAATGTCCCTCCTTCTGCCAGGGTTCCACTGGGCCTCTGCTGCCAAAGGACCCCATGGGGGCTGTGGAGCCTGGTCCCGGGGGGGCTGTCCCTTGGGGTTCAGCTGCTCTGTTCTTGGTGGTGGGGGAGGAGTCTTCTCCAAATATGATATCCACGCCCGCCCGTCACCCCGGGACTCTCCCACCCCGTAATCTGGTGGGCTGTAATTGCTGGTGTCTTTTCACATCATTTTGTGCCAGGTGACCAGCTGCTTGCTGGAGTGAGTCGTTAATCACACAGAGGTGCCCTGTTTGAAGGCTGCACAGCTCACCCAGGCAGCGCCTGCCAGGCAGCGGGGTCTATGAGCGGCTCCTCCATGTGGAATTCCAGGGCGACTGTCTCCTCACTGGTGCAGAGTGTGCGATTTCTGCCCAGCAGGAGGACTCATGGCTCGTCATGGAGGCTGCGTCTCAAGGGCCCTCTGGCACCAGCAGAGTTGAAGCGACCATCTTCTTGGGGCAGCAGCAGGCCCTGGCTGGCAGGAGGTGGCATCCCTTCCTCCTGTTGCCAAAGCCAGTTCCTGGGGACCCGTGATGTCAGCCAGCCACTCAGGCTGGTCTCCGGGAATTTGGATTTGGGGCAGGCAGGCAGTCCCTGAGATGAGCCGAGTGGTGTGCTACGGGCCGTGCTGGGGTATGGTTCTCACGGTGTGACATCCTGGGGGCCCCCAGGCAGCCCTTAGGTGCGTCCCCACCTCCTACAGTCTCTTGCAAAGCCAGCCGGGACCCGGATACAAATCCCACAGCCATAACCACTGCAGCGCCCCATGCCCATGGCTGCTAATAAAATTGCATCAATATTTGATGCCTAATTATTAAATATTTAAAAATGCAAAACTGAAATAGTTTAGAAGTTTGCAAGACATGAATGATTCAGTCCCAGGAAGCATGGCTCGGCATTGGGCCTGGGCAGGACCGGGGCTGCCAGTGCCTGCCAGGGCCCAGAGTGCTCGCTGCAGGGACACTCGGGCGGCTCACCCAGCCCTGGACCTCGACTGGCTTCCTGTGTCCACAGTGTGCAGGGGATCCTTGGTCATCTCTCATTGAGGTCAGGCCTGGGCCTAATGTGGAGACCCATGCATCACCCACTAGTAAGCCACCCTAGTACCAGGCACCTTCAGAGGCTGGTCCCACTGCTCCCAGTCCAGGCATGTTCCCTCCTGCCTTGTGTTCCCAGTGGCACCGAGCGTCTGAGAGTCATCTCCGACCTGTCAGACCGGTCCGTCCCAGAGGGAAGATATGGAGATGCCAATGCTGGCAGCTTCCCAGCAGCAGTCCGGCAGGACCCCCTGGGGCTGCTGCTCATGCCAGGCGCCCAGCCGCCGCCGGGGAGATGTCTAATGAGAGAGACAGGAAATAGACGCTTCGGGGAGCCAGGCTGTGTCGGGGGGTCATAAGAGAAACACGTGCTGGGGGAGTTTCATAACGTTGAGAACAGAGACACAGCTCCGCCACTTCCAGGGAGTGAGAACCAGTCACTTGTAAAAGAGCAGAAGTCAGAACAGCCTCAGGCTTCTCCACAGCAGCACCAAGCACTTGAGACCGGAGGGCGATGCCTTCAGCACTGAAGGAGAGGCCGGGTGTGGGGCTCACGCCTGTCATCCCAACATGGTGGGAGGCCGAGACGGGAGGAACACTTGAGGCCCGCAGGTCAGCACCAGCCTGGGCAACATAGAAAGACCCTAAAGATATATATATATTAGCCCAACGTGGTGGTGTGCTCCTGTGGTCCCAGCTACTCGGGAGGCTATGGTGGGAGGATTGCTTAAGCCCAGGAGGTCGAGGCTACAGAGAGCTACAGTCATGCCACTGCATTCCAGCCTGGGCGACAGAGTGAAACCCTGTCTCAAAAAGACAAACACACACAACTCAAGGCGGGGTATACACAGCCTGGAATTCTGCATCTGGCCAAATTACCCATCAGCCCTGAAGGTGAGGTGGAGATGTCTTCAGCTGTGCAGGGTTCCAGGTGATGTTCCCTGTCTCACGCCATCAGGGACCTGCTGAAGGGTGTGGTTGTGAGAGTTGGGGGGCAACTGCAACCCCAAGCCAGGTAACCCACAGCTCCGGCTGCAGCAGCGGGGACAGGCTTGCTGGGCCTGTCATGCTGGAATCCCAACCTTTGAGCTGGGAAAGGTGCTGTGCCCAGGCTGCGCCAGGCTATATCGTTGGGACTGTAATGTGGGCAAACATCCTGCCTGGCCACCTGTGTCCGCCGAGAGCCTTCGTCTCACCCTTGCAGGGTGGCCCTGGCCAGACTCACTCCTGAGCTCTGGGGCCACAGGCCGCCTCCTCCTGGGGACTCTGTGCCACACTCTGGGGGTGTCGGGGCAGTCGCCCTGTCTCTCCAGTCAGTCCAGACCACGCTCGGGTAATCTTCTGGGCGTCCTTGCGGCCCAGACCACACTGTCCCCTCACTCCACACCTGGACTCAGGCCCACCGCTCAGATCCCGCACCGAGCACCTGTGACACCCGTAGACGGCTGAGTGGTTGTTGACGGCACAGGGATGTGTTTTATGACGAACATGTTATTGCCAAGAGGGTTTTCGCCTCCACTGTCTTACTGACCCGGGGGCAGGTGACGTTAGCCCCGCTCCCGCCACACCCAGGGAGGAAAGGGGGCTTAGAGAGGTGAGGTGACTTGTCTGTGAACACACAGGCAGCGTGTGGAGCCTGGAATCACTCCCTTCCTCCTGGCCACGTGGCAGCGTCAGCAGTGGGGCCGGGCCTGCGCCAAGTAGAGTTATCCTCCTGGCTTGGCCTGGGCCTCAGGGGCTGCTTTGTTTAATGGTGAAATATTAGTCCCTTTTTGTGGGTTGTTTAAAGCCTAAAAATCCCAACATGGGTTAACTGTATTTTATTCACTATTTAGAAAGAAAAATGGCTCTGCCCTGAGTCCCCAAAGGAAAATTTCAAAAGCTGCTTCCACTTCCTAAACCGAGCGTTGCTGTGGAGTCTGGGACTTGGGGTCCTCGGTGGCAGCTGTGCAGGGCCCGGACCCAGGCCAGCTCCTCACTGGGGCACCTGTCCGGGTCAGGGACAGGAGCTGGGGGATCGTGGGACAGGGGCAAGGTGGTGGCGGTGGGGAGATAGTGGGGATGGGGCACGGCAAGGGGTGAGCAGCTGGGAGCTGCTCTGAGGCCATAGGTACCCTCACCGTCCCCTCACAGGCTGAAGGCCTGGAGGCTGCGTGCTCTCACAGTGACCCTGTTAGCCACAGTGGGGATGGAAGTGGAGGGTTGTGGGCAGGGCTATGGCACAGTCTCTCTTGGGCCTGCCTTGATTTTAAGGGCTTTTCTTCTGAGGCCATGGGGAGGCTGTATGTTCAGAGATGAACATGGGTGTTCAGGGACAGATGCACACGTGTTCGGGGATAAATGAACGTTCAGCAGTGGGCGCATGTGTCCCGTCTGCTGTGTGTGTGCTTGCTTGTGGTTAAGCTGACTGTGAAGCTTGCTCAGGGACAGGAGCTCAGGGCTGTAGGGGATGGCGGCTTCACTCACCTGCGTGTTCAGCATGCGCCTGTCATGCACTTCCATGTTCCAGGTTCTCAGGAGTGATAGTGACACACAGGCCTGGCCTAGCCCACCTGAGCTCAGAGTGCACCGCAGGGAAAGAGCCTGAGGCCCAGGCATCTGAAACAGTTCTGTGGGTGCCACAGTCCACGCCCTGCAGGAAAAGAGCATGCGGAGAACAGGAGCCAGAGGCTGGCGCAATGGAGAAGCCAGGTGCAGGAGAGGCAGCTGGGGAAGGGAGCGCGGCTCAGGGCCTGGGGTGGGGCTGGGACCAGGTCAGGCCAGGGCCTGATGCAGCTGCCGCGACTGCCAGGCCAGGCACCCAGCAGGGCGTGAATACCCCGGGAGAGAGCCCTGCCCCAGCTCGAGTCTTGCTGTGGAAGCGTGGAGATCTGTCTGCCTGGATGGGGACTGGACGGATTAGTGGGAATGGTGTCAGCCCAGAGAACTAAGGCCAGCCTGGGAAGCGGCTGCTTGGGGCTCAGGGACCCTGTGGAAGCAACAGGGCTGGCGTCTCTTCCTACTGTGGGGTCTTCCCACGTGGGCCAGCTGCCTCAGCTGTGCAGGGGCTGGCCTCCTCAGAGCAGAGCTGCCCGGTGCCTGTGGGTGCCTGCAGGTGCTTGGTAAACAGCTAGGCCCAGGCTCTTTTTTTTTTTGCACTCTAGGCTGGAGTGCAGTGGCATGATCTCAGCTCACTACAGCCTCCACCTGCCAGGCTCAAGTGATTCTCCTGCCTCGGCCTCCTGAATAGCTGGGATTACAGGTGTGCGCCACCACACCCAGCTAATTTTTGTATTTTTAGTAGAGATAGGGTTTCACAATGTTGGCCAGGATGGTTTCGAACTCCTGACCTCAGATAATCCACCTGCTTCAGCCTCCCAAATGCTGGGATTCCAGGTGTGAGTCACTGTGCCCAGCCCCAGGCTGCTCTTAAAATCATCCCAGGACACAGATGGGGGTCAGGCCGGCCTCACGGGAGAGGTCCCAGAGGGAGGTCACAGAGCCCAGGCCCACAGAGCTGGGGGGTCGCCGGGTCCCCTTCCCACTGCAGGACATGCAGCAAGGCTGGAACCTGGGGCAGGGTTCCCCGCACCCTGAGGCTCACATAGCCTGCCCAGCCTGGTTCAGCGTGGGTATAGCTCAGGCTCCGGAGAAGGGCAGAAGTGGGTAGGCAGTGCCCTGGGGCTGCACTCCGGAGATCTGTTGGTACCTTGGAAAGGTTCTCTGCTTGCTGTCGTCTGCATGTGCCTGGTAACACTGGAAGGAGTAAAGAGGATGTAGAGAAAAGTACTGCGTTTTCCTTTTCCCTCCTTCTGAAAGGCCTGGGCCCTGGCATCTCTGTCCCCATCCCCGTGAGCCACAGCTGTGTGCTGGCGCTCCCTGCCCTGCCAAGGTAGAAGCATTCTCCGTGTTTCAGGCTGTGAAGTGGGCCTCTTGAGATACGTGCTGTAAACGCTCCTTTATCCTGGCATCCCGGCCCTCAGTGCTGTAAAGCCTCTCTTCCCCACTAGCTAGCCTTTACGTAATGGAGCACAATTTATTTTTATTCTGCCCTCTTCACAGCTGCTTCCTGTGATTCCAGGAGGAGGCAGGTGTGGGGCTAAGGTGGTGAGGGGGTAGCTGTTCGGGCACCAGCGTCGTGGATGCCTTTGGCCCCCTGCAACACCCCACTGGGCCGGGCCCTGGGCAGCCGCCGCCACTTCCTCTCTGACTCCCACTTGAACACCTGCTGTTCTCCTTCCTCTCTTGCCCCTCACCGAGGCCTTAAGAGCCCATCAGCACCAGGCCTGTGCCCCTGCGTGCCTGCAGGGCGATAGCAGGTACCTCCTAGAGGTAGCAGGGGTCCCAGGGGTGTGGAAGAGGGGCCCGAGGAGGGCCGGCATCCAGGCAGAGGGGAGCTGCTGCTTCCTCGGCAGGTGCTCCTGCTCCGTGTGGCCAGAGTTCAACATCCCGGGGCAGGGAAGGCGGGAGCCAGGGCTGTGGGTGGGCTGGGCTCGGCTCAGGGCCTCCTTGCGATTAGGCTGTAAGCCTGGGGTGACCCTGGAGGCCAGCAGGGAGGCCTAAAAGCCTTGGTGGGGCCACCCCAGAGAGCAGGGCTGCAGAGCTGGGCTCCATCCCTGAGCACCCCTGGCACCACAGGCCTTGAGCACACAGCAGGTTGGGCTGGGCAGGGGACGGGGGCCTGGAGTGCTGCAGGCCGCACCACTGCCTCGCCTCAGCCCATGCACTGCTGTCACAGGTCGGGCCTGAGAACAGCCTGGGCGGTGCCTCTGTGGTCCCAGGGCCAGGGTCGGGCACAGGGCTGTCGCCTCTCACCCTGGGGGTCTCTGCCACTGGCTTCTGGGGTCTCTCAGAGGAGCTTGCCCAGGATCCAGGTCCACAGAACGCAGTCCAGAGGAACCCCGGGCTCCTGGCTCACTTGGGAGGAGATCACGTGAGAGCAACCAGCAAGAAAGCGATGACATCTCCGAGACGGAAAACCCATCTTTTATTTATTTTATCCAAACCATTGCGTGAATTATTCATTCACGTTTATGTAAGCCACTGAATTACAGGGATAAAGGGGGGTCAGAATGCTGGCTTGATCTGCCCCAAGCTGAACCGACTCCGTCGAGGCAGCTTTATCTGGAGGATGGACGCTTCCCTACCCGGACTGGAGACCGGGGTCAGGGCCCCCTCGCTTCCGTGGGTCTGTGTGGCATGGAAGACGGACCCTTCCCTAC
>NW_012117710.1:2192895-2215321 GCF_000951035.1 Colobus angolensis palliatus | reverse complement strand
GTGTGGCATGGAAGACGGACCCTTCCCTACCCGGACTGGAGACCGGGGTCAGGGCCCCTCGCTTCCGTGGGTCTGTGTGGCATGGAAGACGGACCGTTCCCTACCCGGACTGGAGACCAGGGTCAGGACCCCTTGCTTCCGAGGGTCTGTGTGGCATGGAGGATGGACCCTTCCCCTCCAGGGCCCTGAGTTTGGCTGTCAGAGGGCAAGAGTGGCCCCAGGAGTGAATGCGGCGGCCCCTGCTGCTCCCAGCCGCATGGGTGGTGGTCTCACCTCTGAGAGGGGGCCCCACACACCACCTTCCTCACCCTGGGACCTCATGCCAACCTGCCATGGGTGGGCCATGCAGCCCGGAGCTCCGGAGCTTCCAGAGGTCTGTGAGCGGCACAGGCAGCTTTGAGGTCTATCGGAAAACAGGGCTCTTTCCTCCTCTAAGGTCAGGCTGCATTTATTACCAAAATCTAATTCTTCCCCTTTGGACGTCTGAGATCTATCAAAGGCAGCATGGGCCGTGTTAGGGTGAAATATGGCCTCTGAAACATGGTCTCTGCGTTCTTCCTTCCGCACGTGGGAACTCCTGCTACTGACGGCCCCGTCTTCAGGAGGATCAGCTGAGGGACGCAGGGAAGAATATTGGGGTCAGAGCTGCCAATTAACCTTCAGATTTCGTGGCCTGATTCATTAAGGGCCCCGGGCCTCTTCCTGCCAGAGGGGCGGGGCTGTGGAATAACAACGTCCCCCAGGGCCGTCTTTGCCGGCCACGGAGGGAGGAGGCCAGGTCGGGGCAAGGGCCGAATCAGTGCCGATGCTGCCATCCCACAGGTGGACGGGCACCAGGGCCCCTCTGCTGACAGGCCCGCGGTGGTACAGGCCCTGTCTCCTCCCAGTCCCTGACATCCGGATGCCGCTAACAGGGGCCCTGCACTGCTGCTCCTTCCAGAACCCATGGCAAGCAGCGCCCTTGCTCTTGCAGCCAAGCGGCGAATCTCTGTGAGCCTGAGTGTCCTCGTGTGTGAATTGGGGATTGGATCATGTTCGTAGCTGTCACAGCCAGGCGGTGAGTGCATCTGCACACGGAACGGGCTGCTCGACTGAGCTCACGCCATTGGGGGTGCCCAGCGGCCCTGCACTCTTGGCAGTGGCCTCCAGTGCGTGATCTGGCCTACCGCCTCTGAAGGCAGCTGCCTGCCTGTGTCCGTGTTGCAGACAGAGGACCTGGGAGATGGGGTGAAGGGGTAGGTTCGGGGTCACAGGTCAAGGAGGCAGAGCCGAGCTGGACCCGCGGCCCCTCCCACATTCTCCGTCTTCCTCTGTAGACTTGAGGGCTTCTCGTTTGCACTTGGCTCCCCTGTCCCTGATCATCTCCAGGAAGCAACCTGGACTGCATCGTCTGCCTTAAACTGGCCCATCAGAGCCTCTTCTGGCCACTGTGCACAAACTCCCCGGCAGCCCCTCTCTCACTCGCTGTGACCTGGCCAGCAGGCACTCACACGTGTACCTTTCCTCACATTCCCCCAGAGTGGGCTGTGGGGGACCCCACACCTGTCCTGGGGCCGTCAGACTCATCTCTAACTCAGGACCAGCCTTCCCCCGGGCACTGCCTGGGATTGAAACCCTTGTTCTCTCCAACCTTGTGGCTGTGGTTGACTTCAATGTCCTCTTTCCCAGCCCAGCTAGGGAGCTGACCATCCTGTGCCTGGATATGGGTGCCTACACCAGTCCTGTGATCCAGTCCCTCGTAGTGGAGGGAGGCTGGCAGCTGGCCCAGCTTCTGTGACCTGCAGGATAGGGTCCAGCGGGCTTCTGGACCCGCCTGGAGCGGTCCCAGGCCCCTGGAGGGCTCCACAGCGCCAGCTCCAGACAGCACGCTGGGAAGCACCCGGCCTAGGGGACGGCTCTGTGTGCGTCTAAGTGGAGCCAGTCCTAAGAATTAACGGTGGGGATAAATCGAGGCTTAATTACTTGGAAGGCCTTTCGGGTGAGAAGATTCAAGATAATCGCGGTTATCCTCCTGATGGCTCTGCTCAGTAGTTCCTCCCCAAGCAACCGTAAACCCTGGCGGCGGGGGGCGGGGCACAGGACTGTACCCTGAATGGTCACTTAGAGCCATGTTGGGGACAGTGGGCCTGGGGGTGCCGGCTCTCATCTCACGAGTGGCCTGGCCTCAGAGGTGGCTGGCAGGTAAAGCCCCGGGGCAGTAGGATCCGGAATGTCCAGGTGGCTTCCTGCCTGCCTGCCTGCCTGTTTCTCGGTGCTGGCTCCTGCGGGAAAGGCGTCCAACCCCAGAAAGGACCCAGGCAGCAGCCTGGGAACAGATGGTCAGCATCGCTGGGTGGTGTGGCGGCCCAGGCCTTCCCTTTGGGACCCACATCCTCAGCAGCAGCTACTCTTCAGGTTCTCGCCTCAGTCGCTGGAGCGTTGGGGCAGGTGTGCCCCTGAGTCATGCCTGATCCTGCGGCTTCCTGGCAGTGACCGGGTGGCTCCAGGTGTCGTCATTCTGTTGGCTGAGGGCTGGTCCCTCCCGGGTTGCTCGTAGTCTGGCTCTCAGAGTTACCGTTCTTAATGCAGTAACTTTATTACCACCACCACCAGAGGATCAGCCTTTATCAGCTCACCCCTCACTCTCGTTCCCTCCTGCGTGCCAATGGAGGCTGGCTGGTGTGACACGGGGGCCTCCTGTGTCTCTGGGCAGCCGCCACTCCCGCCTGTACTCAGCTTCCTCCCTGCCCTGGCTGCTCCTGGTTCCCCACCCCTCCGGCGGGGTGCTGCATTCACTGTCTCCTTCCCTCCCTCCCGCAGAGCTGAAGAAGCAGGTGGAGAGCGCCGAGCTGAAGAACCAGCGGCTCAAGGAGGTTTTCCAGACCAAGATCCAGGAGTTCCGCAAGGCCTGCTACACGCTCACCGGCTACCAGATCGACATCACCACGGAGAACCAGTACCGGCTGACTTCGCTGTACGCCGAGCACCCGGGCGACTGCCTCATCTTCAAGGTGGGTCCTGTGTGTGACTGCCCTCTAGCTCTCTGTCTCCTCTCACGGGGAGATACGACCGTAGCCCTCGGCAAAGGAGCAGCTTTGCGAAGGGGATGGTGTGGAGGGCCAGGCGGGAAGGAGGTACACTGGGCTATCCTGAGGCTTCACCTCCTGAGGCTTCACCCCCTGAGGCTTCTCAGCCTTGGGCCAACCCTATGTGGCTTTGCAGCCCTGGACCCTGTGAGTGTAGAAGGCCCTGGGCCGCTCCCTTGACTTTCTCAGCCTCTGTCTGTTGCAACTTGGGCTTCGTTCCATAAGGCCTGTGGCCGCAGGCATGTGTCAGTGTGTTCAGCGGCAGCAGCGCCTGGGGAGGACTGAAGTCCACGTGGGGCCGGGGCAGGGGCGCCTTCTAAGCCGCCAGGCTGCACGGCGGGACAGCAGCCAGAGGCCAGCGCAAGGCGAGGTAGACAGACTAGAAGAGGAAAGGAGAGCCGGCTGCGTCTCCACACCCTCGTCCTGTGAGCCAGCAGGCGCTCTTCTGGTTTGCTGGTGAAGCAGGACTGGGTCCACCATTGTGGACATGAAGAGTCCTTGGGTGAGCAGGGTCCGGTAGCAGAAATCGAGGTGTTACATGTTGACCCTCAGGGTGGAGGTGGCCCCACGTGGACCTCCAGCAGCTGGAAACCCGGGGTGACAACGGCTTGTTTGTCACTGCCCCAGTGAGCTAACCTGCCGTTTGTGAAGATGGTGCCGTCGGCCTGGCGTGGCATTGTGGCCCTGGTGAGGCCTTGCGGCCCCGTCTTGGCATGTGGCTGCTTCAGGAAGGTTGGAGGGGGCGGTGGCTGTGGGAGATCATGACGGGCAGAGACGGGCCCCACCTGGGACTGCTATGGTCTGGAACGGGCGTCTAAACCGCCTGCAGTCTGCAGCCTCTGCGCGTCTTTATAGAACCAAAAACCAACTTTAATTTGTATAAAGGCTGTACCCGGTGCGGCCTACGCATGTCCGCCAGCCTCTCACAGCAGCGAGCCGCTGCCTGTCTGATTTAGCCTGAGCCTGGCTGTTCCTCCTCCTCCTGCACAACCCGCCTGTCTTCACAGCCTGCGCCGCTCTGGGGCCCTGCGCTGGGCTTGCTCTGCGTTCCTTCTGGATTTCCTGCTTCTCAGATCACATTCATCCATTTCTGCACTCATGCAAGTCTCAAACCTTTGAATAATAAAAACACACCAAGTCTTTAAATAAGCTATCAGAAATGTACTTCTTCGCTTTTGTATAATTCTGTATACTTTGAATAATTCACAGAGGTGTTTAATGCATTATAGAAATTCCGTGGGTTTTGAAAATGATTAGTATTAATAAAGGCGTATCCTTGGCCGGGCGCGGTGGCTCAAGCCTGTAATCCCAGCACTTTGGGAGGCCGAGACGGGCGGATCACGAGGTCAGGAGATCGAGACCATCCTGGCTAACATGGTGAAACCCCGTCTCTACTAAAAATCCAAAAAACTAGCCGGGCGACGTGGCGGGCGCCTGTAGTCCCAGCTACTCGGGAGGCTGAGGCAGGAGAATGGCGTGAACCCGGGAGGCGGAACTTGCAGTGAGCTGAGATCCGGCCACTGCACTCCAGCCTGGGCGGCAGAGTGAAACTCCGTCTCAAAAAAAAAAAAAAAAAAGGCGTATCCCAAACCGTCATCACTTAACACATCACTCGTTACATCAACATTTACAAATTAAGAGGCGGCGTTTCCCCGGATCCCTGCGTGTGCTGTAGTTGAAGCGATGATCTTAGGAAGACCAACTCCAGCGGAACCTTGGGGCACCTTCCGCAGTGTTTTCTATTTAGAGTGTCGGAAATTCCAAAGAGGGAAGCAAGCCAGTCGTCATCCTCCCGCGAAAGGCAGCCGCCGTCCCGCTTTGCCGTGTTCCCTTTTGGTGTTCTATACCTAGGCACGTATGTAGGCATGTTCATTTACACCTGGGAACTCAGGATCCTGGGGTTCCATTGTGTGTGCTCCTGTGTTACTTTTAAAAAACCCCGTTAGCAAGTAGTTCCTTGGCCCCTGTCAGCACTGTGCGGGCTTCTGAAGCGCACCCCTGCCCGGTGTCCTCAGGTTTGCTGGACACCAGGTCCATCCCCGTCATACCCTCGAGCACGGGCCCTGCCGCTCTTCCTGCTCGAGCCAGCATCTCAGCTCCCTCGGCCCTCATTCCGCCCCCAGGACCCCGGCCATGGCAGGATGTTGATAGCAGAAGGCTTGGACTGGCCTCAGCTTGCCAGTGGCCGGACCTTCAGCCCCCACATCCTTGTGCGGGAACCCCTGCCCTCCTCCCTGCCTTGGAGCCCTCTTAGCCCCCAGGCTCCTGAGGTCAGGGAGAGGCAGGAAGTGGGCCCCAGGAGGAGGAGGCAGGCAGCAGAGAGCCCAGGAGCTGGCCAGCTCACCAGTCCTGCTCGCCCCAGGCCTAAAGGACACACAGTGTACAGGAGGCCTGGCTCGCCCTGAGGAGCCACGGTTCCTTCAGGGATCTGGCCTGGGTCCTGCAGCTCTTGCCGGGTGTCCCGCCTCCCTTCCTAGACCCTTGTGATCTGGAGCCTTGGCGCCCTCCCAGGCCACCCTCTCACTGCCCATCCTCCAGCCCTTGCTATCCCTTCTTTCCAGTGACAGGCCTGGCCTGACCTTCTGGACCACAGCCTGTCCTGGCCCAAGGCCTGCACGAATACGTCTTTGCAGGCCCTGTGAGGGCTGGCTGTGCTGGGTCAGGAGCCACGGAGCTGAGGCAGCCGCCTCCGGAAGGACAGACGGGCCACTGGCCCAGCGCTCCACCAGCAAGGCCTGGTGCCCACAGTGGCCCTGCTCGCCACCCTCCCGGCTGCCCACCACGCCTGCTCTGGGCCCTGTCCCGGGGGTTCGCACAGGTGGACAGTGTCAGGGAACAAGGTTGCTTTCAGCTTACCCGCTTTCCCCATGTGTGACATGCACTGTGTTTTCATGCTTGAAGCTCACAGGATCGGGGAGATTAAGAAAAGGATGGAAGGGCTTTACAAGTTGGTGTTTGCAGGCAGGGCTGAGAGCTCTGGGGTGGGCCTGGCAGGGGAATCTCTGGGCAACCCAGGCCAGGGGGTGACTGAGGTGAGCGTGTGGGCTGGTGCCCAAGCACTGCTGTTGCCAGCGGGGTGCCGGCTGGGCCTCTGCCTCGTCTGTAAAGCAGGCACAGTTACGTCTGACCCGCAGGAGTAAGTGGGGCCACGTTCCTGGCACTCCCGTCATGGTTGCCGAGACCCCACCTTGGTCCATCATTTTCGTTTCTGAGCAGTGAAGTCCCCGCAGGCAGAAGCTGCCAACTTGTGCCTGCGTTTCTCCCTGGAACCCCAGCACCAAGGCCCACCGGCTCCGTCCTCTTCATCTGGGCCCAGCTCGCTTGTAGACACCTTCTCCAGGAAGCCCTCTTGGGTTCCTCAGACGTGGGACCCCTTCTTCTGCTGGCTCCCCTCCTAGAACACCTGCCACTTTGTGTTTTTCCTGACAGGCAACTGCCAGAAGTTTTATTCTGTTGGGTTAGTTGTCCCTTGAGGGTCCCCAGGGAGCCTAAGCTTGCCCCTCCTGTGTTTCTCCCCACTGCTGGGTGCCTGGCTTTTAAAGATGCTTCTTGCTCCATTTCTCTCCCAGGCTTCCTTTCACAGCCTCTTTCCCCTGGCCTCACCCAACCCCCACCCTCTCCTCCTGCTCTTCCTCCTCCCTCTCCGCTCCTCCTCCCACTCCACATTCTCTCCTGCCCAGCCCACGTGCCCTGCTGGCAGCTGTGCCCAGCACCCCACTCACCCCCTCCCCTCTTTGAAGGGCTGGGGCCTCCCAGACCTTCCTGCGCCCCATCTGATTGACGTGGAGGGATCTCCTGCTCGAAGGATCTGGGCTTCTAGAGCATGTTCATGAGGGCTGACACTGGACACACAGCCTCACCTCCCCGAGTCTCAGTCTCCTCACCTGTTGAGTGGAAGTAACTGCGGCTCACTTCAGAGGCTGTAGGAGGCGAGTCTTATAAGTGTCACCTGTAGAGCGATCATGTTGCACCGGGATCCCTGTTGGCTAGTTCAGCTCCAGCCCATGGTGCACCCGTGCTTCTCCCAGAGCTGTGATCCTGCAACCCTGCCTGCCATCCCCAGAGCCACAGGATAGCTCTGCTGGCCCTCACTCGGTGTCCTGGTCCCTGCAGACCCTCTGGACGACCTGCAACGCTCAAGCTTTCAAAGGCTCCCTGTGAGCCTACTTCCCGAGTCCTCCGAGCTGCCCTTCATTGGGTGAGGCCTTCGGCCTCCTGAGAAATCCTCCCCCTTGGGTGCCAAGAGCTGCCGAGTCCTCTGGCAGGAGCTCTGACCAGGAGACCAGCGTTGTTCCTGCCCCATCCACCTGTCATTCCTGCCTCCTTTGTACCCAGGACACCAAGCTTGGTGACAGGAGAGGCACTTGTGCTGTTCACGGCTGCCCCACGCCCCCAGCTCGGGGCCTGGCTTATGGAGAGGGCACTCTAGGGCTCTGCCAGACAGACAGAAAAACAGGTTCCAGGGGAGAAAAAGGGAAGAGATAAACAGCGAACAGACAGCAGCCAACCTGTAGGGCCAGGGCTCATGTTGGCACCTCTGCCTGCAGATGGTCACTGACTCGTCGGGGCCATGCAGCGGTGGCCCCGGTCTCCATTGTCCAGAGGAGAGATAAGAGACACTCTGGAGTCACCTTGTCCTGGCCAGCTCCTGACCCTGGTGTGCAGCCTTGGCGAGGCCACTGCGCTCCTGTGAGACTCAGTTTCCCAGTCTCATGAGGAACGTGATCTGGGTGCTCCCTAGGGGCCCTGACCCTGGTCTCCTGGCTTCAGAAAGGCACCCCCAGGGCACTGAGCATGACGAGGTGCACCCAGAAGGGTCTGCCCCGAGCTGCCCTCCTGAGATAGGGCCACGGAGGGCAGAGGCCAGTGTGGGAGGGCAGAGAGAGCAGGGAGATAGGCCCCCTGCCCCGCCCCGCCCCACCTAGGAGCTGGCATACGTGGCTTCTGTGTTCCTAAGAGATCTCGCCAAACCCCAGCCTCCTGGCCACATCATTCATTTTATCTGATTTTACCCCAAATGATTCTTCTGGCAGAAAGGGGGCTGCAGACGGAGTTAGAAATAGCCAAGCCTGTTTCCAGTCGAGCGGGTTCCACAGATGTGTGCTGGGATAATTGAGGGTTTGCCACACCGTCCCCACCGCTTTGCCGAGGAGAACAGGGCTTCCCATCCCAGCCAGGACCAAGCCTCTTGTTGCTGCGTGGGTGGAGGGAGCTGCCTGCCCAGGCTGCCGTTTGGGGGAAAGGCAGGCAAATCTCAGCTCCAGCTCTTCCCAGCGGGAACCTGCTGCCTCTGCTCCTCTCCCTCCCGAGAGGAGACAGAGATTCCAGAGTCCCTAGATCTTCTGGGAAGGCCATACCCTGCCTGGGCCTGGAGGGAGGGAGGCTCAGCTCCTGGTCCCTCCATCCTGGCTGCACTCCTCCCAGTGGTTCTCACGGAATTCTCCCCACCTCCCTTTTCCCCTCTTAAGACCCAGGGAAGGAAGCCTCCTTGATGGTAAGAAGTGGATTGACCAGGCCAGGGGCACGGAGCAAATGCAGTTTGGGGCAAAACCGTGAACTTCTGGGGTCCAGGAGACACACTGGTTCCAGCAGGCTCCTCGTTCCTTGCTGCCTGGGGCCTTCCCCGGCTCAGAGGCCTGCAGGGTGGGCGTCAGGGCCAGAGGCGTGGACGGCACAGATTGGAGAACTGCGCAAACCCAGCACCACCACCGTGTGTGACTTCACCATTGAGCATAGCAGATCTGTGGCGATGTCGACCTGCCGGGTGTGTTGTATGGATGAGGGGGAAAGGTATACAGGTCCAGCCTCCCCGATTCGAAAACCTGAAATCGGAAATGTTCCAAAATCCACAGCTTTTTGATTGTGGATCTGTCGCTCAAAGGAAACGCTTAATGGAGCGTTTCCGATACCGGATTTTCAGATTAGGGATGAATATTTGCATAAGATGCTTATTCAACCAGTAGTCACGTAATACAGATATTCTAACAGCCGGAAAAACCGGAGATCCCAGACACTTGGTCCCGAGCATTTCCAGTAGGGGATACTCAGCATTCACCTGTGTGTGTATGTGTAAGTCTTAATACAGTCTCACTTCGCTGGATGACAGGGATGCATGCTGAGGAATGTGCTGTTGGGCAGTGTTGTCTCTGCGGGAACTTCCTAGAGTGACTTACACAAGCCTGGGCCGTGCAGCCTCCCGCACCCCTAGGCCGCACGGCCTCTCGTACCCCTGGGCCGTACGGCCTAGCGTGCTGCTGCCAAGCTGCAAAAGTGTGCAGCTCATGACCGTGCTGAATGCAGTAGGCCGCCGTGGCACAGTGCTAAGCATCTGCCTGTCTGCACGTGTCTAAATATGGAAAAGGTGCTGTAGACATGACGTATGAAGGGTGGAAGGTGGTGCACCTGCATCACAGTGAACGGAGCTCACAGGGCTGGCAGGTGCTCTGGGCAAGCCGGTGAATGGTGGTGAGTGAGTGTGAAGGCCTCGGACATTACTGTGCACAACTGAAGACTTTATAAACGCTGTACCACTTAGGCTACACTCAATTCTTAAAAATGTTTTTCTTTCTTCAATGATAAATGAATGGCTGGGCACAGTGGCCTATGCCTGTAATCCTAGCATTTGGGGAGGCTGAAGTGGGTGGATCTCTTGAGCCCAGGAGTTCAAGACCAGCCTTGGCAACATAGCAAGACCCTGTGTCTACAAAATATTTCAAACTTAGCCAGGCGTGGTGGTGTCTGCCAATAGTCCCAGCTACTCCAGAGGCTGAGGCGGAAGAATTGCTTGAGCCCCAGGAGTTAGAGGCTGCAGTGAACTATGATCGCAACACTGCACTCTAGCCTGGGTGACAGAGTGAGATCCCATCTCTAATAATAATAATAATAATAATAATAATAATAAATTTTGCTGTAACTTTTTGAGTTTACAAATTTTCAAATTTTGTGTATGTATGTACGTATTTAGAGATGGAGGCTAGCATGCTCTGTCACCAAGCTGGAGTGCCTTTGCATGATCACGGCTCACTACAACTTCTGCCTCCCGAGTTCAAGCAATTCTCCTGCCTCAGCCCCCCGAGTATCTGGGATTACAAGCATGTGCCACCACACATAGCTAATTTTTTCGTACTTTTAGTAGAGACGAGGTTTCACCATGTTGGCCAGGATGGTCTCAATCTCCTGACCTCGTGATCCTCCTGCCTCGGCCTCCCAAAGTACTGGGATTACAGGCCTGAGCCACCGTGCCTAGCCTTTAAAAATTTTTTTTGTGTAACACTTAGCTTAGAGCACAAGCACAGTGTACAGCTATAGAAAAATGTTTTTGTACAGCAGCCTTCCTAGGAAGCAGAAATAGCCCCGCGCCCCTAATCTTTGTGCCGGCCCGGGATGGTGTTTCTATGCACCCTTCTTTCCCCCTGCTCATCGTTGCTGCGCCTGCCAGACCTCGGCTGGGGGAGGTTAGGAGGCAGGGTAGGGGGGAGGTGGCGCAGAGCCCGCTGCTGGCGTCTGCTTATCCCGCCAGGGTCCCGCACAGAGCCCGCTGCTGTCTGATCCCGCCAGGGTCCCGCATGGAGCCCGCTGTTGGTGTCTGTCTGAATCCGCCGGGGTCCCTCATTCTCACTGTTGCATGGACTGCAGAACTGCCAGACAGGAAGGCTGTGCGCGTCCCCAGGAAAAATGAGAACGTGGGCATCCGGCAGGGTCCAGACTCCTCTACGGATGCAGGTTGGCCCTGGAAAATGACTTCTGGCCTCAGCTCCCCAAGTACAAAGTAGAGCCCGTGAGCCCACTTCTCAGGTGCTGAGCGATGGCGAGCTGATAACACAGCACAGGTGGCCTCGGTGTTTCAGGGTTCCCTCCTTCCTCGTGTCTCCCTCCTCCTCTCCCCCACACACCTGCAGTGGCCGGCACAGCGCTGGGCCTCCGTGGAAACTGGCAGGATGGGCTTGCCTGGTGTCTTTGCCCGTTACGTTGCTATAAAGGAATATCTGAGGCTGGGTGGTTTCTAGAAACCGGGAGTGTGTTTGGCTCACAATTCTGGTGGCTGCAAAGTTCAAAAGTATGTGTACATTTGGTGAGGGTCTCAGGCTGCATCCACTCATGGCAGGAGGGGAAGAGGAACTGCCCACGTGGGCAGAGATCTCATGGCAGGAGGCCAAGGGGGTGGGGTGCCAGGCTCCTTCTAACAACCAGCTCTCATGGGAACAAAGAGACCTCACTAGTTCCCTCAAAGGCAGTACCAGGCCGTGGGTGAGGCCTGTTACCCCGTGACCCAGACACCTCCTCCCTGTAGGCCACACCTCCAACAGTGGGGATCCCATTTCAATATGAGACTTGTCAGGAACAAACCAACAGTACCCACACCACAGCACGTGGTCCAGGGGCGAGACCCTCCCGGGGATCCGAGCCCACCATACCCACACCAGGCAGAGCGTGTGGTCCAGGGGTGAGACCCTCCCGGGGATACGTGCCCCTCCCTGGAGACGATTCTCCATTCCTACCATAGAGAGGGGCCAAGAAGGCCCGGGTCCTGTGTGTCTTGAGAGTGGAGGCAGCTCCACCTCCCAGCTGCCTTTGCAGCCCTGGGGATGGGCGGCCTTCAGGACATCGCCAGTCTGGGGCCTAGAGCCCAGCTGTTGCTGTGGACCCTGACGAGCTGTAGCAGCAGACCTCCCCAGCTCTGAGCTTTGGAGTCTCATGGGGGGCTGGTCCTCTGCCTGGGTGGGGTGAGGGGAAGGAATTAGCTGGACCTGGAGCCACTATGCTGGCTCGGAAGGTGAGGAAGGGCTGAGCCACAAACATGGCAGGCTCAGCTGACAGCAGCAAGCGTCTTGCCATAACCTGGAGCCTGCAGGGGGCACACTACACAGGCCCTGCGTGAGTCAGCCCAGGGGGAAGATGCGTGTCGCTCCAAGGGCCTGGCTGGGTGAGCCTGCGGAGGCTGCGTGGCTGAGCCTGTGACTTCCGTGAAGCATCTCCTTGCGTTGCAGGGAACGTCAGAGATGGTGCAGGGGCGGCTCCACGCGGGGAGAGTGTTTTCAGAACCACCCGTCCAGGCTTGGCCCTGACCAGGCTCGGGATGTGTGGCCAGGCTGCTGTGGAGCCCCTGGGCTGAGCCTGGCCTGGGGTCCAGCGCTGGCAGAGTCCTCCTGAGGGGCCCTAGCAGTACAGAGGCCAGGAAAATGGTGAGAGTGGCTGTGAGGATGCCACCTTTTCTGGGCACACCAACCACACCATCCCCCAGCCACTCCAGCATCTGTGGCCTTGCACAAGTGTTTGCTGAATGGAGGTGGTCTTTGGCAGTGTCGCTGCTGGTCAACCCCCATCAGGGAGTGGGAGGGGCGGGACCCAGGCCAGAGCTGCCTTGCTGTGGTTGTCACCTGCTTCTGCCAGCCGCAGGACCTGGACACATGGCTTCACCTCCTCAAGCCTTGTCTTCTTTTATGAGGGCCTGGATCATTGCATCTGCCTGAGGGTCGTGGTGACAGTGCCCTTGACCAGTACGTCTACAAGTGCCAGGCACGTTGGGGACCCTGTATGCCTGCCACATGGCCCTGAGTGGATCCCAGCCACTGTCTGCTGACTTCAGGCCACAAAGAGCTGCAGGTCAGCGAGTGCATCGCAGAAGCTTTCGGGGCTCATCAGTGAGAACTGCAGGGTGGTTGCGGGAGGAGCAGGTCAACCTCTCCTGTCCTAGGCCTGGACCTCACACTGGCCTCACACACGATACCACTGACACATGGACACAAACACAGGCCCACGCATGCACAGCCCCCACATGCATGCATGCTCACACACGTATGTACAGGCAGTTACACACCACATACATGCACACACATGCACAGCCACCCATGCGCCTGCATGCACATGCATGCACACACATGCCCACACATGCACAACCACCCACATACATGCATGCTCACACACATGCACAAGCAGCCACACCACACACATGCATGCACACACATGCACACACATGCACAGCCACCCACATGCACACATGCTCACACACACATGCACGGGCAGCCACACACCACACACGTGCATGCTCACACAATGCATGCACAGCCACCCACATGCATGCATGCTCACACACGCATGCACAGGCAGCCACACATCACACGCGCGCATGCTCACACATGCGCAGGCAGCCACATACATGCACACCTGCACACACATTCTCATGGTTGGCCTCTGTCTCTCTCGGGCATCCCACGTGACACCTGCTTCCGTGATCTGGATCCAGGGGCAGGGAGAGAAAGGGAGTTGGGCAGTGTGGTCCCTGCCAGAGTCCCCCCAGTCCAAGTGAGTGTTTCAAGGGCTGTGAAGACACACAGTATGCAAACTGCCATGTTAGAAAAGAGAGATGTGGAGTCTCCTTCCTGTCCTCCCCACCTCTGCTATGCGGTCACTGACAGCCCTGAAGCCTTCTCACCAGGGACCTGTGGGGCAGGACTGTGTGAGACAAACAGCTCCCGGCACCACCTGCTGGAGTCTGGCTCCACACCCCAGCTGGCCCCAGGGAGCTGCTGGCCTGGGCCAGGAAGGGTGCAGGACCAGGGCCACAGACCTGTGTGCACTCCTCAGCTGCTGCCCCAGCCCTGCAGCAGGTCTCTGCCTGTTTGCACACAGTGCCATGTGCTCGGCCATGGCTGGCACCAGCAGAGCAGGGCCTACCTAGGGTCACCCAGGTCCCAGGCTCAGGTCCAGACCCTTCTTCCCACCAGGCTGGCCCAGGGTTTCGCTGACCCCTGCTGCCCTGGAAGTGTTGAAAGCAAAGAACTCGCACACGCCCACACGCCTGTTTGCAGATACAGTATAGTGTGCAAGCCCCAGGCGGACCCTCTCCCACCTGTACCACCGTGCTCTCCCACTCAGCTGCCCATTCTTGTCACCGAGCCTGTGCAGTGGTGTCAACTCGTGAATCAAGGACCTGCTGTCCAGCTGGGGCGTGTTGACACAGGCTGAGATTTGCACAGGATTTATCCCTCTCAGATGAAGCATCCACTTTGCTGCCCGTGGGTGTAGACGTGACCTTGGTAGCTGCCCTGTTCTTTCCTTCTGAAGCAGGCTTGTGGATAAGCAGGCACATCTGGCAGCCCCCCATCTCCCGTGCACTGATCTTGCACAGATCAGGACTCAGGACTCCAGGCTCTGGGAGGGGCACTTACCCCCAGAGGACAAGCCTCTTAGTGACTAGCCCTATGCCGTTCCAGGCCCAGAGCTGGCCGCCAGGTGCCCAGAAGTGAACCTGGCCCTCACAGCACTCCTGGGCTGACGGGAAGGTAAACGTGCCCACGGGTCTCTACAGGTCACTGGGATGAGGCTGCCCTAATCTGGGATGAGAGCTGGTGAGGGCCCAGGTGGGTCAATCCTGGGGTGGAGGCAGTAGGACCTCATGGAGAAAGAGGAGGCTGCTGGGGGCATAGAATGGGAAGCCAGGCATGTGGCCCCCAGGTCTGGGGCCAGAGATGCCGGGCGGGGGTTCCTGCTGGGGTGTCTGCCTGCCCTGTTCCATCTTCCTCACTCCTCTGCTGAGGAGTGGGCCCACCCGATCCAGGAGCCAGGCTGGAGGAAGAGAGACAGGACTGGAAGGGCCAAGACAGGGAGAGGCTCTGGGTGCTGGGCTGCCGAACCCTCGGGGATCTGCCTCTGCTGCACAGAGCAGCAGCCAGAGCTGCGGGGGGGTCAGGTGAGTGGGCACCTTGGGGTTGTCATGGCAACAGCTCTTAGCCATCGGTGGATGGAATCAGGGGGTTGAAGGCCGGGCATTCAGGAGCCCGTACCCTGCAGGGCCACTTAGGAAGCAGGAGCTGCAGTGGCCCACCGTGGGACAACTCCGCATATCACACATTGACCTGGAATCTGCCCTCCCGACCGCACCCCTGTGGCCCCCACACCCCTGCAGCCCAGCCCCCTGGATTTCTCTCCTGTCTGAGTGTACCGGCCTCCGCCTGATGCTCACTGCTGTGCGTTTGAGCTTCAAAGCCCTCATTAAGCCCTCTCCATCTTTCTCCAGGCAGAGCTGGGACACAGGTTTTTGGGGATAGACTGAGAACAAAGGACCTGAGAGAGGGACACTATGGTGTGGGCAGAGGGCACGTGAGAGGCAGCCCTTCATGGAGCTCTGGGCAGGGAGTGGTTCCTGAGACTGGTTCCTTGAAAGTAGTGTCCGTGTGTGGGGACGTCCGCACAGGGACCTGGAGCCATCACTGAAGCTGGAGCAGCAAGGTCCTTTCTCTTCCCCCGTCCTGCTATGACTCCACCACGTGGCCTCTGCTCCTGGGCCCCTGCCTTGGGTCCAGTGGTGATGACTAAGTACTTAGGTTGTTGAAGTGTGCTCACCATGCACATGTATGGGTTTTGACCAACACAGGTAATTTCATGCCCAGTGATCCCCAATTCTAAAGCTGAGATGACCTCTGCCTGTTTCCAGAGGGTGACATGAGGGGTGCACTCCACCACACTGTGTCCCAGAGCAGCTGCTCCACACTGCAGATTGCCCGCTGCCCCCTTGCCCCACGGCCCGCTCCGCCTGTGTCTGAGGGCGCTGTGCCCTCCCTGCTGTGGCTTAGGCTGCCCCTAGGGCTCTGACCTGTGGAACACCAGACAGGAGGCCTGGGCTGGGGGCCCCAGGGTGCAGGTGTGGTCCGCTCCACACAGTCCTCCCACGTCAGACCGGGGGTCCTCCTCCACCCACTCAGACAACTCCCCTGCTGCCCAGCCCCTCTCAGGCTGTCTCACCAGGCCACTCTCAGTCGTCTCTCAGGCCTGGTGACATTTTGGAATGGAAATGAAGTTCGGCAGTGATTGGGCCGAGAAGCAGGAAGATGCAATGGGAGTTCGGGCCGAGGGAAGGTCAGCAGGACGGTCTCAGGGCCTCCACACGCTGGGGAATCCCAGCTAGGCCCCTGACACATTGCTCCTTGAGAGCATCGAGGCCTGGGACGCAGCTGGAGGCTTCCCAAGCCAGAGGCAGGGGAGCTGGTGGTTGCCCGGACATGTGGGTGGTTGGCTAGGGGTGTACCGGTGGATGATTGGGGTCCATGGGTGGGTGGCCAGGGACGTGCTCTTGGGCGCCCAGGTGTGAGGGTGGGTGGCCATGTCTCTTCGGCCAGGGCAGCTGCGAGCAGGGCTGTGCCACCAAACGCCATGCATGCCTCAGCTGTCTACCTCCTGGCCACTGGCCCTGCCCCAAGTGGAGGCTGGCCCAGGGGCCAACCTTGGCTTTCAGTCCCAGTGCTGCCTCCTGTTGGCCACGTGCTCTCGAATGAGCTGCTCGCCCTGGTGTGGTTGTGAGGATCGAGCAGTCAGATGCAGGGGAGTCCCTGGCTGGTAGTGCAGCACGGGACCTGCGGCTCCTCCTCCAGGCTTCCTTCTGCTGCATGTGGTTCTCCTAGCCCGGGTATCCAGGAGGCTCCCCGGCCTGACCATGTGTCAGGGCCTGCCTATAGGTCAGATTTAGCTTCACTCAAGGCTCTTGCCTCAGGTTGAGTCCTGGAACTCTGAGCTGGGAGTTGGTATCTGGTTTGAAACTTGTCTGGGTAATGGAGACACCTGGTGGCTTCCTTTTAATACGGCTTGGGGCACGCACACTGCCCTCTGAGCCTGGACCCGCACCCTCTGCCTCGACTTCCATGAAATCAGGCCTTGGGCCTCGTGACCCAGGCCAGGGCACCCTCTCTGCTGCCCTGGGCAGGGCAGAAGTGTTTTGTGTGGATTGTGCCTAAGGAGGTTGGAGACGTCAGAGGTCAGGGAGCTGTCCGTTCCCTGGTGCTGAAGCTGAAGTTGAAGTCAGAGCAAGGGTTTCCAGGACACTGGAGCTTGGCCTTCAGGCAGCAGCCAGTGGGGAGCTGGGCTGATTCCCATGGCAATGGGCATCCTGCTGGCGTGGGCAGCCCTCCCCATGACTCATGGCCCCAGGCATTCAGAAAAGACTGCTGCCTCTGAAAAGGAAGCTCATACCCAGGCCGTTTGTGATTCACGGGTTTGGCGTTAAGGAGCTCCTACATACCAGGGATCGTTTGTGAATCAGGATTCCGGTGTTAAGAGGCTCATGGTGGGGGTGGGGTGGACATTTGTGATTCACAGTTTGGTGGTTTGGGTACCTGGGGCCGTTTGTGACCTGAGTTTTGGTGTTAAGGAGCTGGTTCCTGGGGCCATTTGTGACAGGAGGTTTGGTGTTAAGGAGCTGGTTCCTGGGGCCGTTTGTGACAGGAGGTTTGGTGTTAAGGAGCTGGTTCCTGGGGCCATTTGTGACATGAGTTTTGGTGTTAAGGAGCTGGTTCCTGGGGCCGTTAGTGACAGGACGTTTGGTGTTAAGGAGCTGGTTCCTGGGGCCGTTTGTGACAGGAGGTTTGGTGTTAAGGAGCTGGTTCCTGGGGCCATTTGTGGTGCAGGGTTTGGTGTTTCTCAAGACTTCAGTTCTCTACATAGATTTCTAAAGGAGTAAAACTGCCAGTGTCTTCTCACCTCAGCACCGACCCGGGATCAGAGTCACAGCTGCCCTGGTGATGGAGGCAGGCCTGGGTGTGGACCCCAGCAGTGGGAAGGGGTGCCAGGGGCCATGCAGCGGGCCCGTGGCAGGGCAGTGGCCAGAGCCCATATCATGCCCACCCGGCAGCCTTCCTGCTCGCTGCACAGGTGTGTGGCATCCTCAGAGGTGCTCACGCTCCAGGCCTGGCTGAGGAAGGGCCGTGAGCAGGACCCTGTGGCCATGGGTGGTGCTGCCAGGAAGTGGTTAACTGACAAGGCCACCCCAGCAGTCCCTGGGAGGCTCCAGCCAGAGCAATGTCAAAAACATGGCCAGCCTGCCCCTCACCTCTTCCCCCTCTCCCTGACAGGTAGGCAAGGCCATTCACAGGCTCTTCTGGAGCCTTCCCATCTCGCACTGGAGCAATGAGGTCTACACAGACAGTTTAATTTGAATTTGCCTCTCTGGATTCCCTGAATTGAGAGTGGAATTGCTTTCAACACATGCTGACTTCACATCCCATCTTGTTGCTTCAGCTGTGGTTCAGGACGTCCAAGCAGCTATGTTCACATGTGCTGGCATCTCCCAGGTGCCCTCTGCCCAGCACATTCACCTCCTGAGGCATCCCGGGGTGTGGGCCTCCAGGCAGGGTGGGGTACTTGCAGTAAGGTGAGCTCTGCCCTCCCAAGGCTGCCGCTCCTCATCTCGTGCCCTGACCCCAGCCACAGACCTTGCTGATGGATGTGCATGGTGAACGGTGTCTGCCCACCACCAAGTTCAAGCAGGTGGAGGCTCGGAGTGATTCTCAGTCCCTTAGAGATGGTGCAGGGGAGGTCGCCAGTTGTGGGGCCCGAGGATGTGGGCAAGCCTCTGGCTTAGATCACCCTTCTACCCTGGCACCGGCAACACAGGACTGCTCACCAAAATCAGAGTATTCTTCATATCCGCATAGAGAATTCCTCATGGCTTAATGAAGTATGTAGGAGAAGATGCCAGTGGCTCGTCATCTATCACCCGGAGTCGGGGTGGGGGCACCACGGGCCTCGGGCTGTGTCTGCTGCCTTCCCGCCACCTCTGCATCCCCACATCTCCATGTCTGTTTCCTGATGAAATCAGGGCTGCAAAAGATCGTTTTGTTTCCTGCTCTGTTCCTTTGATACTGTGTCATGAGCATTTTATGCTCAATTAAATATTTCCTCGGTGGTGGTGTTTAATGGTTGCATAATGTGCTATTTCGTGGTCGTGCCGTAATTTACTTAAAATATTTCCTTGTTGTAGGATGTTTAGCCTGCTCCTCTTTGTATTTACTCACCTGTTGATTTATCTTTCACTGTGTAACAAAGTATCTTAGCAATCATCTGTCAACACAAATCTTTCTCTGGCTACCTCTTTAGGTTCCTCGTAGATTGATTATTAGTTTGGATAAAATTAATTAATTGGATAAATTATTAACCCATTTATGCTGGCGGTTGCAAATTTTTTTGTGAAAAATCAGACCTTGGCGATGACCTTGAACAGCAGGATATAAATAACTCCCACAAGCTTAACGTTCCAATAATGGAACACTAGGCATAAATGGGTTAATTCAAGTGCGTGACCATTTAAACCCATATTTGAGTTGTTTTGCATCTATTTCAGCCATATAATACTTCAGCGAATGAGACTTGGCTCATCTGGTGTGATTCTGAGACCACAGAGCTGGGAGGACTTGGTCATGGCTCATAATCTTAACGAAACCCCATGTATGTGGCAGAACAGTTCCTGTCTCCGTCTTACCGAGATCGGCACACTGGGGCCCTGGTTTGCCTAAGGTTCTGCAGTTAGACGGGGTCTGAGCCAAGAACCAGGCATCCCACCTGGAGAGCCCTCTGTCAGCTCAGCTCTGCAGCCCAGACTCCCCTCCAGGCTCCAGGCTCCAGGCTCCAGGCTCCAGGCTCCACTCCTGAGCTGAACCATGGGGCTGCTGTGGCCTGGCCAGGGAGCAGGGAGGAAGACGGGGCTGTTACCAGCTCATTCGTCTCTCAGTTCCATCTGTTCTCTGGATCCCAGGCTCCCCATCAGCAGTGAGACCCCTGCCTCCACAGAGTCCTGTGAGTGACCAGGACACCCTGCAGCTCGCCTGCCTTCAGGGACTGGGTGCTTTCTGCTGACCATACTGTACTTCCTCTTGCTTTGGAAATGACAGTGAAGATTGTGTGTGAGCATCCTTCTGGGGTTTGGTGTGGAGCCCCTGAGATGGAACGCATGCGGGTTTGCCAAATTGAGGGCCCGCTGTGACTGCAGGAAGTCTGTTTGTAGTGAGCGGGGAAAGGCCAGGAGGCTCAAGGAGGGGAGGACTTTGGGGCCGCCTGGCCATGGCCCTTTGTCATCACTGTGTCTAGTGGCCTCCCTTCCTCCCAAGGCTCCATCTTTCCTCAAGTTTGGGCTTTGCGGGGAGGTCCCAGCAGCTCCCCAGCTCCCCTAACCAGGACAGCCTCGGCTTCTGGGGGCCCTGCAGAGACGTCATGACCTGGTGCAGGGCTTCCCAAAGCTGCCTGTGGCCGCGTCTGCCCAGCCTGGGTCACCGCAGGTAGGATCCAGGAACCCAGGTATTGGCAGGCTCCCAGGAAACATGGATGTCATCAGCCCAGGTTTGAGGGCTGCTGATTAGGACCACTGTGGGGATACAGAAGGTGTGTCTGGCTCTCACCTGTCACTCCTGTAGGAGTTGTGGCGAGTCCTAGTTGGCCTATTCCAGCAACTCTTGTTTAAAGGACTATCCCTTCCTGATTGAATTACCTTGGTACTTTTGTTGAAAATCAGTTCGCCTTATGTGTGGTTCTGTTTCTGAACTCTCTGTTCCATTCAGGTGATCTTGTGCTACTGTCTTGAATACTGCAGCTTTATAGTAAGTCTCAAAGTCAAGTAACGTAAGTCCTCCAATTTTGTTCTTTTTCAAAATTAGAGCTATTCTAGATCCACATAAATTTTGGAATTCGCCTGTCAACTTCTACAAAAAAGCCTACTAGGACTTTGATTTGGATTATATTCAATCTGTAGATCAATTTGGGAAGAATTGGCATTTTTTTTTTTTTTTTTTTTGGAGACAAAGTCTCACTCTTCTCGCCCAGGCTGGAGTGCAATGATGCGATCTCGGCTCACTGCAAGCTCTGCCTCTGGGGTTGAAGCAATTCTGCTGCCTCAGCCTCCCAAGTAGCTAGGATTACAGGCACCTGCCACCATACCCAGCGAATTTTTGTATTTTTAGTAGAGACAGGGTTTCACCATGTTGGCAAGGCTGGTCTCAAAATTCCTGATCTCAGGCAATCCAACCACCTCTAATACAGGCATGAGCCACTGTGCCTGACTGGGAAGAATTGACATTCTCACGATATTGTGTTCCAATCCATGGAAATGATATATTTCTCTATTTATATAGGTCTTTACCTTCTCTCAGCAATGTTTTTTATTTTCCAATATACAGGTTATGTGTATTTTTAAAATACTTAGCTCTAACTAGTTCATGTTTTCATGCTTTTGTAAATGTGCTTTAAAATTTTTATTTTCCAGTGTTTCATTCCTAACGTAGAAATAATTGGCTTTTATATATTGATCTCATATTCTGTAACCTTGCTGAATTTACTTATTAGTTCTAGGAATTTTTTGTAGTTTCTTTAGGATTTTCAACATAGACATTATATCATGTACATAAAGTTAGAGTTTTATGCCTTCCTTTTCAACTTTTATGCCTTGTATTTGCTTATCTTGCCCTTCAGTACTGGCTAGGAATTTCAGTACAATGCTAAATAAGAATGGTGAGGGGACATTTTCACCTTGTTTCTGATGCTAATGAGAAAGCATTCAGTATTTTGACATTAGTATGCTGTTAAATATGGGTTTTTCATAGATATCATTTATCAGGTTGAGAAAGTTCCCTTTTGTTCTAGTTGCTAAGAGTCGAATTTTGTCAGTTTTTTTTATGTCTATTGAGATGATCATATGAACTTTCTTATTCTGTTGATATTGTAAGTAATACTGGTTGATTTTTTAAAATGTTAAACCAACCTTACATTCCTAGGATAAACCCCACTGGGTCACTTTTTATATGATTGCTAGATTCAATTTTGTAATTTTTAGGGAGAATTTTTGCATCTATGATCTTGTGCAATATTCATCTGTGGTTTAGTTTTTCTTGTAATGTGTTTGTTTGCCTTGGTATCAGGATGATGCTAGCCTCAAAAATGAATTGGGAAGGGTTTCCTCCTCTTTTTTCTGGAAGAATTTGTGTGAGGTATTTCTTCCCTAAATGTCTGATAGAATTCACTAGTGAGGTCGTCTGGGCTTGGCATTTTCTTTGTAGGAAGCTTTTTAAGTTATGAATTTAATTTATTTAATAGATATGGGACTACTCAGATGTTTTCTGAGTCAGTTTTGATCATTTTTATCTTCTTGAGTTTTGCTCATTTTGTGTATACTGTCTAATTTATTGGCATAAAATCATTGATAATAATTCATTATTATCCTGTATTACCCGTAGTATCTGTAGTGCCATCCCTTCTTCCATTTCTGATTTTGGCAATATGTATTGTCTCTTTTTTCTTCATCACTCTAAGTTTTATTGATTTTTTTTATCTCTCTCCTTTCAGATCTATCAGGTTTTGCTTCCTGTATTTTTAATCCCTATTTTGGGGTACATACACAGTTAAGATTGTTATATCTTCTTGGTCACTTGCAATTGTAATTATAATTATGCAGTGTCTGTCTTCATCCCTGAAATATTCTTGTTCTGAAGTCTGACTTGAGTAAGATTAATATAGCCACTCCTGCTTTCTTACCATTTTAATATTTATATATACCTATCATATCTATTTCTAATCTTTTAATCTACTTGTGTCTTTATATATATATATAT
>NW_012117710.1:2191492-2192657 GCF_000951035.1 Colobus angolensis palliatus | reverse complement strand
CCTCGTGATCCGCCCGTCTCGGCTTCCCAAAGTGCTGGGATTACAGGCTTGAGCCACCGTGCCCGGCCATGTCTTTATATTTTAAATGAATTTTTTGAAGATAACATATGATTGAATCTTGCTTTTTTTTCCCTGCCTGATAATCTATGCCATTTATATTTAATATAATTTTTATGATGTTAAGTTTAAATCTGCCATCTTGTCATTTGTTTTCTTTTTGTCTCGTATATTCTGTTTCTTTTTTTTTTTCATTTTTCTTGCCTTCTTTGGGCTGTGTTTTGGTATTCCATGTTTTCTCCAACATTGGCTTATTAATTATACCTTTTTGGTTTTCTTCCGTTTTGGTTTAGTTATTGCTCTAGGGCAAGGGTCAGTAAACCTTTCCTGTAAAGAAACAGATATCAAATATGTTAGGCTTTGGGAGCCATACTGTCTGTGTCACACCTCTGCTGTTGTAGCACAGAAGCAATTGTACATGTTACATAATGAGCTCGGATGTGTGCCAGTAAAACTTTATTACAAAAGCAGGCAGTGGGCCAGAATTGGCCCATGGGTTGGAGTTTGATGACCCCAGCTCTAAGTTTACAATATGCATAATTAATGTCACAGTCTATTTTCAAATAATCTTACACTAGTTAACATAGAGTGTTTTTTAAGTATTTTTCCATTTTTTCTTTTTGTGTAATTTTTGCACAAATTTTTTTGTGAAATTGTTCTTTCACTTTAGAGAGTACATTATCTTGTAAGTTAAAATGATTCAAAAATGCTTGTTGAAGTGTATTCACGTATTTAAATACATGAACTGTATTCACGTATTTACTGCTTCTGGTACTCTTCTTTCCTTTCTGTTGATCCAGATTTCCATGTGGCATTTTTTTTTTTCTTTTGCAGGAAGCACTTCCTTAACATTTCTGATATTGTAGTCCTGCTACCAACAAATTTTCTTGGCTTTTCTTTGTCCAAAAATGTCTTTATTTCATCTTCATCTTTGAAGGATATTTTCACTGGATATAGAATTCTGTGTTGACAGTCTTTTTTTGTAAGCGTCTTATGAATGTTTCGTTGTTTTCTGGCTTGTGTGGCTTCTGACAAGAAGTCTGCTAGTAGTCTTATCTTTGTCCTTTGTATGTAATATGCACCACCCTCCCCAGCTGATTTTCTTTTT
>NW_012117710.1:2136524-2191322 GCF_000951035.1 Colobus angolensis palliatus | reverse complement strand
CGTGTTAGCCAGGATGGTCTCGATCTCCTGACCTCGTGATCCGCCCGTCTCGGCCTCCCAAAGTGCTGGGATTACAGGCTTGAGCCACCGCGCCCGGCCACCAGCTGATTTTCTTTGTATTTATCCTACTTATGGTTCATTGAGCTCCTTGGATTTCTGGATTTACAGTTAATCAGATTTGGGAAATTTTGGCCATTGTTTCTTTAAGTATTTTTTCTGTTCCCCGCCCCTTTTTCCAGTACTCCAGTTTTACATATTTTAAGTCACTAATATTATCCTAATTACTAAAGCTTTGTACTTTTTGTTTTTTGGCTCTCAATCTTTTTTCTGTGCTTTAATTTGGATAGTTTCTGTTCCTGTCTTTAAGTTTACTGACCTTTTATCCTGGAGAGTCTAATCTGCCATTGATTTCGTGCAGTAGAGTTTTAAAATTTCATTTGTTTTTCATGTCTAAAAGGTCCATTTGGTTTTTTTTTTTTTTATTGGTATCTTTGGTTTCTCCTTCATTTTAGTAGTCTGTTGCTACGTAACAAATTTCTCCAGAAGTTAGCACCCTAAAACAGGCATTTGTTATCTCACGAAGTTTTTGAAATTCAGGAACCCAGAGCAGTTTTTAGCTGGATGGTTTTGCCTCAGGCTCTTGTCAGAGGGTGCAGTTAGGGGCTTTTTTCCTGGGTTGCAAAGCTGAAGGCTTGACAGGGGCCAGATGTTCTGCCCAAATTCATTTAGGTCGCCCTTGGCAGGAGACTTCACTTCCTCTCCATATGGACCTCTCTGTAGGTCTGCTTGAGTATCCTCACAACATGGCAGCTGGCTTTCCCCAGAGTGAGTGCTGAATGAGTTAGAAAGAGACAGACAGAGCCAGCCTAAGATGGAATCTACAGTGTCTTTTATAATGTAATCTTGGAATTCATATACTATCACATCTGCCTTTTTTTTTTTTTTTTTTTGAGATAGAGTCTTGCACTGTCACCCAGGCTGGAGTGCAGCAGCACTGTCATAGCTCACTGCAGCCTTGAACTCTTGGGCTCAAGTGATCCTCCTGAGTAGCTGGGACTACAGGTGCACACCGTCATGCCTGGCTCTGCCGTTTTCTATTGATCATGTAGGCCAACGTTGGTATGATGTGGGAGGAGACAGCACCTGGGTGTGACTGCCAGGAAGCAGGGTCACTCAAGGCCATCCTGGAGGCTAGCAGCCATCCCCTTCATTGTGTTCATGTTTTCCTATAAATTCTGCAGCTGTATTTATAATTGCTGTTGTAAAGTCCTTGTCTGCTGATTTCATCGTTTCTGGACTTATTTCTATTGGCCGAGTTTTCTTCTAGCTGTAGACCACATTTTCCTTTTTTTGCATGCTTAGTAATTTTTGATTGTGTGATGGGCATTGTTAATATTATGTTGTCGAGTATATGAAAGTGTGCAAATTTCCTTGTTTTTTCTTTGAAGAGTATTCGGCTTTTTCTGGCAAGCAGTTAAGTTATTTTGGGGTCAGCTTGATCCTTTCAAGAACCGTTTTCACAGTCTCTTGGGGCTTGTATGGATTTGCTTTTATTCCAGGGCTAGTTTAACGCTGCTACTAAGACATGACCCTTCTGAGGTTCCTAGCAGATGCCCTGGGCGCTCAGCAAGAACACCTGCTCTGGCTGGTCGGCACGTGCCTGTCCCCAGGCCTGTATGACCTTTGGAGTTGTTCCCTGGCAGCTCCCTGGTGTGCTTGGCTCAGCCTTGCAGAGTTGCATGCTGTGTGCCTGGAGCGTATTACTCAGCAGCTCAGCGAGACCTTTCTCCAGGTTGCCAGAAGCCTTCTGTGCCCAGCTCCGCCCTCCACAGATCCTCCCTTCCTCTCAGCAGGACCACCATGCTGAGCTTGAGCTGTACCCCCCAGCGCCAAGCCTGGAAGAGACCACTGGGCAGAGCAAAGGGTGCTCAGAGGTTCACCTCATTTGTTTCTGTGTCCTCAGAACATGGTCCGGTATCTGTGAACAGTTACGGCGTGTATTTCGTCCATTTTTATAGTTGTTTACAACATGAAGGCAACCCTGATCTCAGTTGCCCAGCATAACGTCCCAGATCCACATCTGAGGAGGAGCAGCGGCATCGGGGTTCCACCCCGAGCTCAGGGCAGGGGTCCGTATGCCAGGAACTTGGGTGGGCTTCGTAGACCCCTGTAATTCCCAAAATTATACAGGCAGCATGGCGTGTGCTTGTGCACGCTTTCCTGGGTGGAGAGGCACACGGCCCCTCACGTGTTGAAGCATTGTGACCCCTTGGGGAGTTAAGACCCAGTGGGAGGAAGACCGGGGTGGGGGGCCTGGAGATGGAACCACCTTCACATGCTGCCTCGCTAATTCCACAAATACTGTTGACAATCCTGCGCGTGTGGCCTTGAGCAGAGGGGTAAAGACCAGGCAGCTTTGGCAGAGGCTCTGGGGCCAAGGACGTCACCTTCTGGGGGTAGGAGCGAGACATCCTTCCAGAGCCTGGGTTTTGAGAGGAGGTCAACTTGGCCTGGTTAGAATGAGTTATCATCTTTTAGCTTTTTGGTTTGGTTTCTATTTGTGTTTATTTTCATTTTGCCATGGAAAGTTTTAAGCATATATATAAAAATATGGAAAACAGCATTGAGAAGTCCCTGTGAGCCCGTCCCACCCCCTTCTCCCTTCCTGGATTATTTTGAAGCAAATCCAAGGCATCGTAATCAACTTAGCTGCAGTCATTCAAATATTTTAGCATGTGTCTCTGAAGGGCCGGTGACTCCATCAAGCCCCAACCAGGGTCCTTTTATCGTGGCAGGGCCTGGCCTCGGTGGGTGAGAACAGGGGGGAAAGGGGCAGCGTCCGGCAGGGTGACCACCTGCGCGAAGGAGAAGAGGGACAGAGCACCTGGTATTGGACCAGACGGGGGGCTCAGGATCTTGGACTGTAGCTGATCGCGTGAGGCCCTTAGCCTCCAGAGAAGGAGCTGGTTTAACATGACCCATGGTTGTGGAGACCTTGCTTCTCAGGTGGGGCTGCCGTGCCCCTCTTGTCTTCCCACATACGCACGTTACAGAGATCTGTGGAGCCGAGGGGCTAGTTTCACCAAAATAAGACCTGGCCGTGTCCGCCGCTCTGCTGGTCTGGTTGGGGCTGCAGACACAGAGCCCCACAGTGAGGGACTGAGACCGCAGATGTGTGTCTCACACAGTTCAGGAGGCTGAAATCCGAGATCAAGGGGCACCGGAGTTGGCTCCTGGGGAGGACTCTCCTGGCTTGTGGACGGCCACCCCTTGTATTCCTGTGTGGCCTTCCTCCTGTGCACTGGGAGAGCTCTGTGCCTTGCTGGATGAGCACCCACGCCCTACCCTTATGACCTTCATCAGACTTGACTTCCTTCCTTAAAGGTCATATTTCCAGATACAGTCACATGGGCATTAGGTTCGTATCTCAATTTAGGGGGGACACGGTTCAGCCTGTAACAGTTGCTCTGCACAGCCCTACTCGCTTACATCATAGATGTTCGCACGCGTCTGTGCACGTGAACTGCGTGTTATATGTTGCACGTGCAGTGTTACTAAACAGGGTTCCCTTACACCTCCCGGGGCTCTTGGAGTAGCATCTTCTCTTTTGCTGGGAACCTTGCCGCCTTTCCTCTCCCCGCCCCTCCCAGCCCATGGGGGCCACCTGCTCTGTTCACGCCTTCCTTTCTCCTCTGCTTGTGCACTGAAAGATTCTGCCAGCAGGGGAGTTAGTGAGTAGCCAATAGAGGGTGTGCCCAGCCTTCCTGCTGCAGACCTGTCTCCAAGTCAACATGGACTTCCCTCCCTGAGCACCAGAACTTCGCGTTGTTCTTAATGGCATCTGGGGTCGAGGAGGGCGACTGTCAGCCAGTTGGGGGACGTTTTCTTCTTGGTCCCTCGGCTCCTGCTTCCCTGTAAGCTGGGCAGCCTCAGCCCAGGTCCTATCCGGTACTCAGCTGGCCTCGGCGCGCACAGCACAGGCTTGAGTGCAGCCGTGGGAGCGGGCAGGGCATGGCAGGGCAGAAGCAGGGCCTCTCAGAACAGCTGAGTCTGAAGAGTCAGAAGCCACGGGGGCTCTGGGGCAGCCAGGGGAGCTGCTCGTGAGTTGTCTCTGGGGCAGAAGGAAGGAACTTTCACCTGGGCTGGGACTGGGCCTGGGTCCCCAGTCTCATGGGGAGCTTGTCCTGATTATACCTGCCCAGCCTGCCCTGCAGAGGGGAAGGAGGCCCTTGGCTCGGAGTATGTCTGCCCCGGAGCTCCCAGGCCCAGCTTGGGGGCCACTCACTGGGCACAGGTGCAGTGTGCCTGTGGCCAGGCCTGGGGTGTGGTCGATCTCCATGCTGCAGAGCCGGAGGCCTTTGTGCTCTCTCCCTGCCCTCCCCCTCCTCCCCACCTCCTACCCCACCTCTCTCTCCTGGAGCCCTCCAGCCCCACCCCTCCCTGTGTACACTAAGTGCCCAGGCGGGAGGGCCAGTGGGTCCCGCTGAGCCGCACAAGGCCCCAATCGAGCAGGTAGCAGGTGGTGTGCTGCGAGCCGCTCTTCCCTCCCAGGTCAATTCCTGAGCCCGCCAGGCGATCGATGGAGAGCCACCTGCCTCTGGGTAATGCTGATGGGTGAGAGCCACTCAGCAGCACTTCTAATTTCTTTTTTTAAGAAAGCCGCACTCAGCCCCAAGCTGTGCGGAAAGCTGTAGGATTATCAAGATCAAAAGGTCAGCCCTCTGCCTCCTCTCCCCGACCAGAGCCTCACCCTGGCCACGGCGGGTGCTCCCCTCGGTGTCACGGCCAGGCCGTCATCTTCCCCCCGGTGCTGCTGCAGCGTCGAGACGCCTACCTGACCAGCCAGGGCCACGGTCACCCCCTCAGTCCTCTGCACAGTGGCCCAGCCTGGCCATGCCATGACACGGTTGTCTGCCGGTGTGTGTCGCCTCCCCAAAGCTGATGCACTGGTGGGGGACCCCAGGTCTCACCAGCTGTACACCGAGACAGCCTCGCTGCACTGACCTCTGGCGCCAGCCACTGTCGCTGGGCAGCCTGGTCTTCCTTTTCCATCCCCACTCAGGTGCAGATGGAGAGCCTGGAATGCTGTTCCAGAATGCCTGCTGCCCAGGCGAAGCACAGACCCTAGCATGTGGTGCTCAGAGAGGCCGGCCTGGCCTCAGCCTGGGCCCGTGTGTGTTCCACACCCCCTCACCAGAACTGACCCTAGCATGGGGTGCTCCAAGAGGCCCCCTGACCTCAGCCCAGGCCTGTGTGCTCTACCCTTCTTCCCTGGTGCCAACTTGATGGGTTCAGTGTGCATTCTCGCTGAGCCACGGGGAGCAGCTTCAGGCCCAGGAATCCCTGAGCATCCCATCTGGAGGCAGGATAAGCCCTGCCTGCTCCCCAAACACACGTCTCCCCACTGGGCTTCAGGGCCAGCTTGGGCTTCGGTGGAGGTGTCCGTCAGGGGTGAGCTGAGGCCCTTGTCGAGGGCACATCCTGCACCCTGGGTGCCCACTCCCCCATGGTGGTCAGGGGTACAGTGAGGGAGGCAGCAGTGGGCAGCTGGTGTGTTCCCTGCCAGGATCTCCCCCTACCCCTCCATCCACCCAAGAGCCCCGTGCCCAGCCTCCTCAGCCCAGCCCCAGAAGAGCCCCTTGGCCCCCCATCCCTAGAGAGCCCAGGTGCTTTGCCTGCACCCCTCAGCACTGTGCAGCCCTGGCTGTGCCATGCTCCCACTAGCTCTCTGCCAGGGCTCCCCAGCTGCCCCCACCCCCCAGCATCCTCCAGGACTCAGTCCAAATGCCACCTTCCTCGACACCCCCCCACCTCCTCCTCCCAGAACCCTGTCCCCGCTCCCACCCTCTTGCTGTAATTACAACCCCATTTAGGGCTGGTGCTCTCCAGCCCAATGAGGCCCCAGGACTCGCACCCCAGCCCGTGAGGTCCAGAGGGGTCTCCCCAGCCAGTGATGGGGACTGTGCGCCAGGCTCCCTGCACACGTTTATGTTGGGGGTCAAGGCCCTCTCTTATGAGAAGGGACACCAAGGCAGGGGAGGCTGCATCAGAATTGGAACCAGGCCCCCCAGCCCCCTGGGGGCTCCTCCCCGCTCCTCCACAGCTCTGCGTCCAGCCCCCCTGGGGACTCCTCCCCGCTCCTCCACAGCTCTGCGTCCAGCCCCCCGGGGGCTCCTCCCGGCTCCTCCACAGCTGGGGCGTCCAGCCCCCCGGGGGACTCCTCCCCGCTCCTCCACAGCTCGGCGTCCAGCCCCCCGGGGGCTCCTCCCCGCTCCTCCACAGCTCAGTATCCAGCCCTTTCCTGTGTGACTCTGCATCATTGCTGGGCCGGGCCCTTTCTTCTCTCGGTTTCTCATCTGGGGATAAAGTCCCCAAAGTGGGATTTGTGGATCGAAGATCATGGACATCTCTCTCTCCGTGACAGTTACTGGCTTTCTCTCCTGACGCGCTCCCCACCCTGGGTGTTTGAATGGACTGGAAGTGTTGACATTTTATTGACATCCATCGCAGTGTCCTCTCCAAACAGAATGATCATTACCGTGGGGCCAGATCTCAGCACAAAGAGGGCTTGGAGCTGGCTTTCTCGTTCCCGTGTTTGTTCGTTCAGGAAGCGTTTCTCCACATCACCCGTGTCTGGCCCTGTGCTGGGGGCAGATGAGAGAGGCAGAGTCCGGTGCCCAGGAGCCCGCAGCCAGCAGGACAGCCCTGGGGACCTGCCCATGTGAGTGTGAGCCAGAGGGAGGAGAGAGCAGCCTCTGCCCTGGGCTGCATCCTGGAGGCGATTTTCAGCCTGCATCCTGTTCTAGAAAGAAAGGCCTCTCGTTCAGCTGAGCCCAGTTCCATGTCGCAGGCGACTGTGGGATGCTGGACATGGGCTGGACATTAGCAGAGGCAGCCGGCCTGCCCTGGGGCTCAGGGTCTGGGAGCAGAGACAGATGGGGAAGCTGCAGCAGAGAGGGTGAGGGATCACCCAGGAGCAGGTGCTGTGGGGAGGCCTGGTGTGCCTGGAGCAGGGGCCTCACTTCCTGGGGCTCAGGGCCGTCGACCAGGCCGCTGGGCACAACCTGTCCTCTGGGAAACAGTGTGGCAGCCCCGGCGTGGCCCCTGATCCTCTCTAGAGTGTTGGAGTCCCAGGCCTGCAGCACCCCGTGGGGCTCCCAGTGTGTGTGTGTCTGACCCTGCAGGCAGCCCTGCGGGTTAGGTGTCAGCCTCCCTGTCAAGGGACAGGGGATAGAAGGAGCTCATATGGCCTGCAGGGTGTGGAGGAGGCTCCCCAAGGCCTGGGACCTGGACTGCAGTTTTTGGGCCTGGACATGTCAGCGGGAGCTGCCACCTGGGAGTCGCGCCGGAACGCAGCAGAGCGTGGGAGGTGAGGGGCCTTCATCGTGCCTCTCCCTCCCTCCACTTTCTCCATCCTGTGAGCTCTGAGCCGCCGTGGTTCTGCCCCCCTCTCTTCTCATCTCCTCCTCTCCCAAGTGTGGGGACCCTAGACCCTGTCCCCTCCATGTCCTCTTCACCTCCACTCTGGGGCTCCGGGTTGCTGGCCCTCTGGGGAAGCCTGTGCCGCCATCACAGGTCCTGGAGTTCAGTGTGGCAGGCAAATGTTGGGCTCGGCGTGGTGGGCGTCGTGTTGGGCTCGGCATGGGGGTACGTGTTGGGCTCGGCGTGGCGGGCGTCGTGTTGGGCTCAGCATGGCGGGCACATGTGGGGCTTGGCGTGGCGGGCGTTCTGTTGGGTTTGGCATGGGACGTGTGTTGGGCTCGGCGTGGTGGGAGCCGTGTTGGGCTCGGCATGGCGGGTGTTTGTTGGGCACCACCTGGGCCGAGTGTGACACATTGTGAGCCACCGCCTGCATGGCCTTCCTGCCAGCGGTTCTGGGCAGCAACTTGCATCTGGGGTCAGTCACTCTCCCTGTCTCGGTTCAAGGTCAGTCTTGTTCCACCGTATCTGGGCCTCCCACACTTCACCTACCAATGTGGACTCCAGGTTGGCATGGCAGGGGAGGCACGGGCGAGGCACCCCTTGGTTTATGAAGCGCTCCAGCCAGCCACCTGTTGGACCCCACTGCTTCCTGGGCTCACGGCCTGCCTTGTCAGACGAGCCTGGCTCCTCCGTCAGCAGCTGGACCCAAACCTCCCTGCCCCACGGAGGCACCTGCAGGAGCCCGGTCTAGGTGTGGTGTGGCATCACCTCCTGCAGGGACAGCCGTGATGTGGTCCATGGAGCCCACACAGGCGATCTCCACGAGGCTGCGGTCTCGGTCCCCTCAGCCCATGCTAGTGCGACGGCTGATTGACGATTGTAGCTCATTACCGATGCGCACTAATTGAATTACCCTTCGGCTGCTGGGAGATGGATAGCATAGCCAGGCTGGAAGACGGCTGTGTTCCGTCTTGTCACATTTTTTGGTGTTTTTTCCCAGGTCCGTGTGATACTGAGGTTGGAGAGAAGGGGAGGCGGCGAAGGCACCGGGAAGAGGGGCCTGGAGAGTTGCCTGCTCCCAGTCGCACGCAGGCTGAGCTCTTTCAGGCCCTCCGTGTGCCCAGCCCTGGGCTGGGGTTGTAAGAAACCTGGGGAGTTTAGGAACCTGGACTTGGTTCTTGCCCCTGAGAGCCTGCGAGGTGGATTTTGGGAAGAGCTAAGAGCCTGTGCCGAGGTGGATGCTGGGAACTCAGGCCTCTGGGAGAGGGTGTGGTGGGGGGTCCCAGGCAAGGGGTGCTCTCCACGTGGGCTGACTGCTCCTTCCCTGGCATTCCCCTGGGCCTCTGTGGCCCCCCACAGCAGCATGTGCACCTTCTCCTTGAGACCCAACCCCGCCCCACACCAGCAGCCATGGCGAGGAGCCCTGGTTCCTGGGCATGGATCGTTGCTCGGATGTTCCTGTCCCGGGCCTCACCATCCAGTGGCCTGGACCAGCTGTGTCGGTGCCACTCGGGCCTCACCCCAGCCTGCCGAGCCAGAGCCTGCCTTTCACAGGGCCTGCAGGGAGTTCTGCACACGCGAGGGTCTGGGCTGTGCTGGGCTAGCTTTCTGCCTGGCATGGTGAGGCAGCACTTCCGTGCTCAGCTTTGTCCGTGTGGGGAAGAGTTCGGGGTCTCTGTGCAGAGGGTTGGTGTGCCGGGGCTTGCACCACTGGGCCCCTGTGCTGGGGGATCACACCTCCAGCTCCTTAGCTGACAGGCTAGTCTTGTGGGGGTCTTGTGGGGGTCTTGTGGGCTTTCCCCTGGTGGTCGTCACTGCGTCCTGTCGGCCCCTTGGTGCTGAGCCGCATCTCCAACTGTGAGAACTCTCGTCTCTGGTTACGGCTGTGAACACACAGTGCACACGCAGTGCGCATCACTCCTACCAGGCACGGGCTGTGCTGACTTCCAGGCAGGCCGCAAGTATATAGCGTGACGCTCTGGAGAAATCCAAGCCTAATCCCAGGACCCCAGGATAACGCTCCATCCCTGGAGGGACCTCCCGAAGCCCCCTCCGTACTCCCTGCTGAGCCTGTACTTTCTCTGTGCAAATTATCCACAGAGTGGGGTGGGTGAGAGGCCTTGCTGGGGAGGACAGACATGGAGGACCCTGCTCCAGCAGCCCAGGAGGCACGGCGTGTGTGGGAGTGGCCTGGGAGGCACAGTGTGTGCTGGGCGGCAGCGACCATGGAAGCCCACGCTGCCCCCACATACCCAGGAGCCGGGGAGGCAGTGACTTGAAATCTCAGAGCCAATTCCTTACAAATCCAGAAAGTTCTCATGGTTTTGGTTATCAGGAGGTGGGGCTTGGCTCCCTGTTCTGCCTCGAGGTTATCTTGGCCAAATTGTCCACCCCAGGGGCCACTATGGGGTCAGGAGTGCTGGTGTCTGGGGGGCCACAGCGCACCTCGGCTGGGCGGAATGGCAGGGTGCAGGAGGTCCCTCTCTGAGCACACACGGCAGGGACTGTGCTTACAGAGATCAGAAGGGGAATTACTGCCAGCCTCTGCTCAGCGCCACGTGGGGCAGGGCAGGGCAGGGCACTGACCATACAGAGGATGGATGCGGAGGGCCCCCAGAGGCGGTTGTCACCCCATATTAGGGAAGGCGGGAGAAGCGACCAGAGACACCGCTCTAATTATGTGGCTCTTATCTGGGCAGGGACTGTCTCCGATGCATCGCCATCTATTTTTAATAAGCCATTGGAACAACTTCAGCTGCAATTATTGTCCAGAGCTGATGGCAGGGGCCGGTGCTCAGCCCGTCCAGTCCCTCTAGTGAGGCCCCTCGCTGTGCCACCCCTCCCAGCCTCTACAGCCACCCCGCAGGAGCCCTGCCTCTGACACCAGGAAGCGTGGCCCTTCTCCCTGCCTGCAGGAGGTCTCAGGCCCAGGTTCCTGAAATGGAAATTGGGCCCCAGCCACCGGTAGAATCAGGCAAGGCTCCGCTGAGATGTGCAGAGGGCTCCGTGACCCGTGGCCCACCTCGCTCCTACTCGCTGCACACCTGTGGTGGGACACGTGGCCCGCTTTGCGCGCTGCAGGAGATTGGGCGGGCAGAAGGGCCAGCTCTGTCCCAATTCCTGCGGCCCCCAGAGGAAGCTGCTGCTGCTGCTGCCTCGTCCAGACCTGGAGCTCAGGCTGCAGTGCCGCCCTCCATGCTGGACCCACTTCTCTCCTCTACATCTTCCAGGGGGGTTCCTGCGGTGGCAGCCAGCACCTCATCCTTGTCCCACACATCCTTGTCCCCTGCGTTCCCCTCTTCCATTAGCCCCCAGGGCCTCTGGAGCTTGGGCTAGGCATGAGCTTCATGTGTGTCTCTGGCATGTGGCCAGCGATGCCAGGGGAGGCCCATGGTGCCTGTGTCTGTGGCACTGACTGTGCCATCCATCTCACCAGCTTCTGCCTGCCTCTGTCTCCCACTTTGCCCCAGCTTGGCCCTAGAGCTCCAACTACTACAGCCGACCTCAGCCCCTCACCCACTGGGCCGGCAGGTGCTGCTGCGGTGACCCACTCTGTGGTCAGGAGCCCAGTGGGCCCGGTAGTGAGTACTGCCCACAACCTCCCCTACCTCCGAGCCGCACCTCCCCATCCCTACTGGAGGAGGACCGCTGTGGGCACGGACAGTGGGCCAGCATAGTGAGATGCTACAGGAGCCTGGCCCAGCCAGTGCTGGCAGCCGAGCTGCCTGTCTCTCCTCCTTGGCCCTCACTAGGACCCATGTCGCTGCCTCCCCCTGCTTCCCTAGTCATGGTGCACCCTCACTGAAGGCCCTCGGGGCTCCTGTCAGTCCGTGGAACAGATCTAGTCGGTTTTCACGACATTCCCTGCCCTTCACCCCTGCCTGCCCCCAACGCTCCAGCCAAGCAGGACTGCTCTGGGGCTGGCCCACAGGAGGTGCCGTGGCCTCTGCATTGCTGCCTGTCTGCAGCCTCCTGTGGCATCTCACACCAGCAGCCTCTCTGCAGCGCTCCCTGAGCCTCATCTTCCCCACTTAAGACCTCTCAGCACGGTGCACCCTTGTGTCTCTGCCCCGAGACTGGACGTGTCTGGAGGGTTGAGCTTGCTCTCATCTGCACTTGAGCCCTCCGTTCTTGAGAGCATGTTACAGCCTCAGCCTGCAGTGGGGGCACAGGGAGCTTTACAGAACCAGTTAGGATTCCAGGAGCAGGCTCTGCAAGGGTCCACCCTTGTCTTGGAGGGCAGAGGCCATCGGGACCCACAGCATGAAGGCCTGGGCATCTCTCTGCTCCCACCTGCACACCTGGCTCCCAGAGCACACCCGGGCTCTGCACCACCAACCTGGGCACCTGGCTTCCAGCATATACTCAGGCCCTGTACTCCCAGTATGCAGCTGGCTCCCAATGTGCACCCAGGCCTTCTGGCCCCCCTCCCCCGACCAGCCCTGCTAAGCATCTGTGCTCCCACCCAGTCTGTCAAGGGGCAGTCGTGATCTCTGACATGGGCACCACTGGCTCTCCCAAGAATTTTGCTTCAAAACCAGTGTGGTTTTCCAGACCCAGGACTGCCCTCCCCTCCCCTGGGGCGCGTCACAGCTGTCTGCCTGGCCCAGTGCAGGCCGGTGGTGCCTGTCACACTGGCAGGCTTGTCCAGGGCTTCCCCAAGGGCTCGGTGGGTCACTAGAGGCTGTCTGTCATCTGGCTCATGGAGCCCCGAAGTCCCCAGGTGGTGCACAAGGCCTGCAGGCAGGAGCGGCTGCCATGCGAGAAAGAGAGCAGTCGCTTTAGATCCCATAGCAGCCACTCTCTGGGTCTGTGCCTTCGTGTCTCCAAGGCAGCCAGTCCTGATTAACTGTGCAAACTTAATTACTTCACATCAAAGTTTGTGGAAGGCATTCCTCAAGGGAGCTTGTGTGAACAGCCTCTGGTTACCAAAAGGACTCAATTCCACACTGAGGTGATGGTATTAATGCTGAGTATCCCTTCTCAGGTCTCCAGTCCTGCATCGTAAAAAGACTCATCTTCCCATCTGGCTGCTCCGTCGCCCTGCACTTGTAAATAATATTAAAGCAATTTCTTCCGAGGAGACGGAAGGGAAGCTTGCAGGGCAGGGTGTCCTGAGACCCCTGGAAGCTCTGCTGTGGGCACTCAGGGCTGCAGCCGGGCAGCAGCAGGGCTGGGGTGCCCCCGGGCTGGCACCAGGCCTGGGGGACCCATCTGTGCCCGGCAAGGTCAGCTTCGACTCAAGGGACAGGCAGACAGTCCTTGCAGACCCCCAAGAGCTTATCTCTGTCTCTGCTGGCCCCTCTTTACCCAAGGAGGAGCCACCATGGAGAGCTGGGGTCTCGGTGGGAACCCTTGGGCCCCTGACTCTTCTGGGCCAGATCCCATGGGGCGGACGCTTGTACACGCCTCACACGTGTGCCCCCTTCCGGGAGTCCCAGAGACAGGACGGGCCTGGTCACCTGCTCTGGTCGGGGCAGGCTGGGGACAGGGATGCTCCCGGAAGGGTGTCATTGGTCAGGCGAGAGTGTGGTCAGCAGGCTGTGGGTGTGGTGGGTGTCTCAGTGGTTCAGTGTGGCTATACCAGGGCTCCTGAGACTGCGTGGTTTATGAGGAGGCTTATTCGACACAGGATTCTGCTGGCTGCAGAGTTCAGAATTGGTTATTTGCATCTGGCAAGGTCCTCAGGCCATGTCCACTTCTGGCGGAAGGCGAGGGGAGCTGTTGTGTGCAGAGTATGCGGCGAGAGGAGGTGGGGTGGTGGGGGGCACCAGGCTCTCCCAACAGTGGGAACCCACTCACCTGAGGGAGGGGGCCAGTCTGTTCACGAGGGCCCACCCACATGGCCAAACACCTCCGGTTAGGCCTCGCTTCAGTATCGGGGATCAGAGGTCCATGTGAGTTCGGGAGACAGACACCCAAGGTTCTCAGGCTACGTCTACTCCTGGCAGAAGGCAAGGGGAGCTGTTGTGTGCAGAGTATGGTGAGAGAAGAGGCGGGGCGGGGGGCACCAGGCTCTCCCAACAGTGGGAACCCACTCACCCCAGGGAGGGGGCCAGTCTGTTCACGAGGGCCCACTCGCACGGCCAGACACCTCCGGTTAGGCTCCACTCCAGTACTGAGGATCAGGGGTCCATGTGAGGTCGGGAGACAGACGTCCTGGCCACAGCCACGGGTGGGTGAAGGGCGCAGCTGCAACAGTTCTGTGCATCGGCTCGTTTGGATGTCTAAGGAAGATTCGTCTTCCTGACAAATTGCCCAGCAACTAAGTCATGGGGACTTTGCAAATCCACCCTTTAAAGACTCCCGGCAGGGGGTTGTTCAGAAGCCAGAAGCAATTTGGATAATGACCCATCCAGCCCTGAGCCAGTCAAAAGGAAGGGCTGGGCCTTTGAGCTGCAGGTTCCCTGAAGCTCTGGCCAAAGGCCCGTCCCCCCCGAGTCCCACGCAGGAAAGGGGCCCCAGATCTGCCCTGCAGGGAGCCAATGCTGAGCCGGGACAGGCCACAACCCCTGCGGCCGCCTCCCCTCTTCCTTCAGGTGTTCCGGTGTCTCTGCTCGCAACATAAGCGGCCAGGAAAGCGGCTCCCCTACTCTCTGACCCTCCCGGAGACCCTGGCCCTGGGGTATTTTTTCCTCTGCAAGTCCCAGCAGGCTGTGGGAATTCCTCCGCAGGGTGTCCCCATCCCCGTCCTGGCCAGTTTCTCCCTTGGTTTTCCTCGGGGCTTTCTATCCTTGGGCCCCCGGGTGCCTGACGGGGCTGGAGGCGCACGGGAGCCCACAGGGTTCTGGGACTGCAGGCCAGCCGCCCTCCACCCAGGAGCTCCAGGGAGCGTCGGGGCAAGGTGGGGCAGGGCAGGGCAGCCGAGAATACAGGCTGAGCCCAAGGCATGGGGTGTGGGCCCAGGCAGGTGACAGTTTCTGCAAGCCCAAGTCTCCTCCTGGGTCTGGGGTGAGATGCGCCTGGAGTGCTGCTCAGGGCTTGGCCTCGGTACTGGCTCCCGGGTCTTCAGGCCTCCCCTCTGGCAGGTGCTGCCCAGCCAGGCCGTTTTGTGCAGGGGCTTGTTACAGACGCTCCCCAGGTCCGAAGTGCTACCCCGTCTTTCTCCTCAGAGAGGCCCTCAGTGGACTGCGAGGTCTCCCTGCCCGGGCCTGGTGACGGCTGAGCCGCTGGCCCCGGGCCTGCCGGTAGCTGCCTTTCTGCAGCCAGACTGTAACAGGCTCTCCGCGGACCCTCACCAGTGCCTAACTAGATCCCAGCCCCAGGCCTCCCCCTCTGCCTTCTCGAGCCTGATGAGCTGCGCCTGGCATTCTCCCCTCCCTGGGCTCCGCTAACTCCGTCTTCGGAGGCCGAAGGAGTGAGGTCTTCAGCCCATGCCGGGGCGGCCTCCTCTTGCACTCAGATCCGGTTGCTGCCAGGCTTGCGGGACTTGGGGTGCCCTCCTCTGGTGGGTGGGTTGGGTGGAGGGTATGGAGTGCAGTGCCCTCTCCCAGCCTCCAGGCCTGTGCAGGATGGCTCCACAGTCAGGGACCGGTCCATGAGGAGGAGGCTTTGGGTCCTCCCAACACAGGTGGGACTTCTCTGATCTCCTGAAGACACGGGCTCAGTCTAGTGCCATGGGGCCCTGACATCTGACCTTGCCGGCCTCTTTTCTACGGCCAGCAAGTAGCCATGGGCCCAGAGCCTACCTCAGACTGGTAAATGAGGATTTCGGTGAATTGTTTTGTCTCTTTTGAGTTTGTTTTCATAGTCACTCTATTTATAGCAAGGTCTGTTTGTTTTCATTTTACAGCAGTGATGTCAATCTTCCTTTTCCACTGGGTTTATTGAAGCTAATAAGGAAAGTTGGTTTAAAGAAAATACTAAGGAAGTAACAGGCCTGTAGGCAGACCGTTAGCCAGATGGCAGCCACTTGCTGGACCGGCCCAGGCCGGCCCCCTCAGCCCCCAGCAATCCCCGCTCCGTGGATCTGATAAACTTTATTGTACAGAGAACGATTCTGACACTGAAAGGCTGAGAGACTCACACAGCCGGGGAGGGCCAAGGCGGGGAGGGATCCAGGTCAGCCCTGCTGCAGTCCCGGGACTCTCCGGCACAAATCCCCAAGCCCCTGCCTCTGGGGTCCCCAGCAGACTTCATGGACAGGACAGGGACATGAGGAGGGAAGGCCCTCTCTGGAGCTTTGCCATCTTCTAGGGCACAGTTCACACCGTGGCTGCTTCTACCTTCCAGGCGACCCATGGTAACATCTGGAGACATTTCCGTCCTCACAGCTGGGGCCAGGCTACAGTGTCCTGAGGAGCCCAACCCAGAGTAACCTGGCTCCCGACATCCAGAGTGCCAAGGCTGAAGGGTGCCACTCTTGGGGACACCCCCGACACCCCTGAGCAACTCCCCGAGTTTCTCTGTGGAGGAAATGGGTGGGGGGTGTCCAGCCACAGCTGATGCCAGAGGCTCTGCAGGTCTGGGAGGCCTTCGAGAGACTCGCTTCTCCAGTCACCCTGCGTCCCCTGCATGGTGGTGGCGATTCTGAGGCTGAGGACACACCCCAGGCCTCTGCGTTCCCAGCAGCTCCTGGGCCGGGGGGCCAGGAGTCCATCCAACCAGGGGGCAGGCAGAGCAGCGACACTTCTGTTTAGAGGCGTGTCCCAGCCTGTGTGTCCAGCCAACCAGGAGTCCATCTGACCAGGGGGCAGGCAGAGCAGCGACACTTCTGTTTAGAGGCGTGTCCCAGCCTGTGTGTCCAGCCAACCAGGAGTCCATCTGACCAGGGGGCAGGCAGAGCAGCGACACTTCTGTTTAGAGGTGTGCCCTGGCCCATGTGGCCTTTAGTCCCCATCTCAGCCCCGTTTTCACGAGGAAAGTATAGCTTCAGAGAGGCGGAGCCAAGTGCCCAGGGCCCATAGCTAGAGGGGGACCAGCCCAGTATCAGCCCCGCCCCCACCCCACCCAGCACCTGCCCTGCTTCCCGGAGCCTGGCTGTGGCCGAACCCAAGCCCCAGGGGGTCGCCAGCCTCCTGCCTGTCTTTGGTGGTTGTGATTTGAATAGGGAGGCAGCTGTCCAAGCAGGGGCAGGGTGAGCGGCCGCTTCTGTTCTTGCATGCTGGGGACTTGTGCGGTACAGGCTGGGTGTCCCAGTGACAGCATCCGAGGGGAGGGGCGGGCCAGGACAGAGGTGGACTCCATCGGGGCAGCTGCTGGTACAACCACCTGTAGACTACCCTCTCCAGGCAGGACCCAGAACCGAGTGGGAATTCGACGGCCGGCCTGTCTGCCATGAGCTGGAGCTGCTGGAGAGCCCAGAAGGCACAGGAGTGACCCAGAGCAGCCTCGAACTGTCCTCAGTGCAGTGCCCTTGGGCTCGGGATGCTCACAGCATCTCTTCCTAAGGCCGAGAGGGAGCACTTTGGAAAATCCTGAGATGTGAGCGGAGGTCAGGCCCCAGGGCGATGCCCAGGATGATGCCGAGGCTGGCACCCAGGGATCTGTATTCCCTGAAGCCGGCAGCCATGTGGGTGCAGTCGCCGGTAGCCCCTGCCCTCAGTTAGGCACCCAAGGGAGCCCCCAGGCAGAGTTGGGCAGCTTTGTTTTCCAGACCTTCACTGGGGAAGAATAAAATGTTTTGTGAGGGACGAGGGACAGGAAACAGAGGCTACCCTGCAGGGTGTCAGGTCTAGGGAGACAGAGGCCGCCCTGCAGGGTGTCACATCTAGGGAAACTGAGGCTGCCCTGCAGTGTGTCACGTCTAAGAAGACAGAGGCCGCCCTGCAGGGTGTCAGGTCCAGGGAGCCAGAGGCCACCCTGCAGGATGTCAGGTCTAGGGAAACTGAGGCTGCCCTGCAGGATGTCAGGTCTAGGGAAACTGAGGCTGCCCTGCAGGATGTCAGGTCTAGGGAGACAGGCCGCCCTGCAGGATGTCAGGTTAGGGAGAGCACCAGCTGAGGGGTTGGGGCTGTGCCTGGGGCCTGGGTCCTCCCTCCTCTGCGGGGGCTGCCACTGGCATCCACGCCTCCTTGCTGGCAAGGTCCCCAGAGAAAAACATAAAGTCCTGGCACCTGGGGGCCACTCAGACCTCCACCTGTGGGGCTCCCGGGTGGGATGCGCTCCGCCTCGCAGCTACCTGCCTCGCCTGCAGGCAGCTGACTTTTCAGAGTCCTTTGAAAACTGACTTTTCAAAGCCCTTTGCGCAGTAGCGGAAACGCATCTGCCTGCGGCTCTGCCCTGATCCTGCCCCTCGCAGAATGAGCTGGAATCATTGGGGAGGTGCAAGCTGGAACGGCCTGTGTGGAGACCCCTGGTGAACCTGCTGCCACAGGAGGCTGTCCTTGCCACTGTGGCCTGGTCAGGGTCCTGATCATCACAGCTGCCGCGCACCCAGCCGTCCGCCTGAGCGTTCTGGGGAGGTGGCTGCTCCTTCACACCAGGGGAGGCAGGCTGGGGAAGCCCGGCACCTTCTCCCACTGCCTCTCTCAGGCGTCCGGCCCTCCTGCATGTGGGGTTCTGTGTGGAGGTCTGCTCCGTCTCTCCAGGTCTCTCTCAGGTGCTCCGTCCTCCCATGTGTGGTGTTCTGTGCGGACGCCTGCTCCGTTCCGCCAGGTCTCCCATGCAGGCCGAGTCGGGAGGCACCTCCCAGATCTGAGCTGTGTCTGGGTGGCCTTTCAGAGCCTCAGTGGAAAGGCGTTGTGGTCCGGGTGGGTTGCAAGGCATGACCTGGGCCCCGGCCCTGCTCTGGGTGCTCCCAGAGGCGGTCAGGCCCTGTCCCCAAAGCCAGGAGGGGCAGAGGCTGTGACTGCCCATGCTTATGAAGCGTTCCCACTGGGCCTCCCTTCCGGCCAGGGCCCCTTTTCCTGGACCCAGTTTTCTGTCTCCAGTCTGTGACCTCTGTGGCTTTCCCGTGGGCCTCGGGTCTGTGTGGCCCACATATCCATGCCACCACATGCCCCCCGCATGTTCTCACTGGCCCAGCCTGCCCTGCACCCTGGCGTGGGTCTGACCCTCGTGGCCCCACCAGGTGGGAGGAGGCGCTGTGGGCGTCCTGGTGCCGGGACAGGGTCAGCAAGACCTGAATGAGTTTCAGGGCTGACCCCAGGACGCCCGTCCCTCAGGTATGCAGAGGTGGGGGCACCACGTGGGAGCCATGGACGCCACCCCCTCACACGCAGAGTCCCTGGATGGGAGGGAGGCCTCAGAAATCAAGGATTTCAGAAGGTCTCCGAGCCTGTTGGTGGCTGAGCCAAGGCAAAAACAAAAGCCATTCGTCCCCTGTCATGCCCAGAGTGGGCCAGGAACGGCGTTGGGGTCCGGCCTTGGGGTGCAGCTGGCCGGCCCACGTCCCCACACAGATCCCTGCACCGCTACCTCGTGGCTGTGGCGAGCAGGGTGCCTGTGCTCTGGGACTCCCAGCACTGCCACCAACGGGCGTGCCTGTAATGAGTTCCCCACTCTCAGCCCGAGCCCGTGCTGAGGAAAAGCAAGCCGAAATTAAAGCAGCTTTCAAATGTGAGACCAACCAATTAAAAAAAGCAATCACATGGAAACGTGCATTTTTCAGAACTCTGTTGTTTACACTCCGTCATAATTAGTATAGGCGGGAAGGAAAGTTTGGGCTCTGTGGGCAGCAGGTGCCAGCGTGAGCTGCGGCCAACGGACTCGGCCCTGGAGACGGTAGGTGGGGCCGCCTCTGCAGGTCTGCATGGCCGGGGTGGACAAGAGTCTCCCTGGCCCCCAGCCTGGAGGTCTCCAGGCATCACCTGCCTTCCTAGGCTGAGTGGAGGAGAGAGACAAGGACTGGCTGGGACATCAGAGCCTCAGAGGGGGTGTCGTGCTAGCCCCGCCGGCCAGGCCTCAGATGTACCAGGACCAGAACGTCTCCCGGTCCCTGGTGAGCCCTGGCCTTGCCCACACTCCTGTGTCCTCTTTTTTTGCTCCAAGGCCCCTCTTCCTCCTGTCCGGCTGGCCCAGCCCTTCCTTGTCCTTTCCCAGGCAGCCCTGGCTGGGGAGCTCATTCTCGGGCCCAGCCCCCTGACCGGAGCCTCATTCATCCCTGCCACAGCAGGGGCAGAAACTCAGAAGATGGCAGCGAGGCAACTGCCCGTGCTCCTGTTCCTCTGTCTGAAAACAGCTACACAAGCGGGGTGGGGGACTGTGAGGAGCGCCTGTGTGACAGCAGAAGCCTGACCCTGGGTCATGGGGCCAGCAAGGGACCAGGCTGTGGCCAGGTGCCTCCCGTGGCATGACCAGGACACCGGCAAGCGGCACCGCCCTGTCCCGCCCCCCCGAGAACAGCAAAGGCGGGTTTCAGGGGCCCTGAGCACTGAGTCGGAGGTTGTGGAAAGTCATCGCACCCACACTCGCCCGAGACGCGGGACAGCCGTGCCTCCTGGTGGGGCCACTGATGAAATCCTCGGGAAGGTGCCAGCATGGTCCCCACTCACCACTGTTGCCTAAGAAACCATGGCTCTGGCTGCTGTTGGTGAGGAGTCCTGGGGGTTCCCAGAGCCTTGGGCACCAAGAGGGAGACCCTGACACTGTCCCTCCTGCCTCACCAGTCTGCCCCCCTGCAGCTCCTCCTCCTCACCTGAGTGCTGCCGGGGGGTTGGCAGGAGGCGTGACCAGCAGGGTCCAGCACAGTCAGGGTTTCCTGGGGGGCCCAGGAAACAGGATGAGCTGCTGTGTGGCCACTCATGGTCAGCTCAGCCTGAAGGCCTCCCTGGGGACACACAGGCAGTGAGGTCCAGGCTCCCTGTCCCTCCCCCAGGGTGACAGAGCCTGGGAGAGGCCCGTGGGAGTCCCTCCAGCCGTTGAGGTCCGAGACCACGTTCCAGGGTTGGGTTACACGTGGAGCCCGGAGGCACGCGGGGTGTGCGTGGGCCCTGCCGCTGGCAGGAAGCAGGACTTGTCTGGAGCGTGGCGAGGCTGTGCCATCCTCCCTTCTGTGTTTGTGGAAGAGCCACCAAGCACCTTCTCCTGAACTTTTCTTTATTAATGAATCTTATCTCTGTTCACACAGCATTCAGTGGATGCAAGCCACGGGTGATAAACAGGGAGCGAGCAGCCCCCGATAAGAAATTACCTGCTCCTAGCCAGGAGATTAGCCGACAGCTGGTCGGCGGGGGCTGTGGGGGTGGGCGGTGCTCCACGTGCTGGTTCCCCCTTCCCGTCCCCCAACCCCGGGAGGGGCCGCCAGAGGCAGGGTGCCCCCACCGAGGCTGGCCCTTGGCGACTAGCGGGTTCTTCCCCGAGCACCTGAGACAGGCTGAGCCCAGAGCATGGCCCCACACCTTCAGCCAGAATGGAAGAAGCGAGGTGTTCTTCCCTTCATTTCCCCCTGTGCCCAACCTAACCTGCCGGCCCCATAGCCCCTGGCCTGCCGGTTCCACAGGCACGCGCCTCCCTGGTCCAGCCGTGTCCCGGTTCAGAGACACCTACGGAGGGGTGTCAGAAGCAGGAGGGGGCGGGGCCTTGCCACAGGCTGAGGGTCTGTGTCCCCCCAAAGTTCATATGTTGAAATTCCAACCCCCAAGATGAGGGGGTAGGAAGTGTGGCCCTTGGCCTGGGATTAACTTTGTAAAGAAGCCGATAGCTGCCTCCCCGCACCCTGTGGGAGTGCACAGTGAGGAGGTGCCCGCCGCGCACCCGCGGCCCTCACCAGACGCCACGTCTGCCGCCACCTTGAGCTCCGACTTCCGCTCCAGAACTGCTGTTGATAAGCCACCCCGTCTGTGGGGTTCCAGCAGCCGGACGCAGAGATGAAGCATTGGTACCAAAAGTGGGGTGTAGCTGTAACAGACCCCTAAAGCCACTCGAGCTGGGGAGTGGAAGGGGCTGGAGGGGTTGGGGTGGAGCCTGTGAAAAGCGGATGTTGCCGTGAACAGGCCATGAAAGGTGATGCTGGTGAGGGCTCAGGAGGAAGGGGGGAGCACTGTGGAGGGAGCCCCCATCTTCCCACACAAGGAGTGTTCCCAGAATCGGTAGGAGGAGGCACGGGCAAGGCCGCTCTGAGGAGGCCATGGGCATGTGTGGCGGTGAGGGAAGACGCCTCGGGTGGAGCTGGGCTGGGCTCGGGCCGTGTTTTCTGGAAAGCAGAGCGTGTGAGGGATGAGACTGGAGATTGGGCCTGTGAAAAGCGGATGTTGCCGTGAACAGGCGTTGAGGTGCCGCCTTTCCTCTTGCTGTCATAGTCAGATGCAGGCACAGAGGGGTGGCCTAGGGTGGCGTCCAGCAGAAGGAAGCGGAACTTAAGCACCTGGGGAATGCTCAGCCTGTCGCTGTCGTCACAGCTGGAGAAAACGAGAACATGTCTGGGAAAGAACCGTAGGGCGTGACCCTGCGACCGTTTGATAGGGAGGCTCATGTGGGCGTGACCTCAGGCTCTGTCTGCCACTGCGGCAGACACTGCCAGCTGGAACCAAAGAGGAGGAGACGGGAAGGACGAGGAGGGAGACGGGAAGGATGAGGGAGGCTGTTGACTTGGACCTGACAGGACAGGACCACAGAGCTGTCAGCCGGCAAACGCGCAGCTTTTCACTGCAGAGGAAGGGTGACCGGGAAGGTGGTTCAGAAAACTCTCAGCCAATGCCTTCGTCAGAGGGGGACCGCAGCCGGCATGCCTCCCCCAGGCCAGGAGCTCTGCCAGGCGGTGGGCGCGGGGTCTCCCCAGTGGGCCTGGGAGGCAGAGCCTGGAGCCACAGTGGCAGCCCTCAGACCTCTGGGCCTCGCAGGACTCGCCCCTCGGGGTTTGGCCTGCCTGGGGCCTGGCACCCTCCCTCTTTCCTTTCCCCCTTTTGGCGCGGGAGCGCCCGTCCCCTCCTGTCCTGCCTTTGTCTCCTCCATATGTGACGCGAGGTTGAGAGGAGACTTCGGAGTTGAGGGTTGATGAGACTGTTGGGGCTGCTGGGGTGGAGAAGGATGTGGGTTCTGTGGGGCCAGGGGCAGGATGCTGGGGACCAAGATTTGTGTCCCACAGTTCTCACGTGGGAACCAGATCCCCACTGCGAGGGCATGAGGAGGCGGGGTCTTCAGGAGGTGCTGAGGTGGAGGTGGGGCCCTGCTAAATGGGATTAGCATCCTTATAGAGAGGAGCCCAGAGTCCCCCCATCCCTTCCCCCGTGTGACGGGCGGTGGGAAAGCAGCATCACCAAACACCAAGTCTGCCTGTGCCTTTCCCTGCACTTGTGGCCTCCAGGCCTGTGAGAAGTGAACTCTGCTTATGAACCACCCAGTCTGCGGCGGCCGAGTGGACTGAGACAGGCCTCCACAGGGCAGGTGCCACCACAGCAGGGATCGGGGCCGTCTGCTCGCTGCTGGGGCCAGGACAGTCTCAACTGCTCCCAGCCCCAGCGGACTGGGTACCCAACACCGAGGCACCACGGCCGTGGTGGGTGCAGCCTGTCCTGGGCGCTCAGAATGTGAAGAGCCCGGGACGGGAGCAGAGGTGCCCCAGGGGCAGAGGCTGGGCAGCCCCGTGAGTGATGTGGTCTCCGCCGCGCCTGGACGGGGTGGATAAATGTGCCCGGCGCCCGTGATCGAGCTGGTAATTACCCTTCACAATGAGTGATATTAATCGTGAAGCACCCAGTGCGCGGCATGAGAATGGCGCCGGGAGCTGGCGGTGGCAGGAGAAGCCATTTATTAGCCTGATAAATGACCAAAAGATGGCCTTTCTGGTCAGCTCCTGACAGGGCTTTCTGATAACGGGGCCAAGGCGAGTCCACCTGTCAGGCAGCCAGGTGGGGCCTGCCCCGTCCTCCCCTGTTCGGCCACCTGGGCTGCCCGGAGTGAAATCGCAGGTTGGGAAGGGGTGCAGAGGCAGGGCCCCTTGCAGGCGAGTCCCAGTTGCTTCCTGTCTCTGGGTGGGGATGGAAGGGTGGGACAGGAAGGAGGCAGCATCCCTCTGAGCTCAGCCTGGGAGAGGCGGGGGGCCCCCTTGCAGAGGGAGGCGTGTGGATGTGCGGGGCAGTGGGGACACAGTGTTTCTGGGCTGGTGATCAGTCTGCTGTAGTCAGGCAGGCGGGGCGGGGGCTGGAGCGGGGTCATGCACGGCAGTGGCCAGAAAGCGTGGCATAAGGTCTGGTGTGCCCGGGAGGACACTGGTGCTAAGTGTCTGCTGTCACCTGCTTGTCTCTGTCACTGTCATCTGATGCCTGACCAGGCTGAGTGTGTGTTTGTTGAATGAAGGCAGGGCTACCGTGTACGTCCTCCCCGCCAGGCCCCTCCACCTCCACTCCTTCCGGAGGGACCGGGCTACCTGCCGTTGCTGTGCCCCCACAGGGAGGCAGATGTCAGCTCCATATGCATGGGGCCTTCTCACCAGACCCGTCCCGACGCGGAGGGCAGTCCCGTGAGGCGACAAGTCCCACAGTCAGCAGTGCCGCTGCTATTAGAAGGTGGTGGTGGACTGAGAGGACATCCGGGCCCCCACCTGCCCGTCCCCATCTCCTGTACATCCTTGGGGTCTCAGCCCAGACGCACTCCCTCGCGGCTCTCCCTGGCCCTCCCGGGCTCCGGGCTCCTGGTTTGTGTCTTTGTCGGCTCCCACTCCACACTGGGATGGGGCCCTGCGCCTTGAGTCCTGCGGGTGCCTCGGCTGCCCTGCGCTGTGAGCTGGCCCGTGCTCAGTGCTCGGTGCGTGCTGGAGAAGCATGTGAAGGCCCGGATGAATGATGCAGACACGGGCTCCAGGGACAGCGGCCCGTCCTCGGAGGTGCCCCTTCCAGGCTCAGCACATGTGGCTCTCAGAGCCTCATTTGTTGGCTCTCCTGGCCTTAGAGGGCAGCCCGAGGGTCCCAGCAGGGCGTCTTGGCTCGGTGGGCTCAGGAGCCGGGGGAGCAGCAAGTCCCGAGTCATTACAAGGCCTGTGCCGACACCGGGTGATTTAGCGGTGTGATTACTTCCTAATGCAGTATCTCGCAAAGCTTTTTATTAGATTTCTCCCCTTTTCCTTCCAAAGCCTCTTTGGAAATAAACACCTCAGGCTGTTATACTTCATACCACTCAGTTTAATTAACTTTTAAATCACATAACGTCCCCCGGACCTCTCTCAGATGGCGGCGGTCGGGCCGGGGTGGGAGCCTTGCTGCCCCAGCCTCTCTGCCCAGGGAGCAGGGCATTGCCTGATCTCAGCCTTGGCAGTCCTGAGCCTGGACTCCCCCCAGTGCAAGGTCCAGTGAGGGGGACCCTTGGAGGGGCAGTGGTTGCTCCTGGGGCTGTGAGTGTAAGGGTGGCAGAGACACCAGCCCCAAGCCAGCTCCTTCCTCCCAGTCCGGGGAACCCAGTGAGCTCCACAGCCTGGTGCTGCGCCGCAGGCATGGGGGTCTGAGCCGAGCTGCCGTCATCCCTGAGAAACTGCCCAAGAGGTGCCTCTCGCCAGGTCAGCAGGCTCCTCGCTCAGTGCCGGGTCACATCCATCCCAAGCTGTGCCCCCACAGCAAGCACTTTCTTTCCTGGGGCTTCTCCCCAACCCTGTTCTGCCTCAAGTCTGGGTCCTGCCCTGAGCCTCGGGCCCCAGGAGGGCCCCTCCCCAGGCCAACAGATTTCTTGAAACAAATCTTGTGACGTCCACCCCCAACGTGGGCACCAGTGAAGGTTCCCAGCTTCTCTGGTTGCCACTGACCCTGTCCGCCCACCCGTGTTGGGCGCTGCCTCCCAGGGCTCTTCCCACTATTGGTCCCAGCCCATTGTTTCTGCCGCTCCAGCTCCTGGGCAGCGGCCAGGCGAACCAGCTATTGGCAGGCAGGCGACTCCAGCTCCCTGAGCAGCAGCTAGGAGGCCTGGCCTTTGGCAGGCAGGCGCCACGGATCTAGGCCCTTCTGCTCCTGCCTGGGATGCAGAGCAGTTTTCGCGGCACTGTAAGTGCCTGTTCCTGAGAAGACAGAGGCCGCTGGCACTGAAGGTGTATCCCCGGCACTTTCTCCTGTGTGGACCTCCCGCCATCTTCCTCGCCATGCCCTCACTGACTGTCCCATTCTAGTTTTCTTCTTCTTGCGACCATTTTGGTTGGCAATTTGTGACTTTCCAGGAATCGTGCATTTCCGCCGAGTTTTCAGACTAACGGTGCTGTCCTGGGCCCCGAGCAGATTCCTCTGGCGCTGGTCACTGGGATGACGCACAATTCACCCGGGGCTTCCTGGGGCCGGGCACTGCTGGGGGCACCTCTCATCCATGAGGGCGGCACATTCGAGATCTGAGCTGTCCCAGCACGGCCTCCCTGTCAGGGTTTCCCGTGACCGCGAGTCCCATCTCCAGGACGAACATGTAGACGCCCTTTCCCCACCTTCTCCATGGGCTCAGCCATCAGCCCCCAACCCTGTGCCGGCCAAGGCCAGGCTCTTGCCGCTCACCCTGGTCTGGTCGTGAGTTACCCCTGCCTCCTACCCCTGTGCTGGCCGAGTCCAGGCTCTTGCTGCCGGCTCTGGTCTGGGCGTGGGTCCCCCGTGCGCCCCCGACCCTGTGCCGGCCGAGGCTGGGCTCCTGCTGCCTGCTCTGGTCTGGGCGTGGGTCACCCCACAGGGTCGCCGTCATCAGTCAGCAGTTGGGCTGGGAGGGCCATGTGAGTACCTGTAGATTCGGGCACAGACGCTTGTGGCCTGTGGGCTCACTTCCTGCCCTCCCCGTCACCTCATTGGCTCCAGCCGGGCTGCCACGGTGGACTCAGGGTCACAGAAGCTCAGGGCAAAACGTTTGCAGACCTCTACCCACGGATGCGACACCAGGCCCTTCTCACATCTCTTCCTGCTCTCTGATGCCCGGAAGCTGCTTCCTGTGGGGGCCCCACGCAGGGCTGGGCAGGTTTCAGTGTGGCCCTCCCCGCTCCCCGTCCAGGAGGGGAGGAGCTCCTAGTTCGGAGGCCGCCGTGTGCAGGGTCTAGCCTGCGGTGAACACGTGTGTTTGCTGTTGTCACAATCACTGCCACCACCAGCGGCTGGGCAGGGCCAGTGTGCAGGGGTGGGCAGTGCGCTGACGGATTGCAGGGCTAACCCTGTGCCCTGGGGTGCCTCTTCCCCTCTGCGAACTCGGGCAACCATGGCTTTGGGGGTCCCAGGACCTGGGCTCAGCCCCATGCCTTCTCCGACCCAGGCAGGCTCTGCCAAGTCATCCGTGCAGCTCCCCGGATGTCTTGAGCACAGGCCCCGGGGCAGCGAGATCATCTGCCCAAGCCCTGACCTGCCATCTGGAGCCCTACAGGAACTTGGGGTACCCCCACCTGGACCCGCAGCCAGTGGAAAGCAGCAGCTTCTGTTCATGGTACCAGGGGGCTGAGCCAGGCCCGGGCAGCTAGGTGTCTCCAGAGATGGTGGTGTGGGGGGGCGAGTTCCTGGGAGGCAGGGTAGACGCCTCATAAGATAGAACTTTCTGTGTGCAGGGATGCCTGGCAGTGGGAGCTGCCTGGAGGCGTGGGTCCAGAGGGGCCCTCGGGACCTGACTGGGTGCCTGTCGGTTCTGCCCTGTTCCCCCGGAAGGGGAGGCCTGCTCAGGGGTTTCTGACCGAACACCAGGCCCAAGGGAAGCCACTGCCCTGGCCGCCACTCACCCACAACCACTCAGATTAAGGCAAACGAGAATGGTGAGAACAAACGCCTCGCAGAGCTGTTCCGGAAATTAGATTTTTCCCCTTAAGGTCACTCACTCCACTGGAAAATTAACCAATATTTTCCTAATCAAAGCGGGGTTGTTTCTTCCTCAGAGGAAGGTGGCCGCCCTTCCGGCGCTCGTCATTCATCTCGGAGGCAGCTCCCGCGTGGGCTCTTGCTTTATTAAATAAACTCTGGTTTTTACGGCCGCCTCTCCGTGCCGTCTGCCCCCCTCACCCCGTCCAGGGAGAGCCGCCTCGGGTGTTGGGCGCGGCGCCGTCCTGCTGCCGCCGTGGGAGCAGGGAGCCTTCTTGAAGCCAGGACACTGCCGCTTCCCGTTCTTGGCCACACCGAGCACGACTTCTCAGGGCCTGTCCAGCAGTGCAGGCTGACGAGGGCGAGGACCCAGTCGGCCACCTCAGCGAGGTCCTGGCTGCCCCTCCACAGACAGCCCTGAGTGCCCCCGCCTGCCTGCCACTGTCTGCACGGGGAGGGTCGACCATCAGGGGTCCAGGCAGCACTTCATAAAGCAAAGCTTCACCCAGATAAGACGTCTGGGCTGCCTGGGGGCTCTGCGTCTGCAAAACAGTACCTGTGAAAATAAAGAGCCATAGGAGTCGTGGGCTGGAAGGGCGACTGGTAAACATGGCCCCTCCTCGCTTGGACACTCGTGCTGCCCATAACGAGGACATGGATGAGGGACCTCCCACAGAGCAGCGCTTCCCAAGTGCTGCTGAGTGAAGAAGCCCTTGACAGCCTCGCACAGCGTCGGCTCCCTGACCCCGCAGGCACACGTGTGTGTGCGTGTCCGTGCGTGTGTGTCCGTGCGTGTGTCCCCGTGCGTGTGTGTCCATGCATGTGTGCATGTCTGCATGCGTGTGTGTGTCCGTGCATGCGCGTTTGTGTGTGTGTGTGTACATGTACACCCGTGCTCACGAACAGGCCAGAGGGCTACATGCCGTCACCTCTGTGCCCCTGCTGGTGTGATTCTGAGTGACTGGGTGATGAGTGATGAGTATTATTTTTATATTTCAAAATAGTGTGAGAAGGCGGCTATTCTATCAAGGCACAGACCAGTGGGCAAGGATCTTGGTGGTGGGGACACGCAGTCCTGTGGGGGACACGGGCTCCCCCTGTGGGGACGTGGCATCCCCTAGGTTGCTATGGGCAGAGTCACCTCCGGGGCCCCTGGCTTATCCTCAGCAACCCAGAATTAAGTGACATCTTTCTCATTCTCTGGACCAGCTGTTTTCCAGAGCAGGTCAGACAGAGCTCAGCTCCCCCATCTGCCAGGATTCAGCCTTGGGCTCTCGGAACCAGAAGCGCAAATCCCAGTGGTGCCCCTTGAGGGCTCACACAGCCTTCCCATAACCCTCGTCTTCTACTCCTGGTAGGGCCTTGAATCCCAGGAGATCTTGCTCTCCCATAAGAAAAGCAGCTGTGAAAGCACAGCCAGGCCTGGTGACTGGCCCCAGCCTCCGAGGAGGCAGCAAGGAGTGCCGTGGACTGCGGCAAGCTTGGATAGAGCGTCCTATGCAGCACGAGGGCCCAGCATTTCCACCGGTATTCAAACGGAGCCAGAAACTTCCTGTTTCCAGCGGCCTGAGACCCCGAGCTATCCGTCATGCCTTGGCATGCACACAGCCCACCCACACCTCTGTCTACCTGAGTGGCCGATGGTCAGCCACACACACCAGGAAGCCTTTGCCCGGGCTGGTGGTGGTGATGCACCCGGCCGCTTGCTTGTTGGCATGTGAGTCCCGACCCCTCTTGAGGCTGCAGCAGGCATGAATGTTGTTGAGGGAGGAAGAGTGGCCTGCAGACCCAGCCCTGAAGGTGACACTAGGTCTGTGTGCCCCAAGGAGCCCCTCCACCATCGTCTCTGCGCAGACCCCAGCCCTGTCCCACCACATCCCACACTGGGACTCCCAGCCGCTTCTCTGTCATGAGAGCCCACAGTTCATTTGAAAACCAGTGTGGTCAGGGCCCAAGACTGGCTTGCATCTGGGTGGCCTGTTAGCCCTGGAGAAGCCGGCTGTGCGGCTAAGCAGCTGCCTGGGTGAGAGTGGGAGCATCGCAGGTCACAGGGACCTGCTGTCCCCTCAGCACGTGGGAGCCTCACTTGACACGGCGAGTGGAGGCCTGGAGCCGGCCGAGGGGTGCTAGGCAGGCCGATTCGTTCATTCTGGTACACAACATGTAGCAAGCGCGTCCCGTGTCCTGGGCCCAGGGACGCCGAAGCGATGGGGACTAAGGCCTGCCCAGGGCTGAGGTCTCCCCACTGTGTGCATCCAGGCTTTGGGAGGTGGGCCGACAGCAGCTGCTGGACAGCGCCAGAGCTGCTCTGCTCTCTCCCGGGAACCTTCCGGCTGAGCTTCCCTGCAGTGGCCACCCAGTGGGGGTTGGGTTGTGTGGGACAGAGGACAGCTAGAGGATAGAGGTCTCCACTGTCTCCTGGTAGTCGGGCCAAACCTTCCAGAGTCACCTAACGCTGCACACCCTGGTCCGCCCTGCGGCCTCCACCAGCACTGCCTTCCGTGCCTGGTTTACTGCTCCATAATCCAGCGGCTTCTGCAGTTCCAGCACGTTCGGATGTGTCCCGAAAGAAAACCAGTGCTTCCGAAACGGAAAAGGACAAACGTGAGTTTGTCCTTCAAACAAACACCCTGGACCAGGGAGAAACTTGCTGTTCCCAGGACGGATGGGAAAGTCAGAGGCCTTTAAAACATCATTTCCAAAATTAAATCACAGAAAGATACCTGCCGGATGTGAGGAGATTATCTGTGTTCCATTCTTGGGGCCAAGGAGCAAATCAGCTGCAGAACATGTTTTGAAAGGTCTCTTTGTTATGAATGTGGTCAATGAAAATACAGAGCCATCAGCAGGACGCGACCCTCCCCCTGCAGGATGAAGAACCTCCCGTGATATCATTCAAGCCCCACGAGCCAAGCCACAGAGAGCAAACAGCAGCTTCATACAGGCTGCGGGTGCTGATGAAATGGAAAAGGCACTTCACACATCTTGCACACGCAAATTGCATCAGGCGGAGTATTTTTTGCAAAGAATGAAGCACTTCCTCCTCCTCGGCTCCTGGGGGGGTCTGGAGCAGGGACTGCGGCCTCGGGCTCCTCTGGGAACAACACAAATGCAAACACAGCATGTCTTCCTGAGGCGCGGGCCGGACGCTTGATCACCCTTTCCTCCGCCCACTCCTTGTGGGGGCGACTCCTGGTCCCCGTGACCTCCCAGGGCCGGACAGTAACCTCCGTGGCTGGATACACTCGGCCCAAGCAGCCCCTGGTATCTGTAGACTCCGGTTCCGGAGGGCACCTTGGGCACGAGTGACCCTTGGCATCTCACAGAGTCCCTTGGGATCTCACGGGGTCCCTTGGGTGCTGGCTCCTCTGGTGGCTGTAGTGTCATCCATCTGCTGGTGTTTATACATGTCCTGAACCCTCCACGGAAACGCTGTCCGTGAGGCCTGACCCCCTTTATGTCTCCTGTCCCAGCCGGAACCTCGAGTGTCTTTGCAGAGCTGGAGGAAGGGGCAGTGTTCCAGGGGCTGTCAGCCGTGGACGTCCAGGTCTGCAACGCTGGGGGCGGCCTGTGCTGCCGACCAGCCCCTAGCCCCACGGGAAGGGCAACCGGAGGAGCCTGGCCCTGGAAGGTTCCCCACTGTGGTCTGGGGCAGGACGGGGCTGGCCCTTTCTGCAGTTCTGGATACTGGTGCTTTAGGGAAAGGCCTTGGGTTTCAGCTACAGCCTGAGACTGCCTGTGTGGCTGTCCCTTCCCCAGTGACGTTGAACACATGTGCGCGTCTCCCTGGTCATGGGCACCATCCTGGCACCAACTAAGTCTCCCAGTCTGTTCCCGGGCACCTCCCCTCCCTTGGGGAGTGTGGAGAGAAGAGCCAGGCACAGCTTTGCCCCCGAGGCAGCAGGAGGCCTTTCCTAGGGCCTGGAGGGATCTCTGCCTCTCCAGAAGCAGCTCCTGGCTCTGAATACCCAAGAGCCGAGGGCAGAGAGGACGCCAGCGATGGTGTGGAGCGTGTCCATCTCCTAAACAGCGCTCCTCCCCGTGAGCCGGAGCCCGACGCGTGTCCGCATGGAGCTTGTCCATCTCCTCAACAGCCCTCTTCCCCGTGAACCAGAGCCCGATACATGTCTGCTTGGTTCCGGGGTGCTGTTTGTGGTGAGTCCCCATGCAGGGCAGCGGAGGGAGGTGACGGCTGTAACACACCAAGGTCGGAGCCGCCGGCCTCTCCCACATTGACATTCTGCGCGCTGCCTGTGTGTGACCAAGTCTCCCTCCGGAGTGCTGGGCTCTGCGTCAGCGTCAGAAAAGCTACAGACAAGATGGGAATCATGCATCTCCCGACCCTGAACCCAGCAGGCTGCGCCAGGCGTTAAGTAGCTGGTCAGCACGTCAGGCACACAGGATCGCTGGGAGGGAAGAGGAGACCCCTTCGCTCCGCTCTCTCCGCTGCAGTCAGGGCCTGCCTCCCGTGCCTGCCAGCTGGGGCCATGGCTGCACAGGCCCTGTGCCCAGTGTGACTCCAGGAGCCCTGGGCTCAGGCCCCTCCTCCCTGCACCCCTGTCCTGCTTCTGATGGCGGGACAGTGGCCCTGGCTGTGCTGACCCACTGACCCGCGGCACACTGTCTCCGTCCTGGCAGCAGCTGCACAAGGCAGGCTTTCCTGTCCCACTCGCAGAGGACAGACGCTCGGGCGCTGGAGTGGTTTGGACGGTGTGGCCACAGCCCTGCTGACCGCCCCTCCACCCCCTGCAGGAGCATCGAAGGATTGGATGCAGCCAGACGGGGCCACTCTGTCAGTGCCCAGCCTGTGCCAAGCCACAGCAGGATGTCCTGAGGGCAATGTGGAGAAAGGAGGGCTGGGTCCTGGGCTCCCCCCGAATCTTTGGGGGACGGTCACCAAAGGGAAGTGCTGGGCACATGGCAGCCTCAGGGAGCACCTTCCCGGGCCAGCTGTAGGCCCGTCCCAAGCTGCGTCCCCTGCCCCTCCCCCTGGGCCGGCCCTGCCCCCTGCAGGGCTCTGTGTAAAACTCCTTCAGTGTGTCCCCTGCCTGCCCCTGCCCCCTGCCCCTCCCCCTGCAGGGGTCCGGGTAAAGCTCCTTCAGCAGCACGGCACCTCGAATGCCGTCCATGTCCCACACCTCGCGTCTCAGGGTCTGCGGTGGGGCACCCAACCAAGGTCTCTCCCCAGGTCTCCCACCAGCCTCGAGGTGGCCCCTCGTGCCCCTGGGCCCCTGCCTGTCCAGCAGCGGCAGCTGGGGTTCCCTGTCCGCTGGGAGCACTTACTCAAGCATGAGATTTTGGCAGGGGGGCCTTTGGGAACACCACACTTCTCCCCAAGGCCACACAGGGGATGGCAGAGGGTCCCTGGGAAAGTGTGGACACTCGTGGGTCCCTGGGGAGCCCCTGGCACGCCGCTCTGTAGCTGGATGTGAGTTGAGCAGTTCAGCCGTGTGGAGGCTCCGTGACACTGGCCAGGACACACATGGAGTTGTGGGGGTTTTTAGTTTAGTTGCCTTCTAGTGGCAGTGAAACCGCGCTGACTTGCACAGGTGTTCCGGCGTAGGTTCCACTCGCTGCCCTTCCCGGCCCCACTCACATCCTAAGGGTGCTCAGGCCCCTCGGGGGAAACCAGACTTCTGAGTGTCCCCACCCTGCCCCTAGCCACGGAGTGGCCATGGCTGGAGTCGAAGAGATTCAGAGGCCGACAGCCGAGGGGAGGTTTGAACCTCACTCACATCAGTGGGAGCCGACGCTCATTTCCGCATCGCCCACGCTGTCTGGGGAGGAGGCGCCTTCGCTTCCGCGTGGCCTGCCGTGGGGCTTCTTCCTGCAGCGGGCTCTCCTGGGTGCTCCAGGAAGACGGAGCTGGGACAACGCGTACCACTCCAGAAGTGAGTCTTCAGCTCGGGTCTCCTCCCGGCCTTGGTTTCTGACTCCTTCGTGTTAGGAAGGAGGCCCCCAGGAGGAAGCACGCACTTTGGCAATGAGACGTTTTAATTGCATCTTAAAATAGCATTGCAGTAAAGAACACCAAACCGTGACTAACCAATTGCACTTCAGGAAGCCCTCAGCACAGTCAGACACGGGGACGTGCGGAAAAGCTGCCCACTCGTGGACGCCCATCAAGCCCCCTCAGGAGGGCTGGATGACAGAGGAGGTCTACACCCCACCTGGGCCCCTTCCCCAGGTTCAGCCTTTATCGTGGCCTCCCTGGCCGTGAGGGACGTCTCCGCAGGAGCTCCCCAGGTCCAGCGTTGCCTGAATGTGGAAGACGGAGGGAAGAGTGTTGCTCTTTAGTTGATTTACTGCCGAAGCACCTGTAAGGCCCAGGAAGACAGAGAAAGAGGCCAGAAAGAGCATCATTCTGCAGGGCTCAAGGTGAACCTGGCTCGCTTTCAGAGGAGTAGGGCAGCGGAGGCACCCAGACCCTAATTGCACAGGATCCCAGAACTGTGCCGTCGGGGCCTCATGTGTGGTCTTGGTGGAGAATGACCAGGGCTGTTCTCCAGCCCCCGTCCTCCAGATGGTCCCCAGAGGGACTCACACACTCAAGGAACGCGCTACTGGGAAGCCAAGACGCCATTCAGTACCAGCTGCCCCACTGCGGGCTTCGCTCAAAGACTGTGCTGGAGCCTGGCCTCGGACTCACCCCAGCCTGCCCCTGAGCTCCAGGCAGGGCACCCTCCCAGTCCAGGAGCCAGCCCCAAGGCAGCCCGTGTGCTGAGCCACAGGGAGGGCCAGTGTGGGCGAGGGGCTGACGTGTGGGGACGCAGCTGCGCAGCACTCAGAGGCCCTGCCCACCCTCCCCTCCGGGACACAGCCTGGCCATCCCCTGGGCCTCGGCTGCCTTGCAGGGGCCCCGGGTGAGGAGTGGGAGGTGGAAGCCTGCAGCTGCAGGCAGTAGCTGCTCAGTCAACGATGGACCCAGCAATGGACGAAGGCCTTCCTTGGGGACCTGAAGACATGCAGCAGTCTGTCCCTCACGGGCTTGGGTGGCTCCAGTTACTCCACTCGCTAGGGACAGGCCGGGGGGGCCAGTGAGCACGCGGCATTGTGGCAGCTCAGGCAAGAATGCGCCGGAAGGGATTCTGGCAGCCTGTGGACTGGGAGAACCCTTTCCAGCTGCCAAGAGTTGCCCTCTGGATCCTGAGTGTGGGGTCAGGCCTGGCTGTGATGGCCAACGCCTGACTGCTGAATGCAAGGCCGCCTCAGGCCTCCAGGGCGGGAGCCACAGGGAGCTGCTGAGTTTCCACAGGGCCACGGGGGCTGCGGCCAAACGGAGCGGGAGCACAGGTGGGAAGGGCGTCTGTGAAAAGTGAAATCTGTTGCCACTTCCTCTAGCTTAATTACCGGCATGGCAGTTGCAGAGTTGAAATGCAGCTTGAAAAGCCTTTGTGAGTAATTAGTGTCAAACACACAAGATCTACAAAGCCATAAACTCGCAGCTTGGTGATATTACCAAGTACTCATTAAGAAAGAAAAAAAGAAAATTCCCTTTCATGATCAGATTTTCAGCCCTGCCAAAGATGAAAAACAAGGCAATTTGCAGCTGATGGCGACGCCGGGGGTAAGTGGCATCCACAGGAAGATGGTGTCCGAGTGCGGCGAGCAGGCAGGGCCTGCTGAGGGCTAGGTGGTGATGGCATGATTTTGCTTGGCTACCGGGTTCTCGGCCAGGGAGCACCTGATTCCCAGCAGAGATGGAATCCCAGCTCAGGAAGGTGAGACTCCTGTGAGGGCAGAGGGGAGGCACCCGGCCAGAAGGATTGGGGGTCTCCCCATTTCACAGGATGGGACACTGAGGCTGAGCTCACGCCAGGACAGGGACAGCAGAGTCACGGCCGAGGCCATCTGCCCCACGAGGGAAGCAGCGCCCGCCTTCCTTGGTGGTTGGGGAAGACTGGACTGGCCCCTTGGGTCCTTACCAGCCTCAGCCACTGTGGGCTGGTCCAACTTCAGGCAAGTGTCAGGCCACTGGCCTGGGAGGCTCTGAGAACGACAGCTTCTGTCCCGTGCGTGACATGGCACCCACTTTCATCCTGGGGCCCACAGCTGCCAGGAGAGGTCGCGCCGAGGCCAGGAGGCTCAGCAGCTGGTTCGATGACTTTCTCTTTGCTGAGGAAGTCAGGACAGAAGCTTCCAGAAGCTTCTAGTTGACAGGCCGCTCAACTTGGTATAAAACAGAAAATTTCTGTGCCTGTGCTGCCAGGCTGTGAATGACTTCTCGTCTGTTTCATGAGACGCAACTTCAGCCCAGGCAGGCATCAGACGCAGCCGGGCGAGACGCAGAGCCAGGAGCCTCCTCGCCCCCCATGTGAGTGACTGGAGAGACGAAATTCTCAAAGTCATGTCACTTACGGGGATATTTTTAACCCAGGACCAGGGAAGCACAGCTCTCATTGGTGGCAGTGTGCTCTGGCACTCGGGCAGCAGGCAGCAGCCAGGCTATCAGGACGTGCTCAGGCCCAACAGGGCCTCCAGAGCCGCACCTGTCCCCAGAGTAGAGCCGGCCCGGGAGCGACCTTGGCCACATCTACTCCCAGCAGCCGCCAGCAGTGGAGAGCCGTGCCTGGCCCAGAGATGTGGGCATCACATCCAGGCTGCAAACGCCCAGGAACTACCTGGCCCCACCAGGGTTCGCTGTATCCTGGCTTGGCCTGCATGGCCTCTCGCACGGTCCGCTCACCCAGGTCAGGGCTGGGGCATGCAGGGAGTGTGTAGTGACGTTGGGCAGAGGGAGGCTGCTCAGGTCCAAGTAGGCAGAGAAACCGCAGGCCCAGGCCACTAAGGCCTTGAACTGCAGGAGCTCTAAGCTGCTGTGGCTGTTTTATTTTGTTTTCAGACGGAGTCTCATTCTGTCGCCCAGGCTGGAGTGCAGTGGCGCAGTCTTGGCTCACTGCAACCTCTGCCTCCCGGGCTCAAGTGATTCTCCTGCCTCAGCCTCCCCAGTAGCTGGGATTACAGGTGCCCACCACCATGCCCGGCTTTTTTTTGTATTTTTAGTAGAGACGGGGTTTTGCCACGTTGGCCAGGCTGGTCTCGAACTCCTGAGCTCAGGTGATGCATCTGCCTTGGCCTCCCAAAATGCTGGGATTACAGGTATGAGCCACCGTGCCCAGCTTGTTTTACTGTTTATGACGTGGCTCTGTTGCCACTAGGACAGATATTTGTACAGCCCGATTCGAAGACTGTGCAGAGGCATCTTCCCAGATACCCCAGGGTGCACTGCAGTCAAGGAAGGCTCCGTGGAGGAGGTGGCCTGGAGCTGGGGCTCACGGGTGAATCAGAGTTTGTCTGGCTGGGTCGGGAAGATGTTTCTGGCTGCAGGACCTCACGTGCTCATGTTCACCGGCTCCAGGGCACCTGGTGTGCAGGGAGAGTGGAGAGGTAGACCTTGGGCTCCAGGCCAAAGTTGGGGGAAGAGAGTGTCAGACCTGGGCTTGAGGGACAACTCTGATGTCGTCATGGGGGGACAGTTGAGGAAAGGGTGGGGTGTGGCTCACTTGTCTGACCCTCGCCCATGTGGAGTGCCCGCCATGCTGGGCCCTGCTGCAGGTGGTGGACGCGCAACAGTAATGCAGGGGTCCTGCTCTGCCTGGGCACGTCTTCCAGCAGGGACTGGGGGACCGAGGCCCAGGCAGGGTCTGTGCTCCATGCCCGGGTGGTTATGGGGGGAGGGAGGGAGCCTGGGCCCTGGCCGTGGGTGGACCTATGGCTTGTTGGCCTGATGCCAGCTGCCCCATCTCTCAAGCTTTAAGAAGCCAGGACCAGCCCCTTCCTCCATCCAGATGGTCTCTGACGTTGCCCTAGGGGCCGGAGAGGGGTGGGGGATGTTCTAACTGAAGGACCTGGGCAGCCTGGAGCCCTTCTGTATCTTCTGGCCAATGGTTTTATCTGGTCTGCTGCCTCCCAAGCCTGCACATCCCATCGCGCACACATTTAAACTGTTAGAAATTTGACTAGTCAAATTCCTTTGAATAAGCCAGAAACGCTCTCTATGGCCCTGTGGATCTGCCTCCAGTTCCCCAGAACGTTCTGTTTTTGGAGCCTTTGTGAAGAGGCTGGGGGTTTGTCAGTCCCACTTGGAAGCAAACAGGCTGGTTCCCCACCCAGGTCCCAGCTTCTCCTGTGGGCAGCTGGCCTGAGAGCTGAGCCACTCCCCAGGACATGGCACCGGGCAGGCGGGACACTTTCCTGCCAGGCAGGAGGCGGAGCCTTCCCCAGGACCCTGAGTGTCTGTCCTGGGTGGGGACTAGACAGTGACCACCACCTCGACCCTGGGCAAGCCCACCTAGGGCACCCACCACCACCAAACCCTGCTCCACCTGCACCAAGCTGCGGCCAGCCCCTTTTGCCGCTAGCCTAAATGACTGTGAGGAGTCTATGGGGGAGGGCCTCCCTGTCGCTGTAAAGCACAGGAACAGGACATCCCTGCCCCAGGTCTCAGAGCTGGCTGGCCGTCTGCGAGTGGGACCCGCGGCCATTGGCCAAGCTTAGGCCACATGAGCTGGGACTGGCAGGCAGTTCCTGGCTGCCTCAGATCTGGGGTCCAGACCCTCTGCTGGCCTCCCAGAGCCTGGCGTGTCTTTGCACACTCTGTCCTTGTCCCCAGCCTCCCCGCCTCCCCGCCAGGGTGTACCTGGAACCTTAGATAGTCTTACCTGTCAGTCATACCTTCTTCTCAGCCAGGGATCGTGGACGGCAGACATTCACGCTGTGGTCAGTGGCTGGGCCTTTCTCAAGAAGCAACTTGAGATGTCATCTACAGAGCCGTGCAGCCATCACCACAGTCTATCTTGGAATGCCTTTATCACCCCGGAAGGAAATCCTGCCCCATAGCCATCCCCCGCCCGGCCTCAGCCATCAGCAGCCACTGTCTGCGTTCTGTCTCAGACTCCCCACCTGTGGCGCTGCAGGGAGATGGGCTCAGTGGCAAGTGGTCTCTGACGTCTGGCATCTTTCGCTGAGTGTAAGGTTTTCACGGTTCACTCACGTTGGACCTTGTGCTGATGCTCCATTTGTTACCGATGAATCCTATGGTCTGTTGTGTGGATAGATCATGTTGTTTATCCGTTCATCAGTGGATAGAACATTTGAGTTGCTTCCATTTGGGGCTTTTACACACAGTGCCGCTGTGAACATTCGTATACAAGCTTGTGTGTGGAAATGCATTTTCGTTTTTCTTGGGTGTACACCCATAAGAGGAAGTGCTGGGTCACGTGGTAATTTAACATTGAGCTTTGTGAGGAGCTGCCTGTTCTCCCAGTTTCTCCCCATCTTCCCCAACACACGTCACTGTCTGGTTTCTTTTCTTTTCTTTTTCTTTTTCTTGAGATGGAGTCTCGCTCTGTTGCCCAGGCTGGAGTGCAGTGGTGCAATCTCAGCTCAGTGCAAACTCCACCTCCCGGGTTCACGCCATTCTCCTGCCTCAGCCTCCAGAGTAGCTGGGACTACAGGCGCCCGCCACTTCGCCCGGCTAATTTTTTTGTATTTTTATTAGAGACGGGGTTTCACTGTGTTAGCCAGGATGGTCTAGATCTCCTGACCTTGTAATCCGCCCGCCTCAGCCTCCCAAAGCGCTGGGATTACAGGCATGAGCCACCGCGCCCGGCCCTCTTTTTTTTTTTTTTGAGACAGAGTCTCATTCTGTTGCCCAGGCTGGAGTGCAGTGGCTCCAACTCCTGGGTTCACGCCGTTCTCCTGCCTCAGCTTCCTGAGTAGCTGGGACTACAGGCGCCCGCCACCACGCCCGGCTAATTTTTTGTATTTTTAATAGAGATGGGGTTTCACCTTGTTAGCCAGGATGGTCTCTATCTCCTGACCTCGTGATTCGCCCGCCTTGGCCTCCCAAAGTGCTGGGATTACAGGTGTGAGCCACCGCGCCTGGCCGCCTGTCTACTTTTATGATGCTTTTCCATCCCAGGGGCTGCAGGTGCCGCTGGGTTAGAGGGTCCGTGAACCTCCTGAGATTCAAATGTAAAATACGCAGTGGGTGTTGCGTGGGTTTCGGGTAGAGGGACTGTGGCCCCTGCATGAGGTTAGGAACATGTTTCCCAGTCTAGGCAGAGCCATGCGGGAATCGCCTCTAGACGCCCAAGAGGGAGCAGTTGTGGCTGGAGCAGCAGCACGCTGCCGCGTTTCACCAGGCCGGCCTGTGACAGCTGGACCTGCCCACGATGCCACCACCTTCTCCTGCCAGGGCTTCCCTGTTTGCTGAGCCAGCGTTATTGATGCGTCGCCGTCTGTATACACGCACCCGTGAGGCCCTCACCACAGTCAAGGCAGTGAATAGACCCTTCGCCCCCAGATCCCAGGCCCCTGTGCAGCCCGCCTTGCCCCTCCCACTGTAACCCGACCCCAGGCAGCCACGGATCCTTCTGTGTTTCCTGTCACCACGGGTTCATCCACGTTTTCTAGAGTTTCTGTAAGTGGAATCATGCAGCATCTAGCCTTTCTTGTCTGGGTTCTTCCACTAAGCGTAATTAGTTTGAGATTTATCCATGTTGCTATGGTATCAACAGTTTATCCCTTTAAAATCACAGGGATAGATCACAATGTCTTCATCCGTCCAGATGTTGAGGGGCATTCCGGTGGCTTCCAGCGTGGGGTACGGGTGTTCTGGTGGCTTCCAGCGTGGGGCTGTTGCACATAAAGTGCACAGTGACCATTCACACGCAAGCTTTGCACGGATGCTTATTTCCTTTTCTCTTGGCTAAATCGGTGTGGAACTGCTTGATTGTGTGGTCCGTGTCGGTTTAACTTTACCAGATGTTGCCAAGCTGTTTTCCAAATGCCTGCACCATTTTACATTGCTGTCAGCAGTGTAGGAGACTTCTAGTTTCTCCACATGGTCACCGGCACTTGACATGATCAGTCTTTTTCATTTCAGTCCTTCTGAGAGGTGACTGACGGCATCTCACTGCGGTTTTCATTTGCATTTTCCTCATGACGAATGACATTGAGCGTCTCTTCATGTGCCGGCTTCCCGCTCTTTGGGGAAGTGCCTGTTCACATCTTTTGCCGATTATGTATTGGGTTATATGCTTTCTTAATCAGTGTTGAGAGTTTTTTGTGTACTCCAGATGCAAATCCTTTATACGTTATCCTAATGTATATATAAAATGTATTTATATGTACATTGCCAGTGTTCTCTCCTCGTGCATGACATGTCTTTTCATTCTCTTAATGTCTTTTGAAGAGCAGACATTTTTAATTTTGATGAAGTCTAACTTACCAGTCTTTTATTGAGTGTGCTTTTGCTGTCATATCTAAGAAATCTTTACCTAACCCAAGGTCACCAAGACTGCCTCTGTTTTTTTTTCTTGTAGAAGTTTTATAGTTTTAAAATTTACATTTGTGTTCATGATCCATTTTGAGTTTTTGTTTTTGTTTTTGTTTTTTTTGTATATGATGCAAAGTCTGGATTGACTGTTTTTCATTTTTTATTGCATACGAAGGTCCAGTTACTCCAGCATCAAGATTATCCTTTTTTATTGAATGGCCTTTTGCATCTTTGTCAGCCTGCTAGGATTTTAATTGGAATTATGCTGACTCTACAGATCATTTTGGGAGTAAATGACATCTTAACACTATGGAAACTTCTAATCTATGAACAATTTATCTCAGCAATGTGTTCTCATTTTCAGTGTGCGGGTGGGTGTCAGAGGCATCTGAACCAGAGTGATTCCATCTTGAATAAAGACTGGGTGAAATAAGGCTGAGACCTATGGGACTGTTTTCCCAGCAGGTTAGGTGTTCATAGTCACAGGATGAGATAGGAGGTCCACACAAGACGCAAGTCACAAAGACTTGGCTGATAAAACAGGTCGCAGTAAAGAAGCTGGCCCCAAACCCACCAAAACCAAGAGAGCCATGAAAATGACCTCTGGTCAGCTGGGCACGGTGGCTCATGACTGTAATCCCAGCACTTTGGGAGGCTGAGGCAGGCAAATCCTGAGGTCAGGAGTTCGAGAACAGCCTGACCAACATGGTGAAACCCCGTCTCTACTAAAAGTACAAAAATTAACTGGGCATGGTGATGCGTGCCTGTAGTCCCAGCTGCTCAGGAGGCTGAGGCAGGATTGCTTGAACCTGGGAGGCAGAGGTTGCGGTGAGCCAAGATTGCGCCACGGCACTCCACCCTAGGCAGCAGAGTGAGACTCCGTCTTAAAAAAAAAAAAAAGAAAAGAAAAGAAAAAAGAAGTGATCTCTGGTCATCCTTACTGCTCATTATACTGTAACTATAATGCATCAGCCTGTGAAACGACACTCCCACCAGTGCCATGACAGTTTGCAGATGCTATGGTAACATCAGGAAGTTACTCTATATGGTCTGAAAAGTGGAGGAACCCTTAGTTATGGGAATTGCCTACCCCTTTCCCAGACAACTTATGAATAATCCACCCCTTGATTAGGATATAATCAAGAAATAACTATAAGTGTTAGTCAAGCAGCCCACGTCACTGCTCTGCCTATGGAGTAGCCATTCTTCTCTTTCTTTACTTTCCTAATAAACTCGCCTTTACTTCACTGTATGGACTCACCTCGAATTCTTTCTTGTACGAGATCCAAGAATGCTTTCATGGGGTCTAGATTGAGACCCCTTCCTGATAACATAGGTATTTCACATCTTTTTCAGATTTATCCCAAGTATTTTAGATTTTGATATTATTGTAAAAGGGTTTTGTTTTTATGTTTAATTTCTGTTGCTACTATATAAAAACAATTCATTTGTATATTGATCTTTTTATTTGGCAACTTCGCTAAACTTATGTGTGAGTTCCAGTAGCTTCTTAGTATATCTGATGGGATTTTCTCCTTAGACAATGATATTATCTGTAAGTACACTTGGACTTCCACTTATCCACACTGGATGCTTGTGAAGTTCCTTGTTCTTGTGTTATTTCACTAGCTAGAACCTCCATGATGATGCTGAATACAAGCAGTGAGAGTGAACATCCTTATCCTGTTTCAGATCTGAAGGAAAAGCATCCAATCTTTAGCCATTAAGTGTGGTATTCTTTGTGTGTCATTCATAGATACCCTTTCTCAGGCTGAGGAAGTTCTCTTCTAATCCTAGTTTGCTGAGAATTTATTTTATTTTATTTTATTTTATTTTTGAGGAATGCCTGTTGGGTTTGATCAGATGCTTTTTCTGCATTTATTGAGTTGATCATGTGGTTTTCCTTTTGTACTTTGTTAATATATGGAATTACTTTGATTTTCTAGGGTTAAACCAACCTTGTATTCTTAGGATAAACCCCACTTAGTCATAATACATTATCATTTTTACATGTTATAGGATGTGAATTGCTAACCGTTTTGTTTTGAAGTTTTGCATAAATATTCCTTAGGGTTGTTCCATAGTTTTGGGGGGGCTTGTAATGTCTTCTGATTTGTATATCAGTAATGCTGGTCTCACAGAGTGAGTTGGAAGGCATTCCTCCTCGTCAATTTTCTTAAAGAGTTCATGTGGAATTCTTGATTAAAACAAACTGGAAAAAAACAATTCATGTAGAATTGATATTTTCTTTTTTAAATGGCTGATACAATTCATCAGCAAACCCATTGAACCTTGAAGTTTTTTTTCGTGAGGTTTTAGCTACACATCAATGTCTTGATAGACATAGGGTTATTCACATTATCTTTTTATTTTGTGGTGAGCTTTAGTAGTTTGTATCTTCAGAAGTTTGTCCGTTTTATCTGTTTTCAAAGGTATTGGCATAAAGTTATTCATAATTTCTCTTACTATCCTTTCAACTCTGTAGGATCTGTAGTGCTGTCACCCCTCTTGTTCCTGATGTTAGTAATTGGTCTCTTCTCTTTTATTCCAGGTTAGTCTGGCTAGAAACAGCTTTTGGTTTTATTATTTCTACTGCTTTTTTGTTTTCTTTCACCAGTTGTTGCTTTGATCTTTATTTTCTTTCTTCTGCTTACTTTGTCTAATTTGCCCTTCTTTAGTTCCTAAAGGGCGGAGCTGAAGTCTCTGATTTGAGACCTTTCTTCTTTTTTTAATGTGGACATTCAGTGCTATGAGTTGCCCCCTAGTTTCTGCTTTAGTGGCATCCCACAAATTCTGATATTTTGTTTTTATTTTCATTCAGTTCAAATCACTTACTAATCTCCCTTTTTATTTCTTCTTTGATCTATGGGTTATTTGGAAGTGTGTTGGTTTCCACATTTTTTTAAAATCTCCAGATACCATTCTGTTACTAATTTCTCATTTAATTTCATTGTAGTCAGTGAACATTCTCAGAACGGTCTGAATCCTTTTACTTTTTTTGGAGACGGAGTCTCATTCTGTCACCCAGGCTGGAGTGCAGTGGCACAATCTCGGCTCACTGCAACCTCTGCCTTCTGGGTTCAAGTGATTCTCCTGCCTCCTGCCTCAGCCTCCCAAGTAGCTGGGGTTACAGGCACGTGCCACCACACCTGGCTAATTTTCGTATTTTTAGTAGAGACAGGTTTTCACCAGGCCAGCCTGTCTCAAACTCCTGATCTGATCCACCTGCCTTGGCCTCCCAAAGTTCTGGGATTACAGGCATGAGCCACTGGATCCGGCCACATTTCTTGAAATTTGTTTTAAGATCCATCCAGAATGTTACTGCCTTGGTAAATGTTGTGTGTGTACTTGAAATCTGTGTGTATCCTGTGTCCCACTGGAATGTGCTGTATTGATGTCACGTAGCTGACATTTTTAATAATGTTTGCAAAGCTTCTATATCCTTGCCAATTTTCTGTCTTCCTGTTCTATCAATTACTGATAGGAGAATATTGACACCTCTGACTATAATTACAGGTTTCTCTATTTCTTCTTGCATTCCAGTTTTTGTTTCATATATAACCCTTTTATCATTATGAAATGACCTTTATTGCTTGTAATATTCTTTGCTCTGAAATCTTTGTCTGATACAGAGTTGCACTGTCAGTAAGTAACCTTGGATATATCATGGATTTGGTTCCAGACCACTGTGATTAAGCTAATATCACAATCAAGCGAGTCTCATGAATTTTGTTTCCCAGCACATACTAAAGTTCTGTTTATCCTGTATTGTAGTCCATCAAGGGTACAATAGCATTATGTCTTTAAAAAACCATGTACGTGTCCTGATTTCAAAAATACTTTATTGCCAAAAAATGCTAATGATCACCCGAACCTTTAGCCAGTTGTAATCTCTTTGCTGGTGGAGGTTCTTGCTTTCATGGTGATGGCTGCTGACTGATCAGGGTGGTGGTTGCTGAAGGTTGGGGTGACAGTTTCTTTTTTTTTTTTTTTTGTTTTTTTTTGTTGAGACAGAGTCTCGCTCTGTCGCCCAGGCTGGAGTGCAGTCACCAGATATCAGCTCACTGCAAGCTCCGCCTCCCGGGTTTACGCCATTCTCCTGCCTCAGCCTCCCAAGTAGCTGGGACTCCAGGCGCCCGCCACCTCGCCCAGCTAGTTTTTTGTATTTTTAGTAGAGACGGGGTTTCACCGTGTTAGCCAGGATGGTCTCGATCTCCTGACCTCGTGATCCGCCCATCTCGGCCTCCCAAAGTGCTGGGATTACAGGCTTGAGCCACCGCGCCCGGCCGACAGTTTCTTAAAAACACCAACGGGCTGGGTGTGGTGGCTCAAACCTGTAATCCCAGCACTTTAGGAGGCCAAGGCAGGTGGATCACTTGAGGCCAGGAGTTCAAGACCAGCCTGGCCAACATGGTGAAACCCCGTCTCTACTACAAATACAAAAATTAGTCGGGTATGGTGGCATGTACCTGTAATCCCAGCTACTTGGGAGGTTGAGGCACAAGAATCGCTTGAACCTTAGGTTGCAGTGAGCCGAGATCCCGCCCTTGCACTCCAGCCTGGGCAACAGAGCATGACTCCATCTCAAAATAATTTTAAAAACCAGCTATGAAGCTGACCACATTGACTCTTCCTTTCATGAAAGATTTCTCTGTAGCATGCAATGCTCTCTAATGCCATTTTGCCTACAGTAGAACTTCTTTCAATCTTGGAGCCAGTCCTCTCAACCCCTCAAACTGCTTTATCAACCAAGTTTATGTACTTGGCTGTCATTTTTCAACAATGTTCACAGTATTTTCACCAGGAGCAGATTCCAACTCAAGAAGCCACTTTCTTTGCTCATTCATAAGAAGCGGTTCCTCATTCATTCAAGCTTGATCACGAGATTGCAGCAATTTAGTCACATCTTAAGGCTCTGCTTCTAATTCTAGTTCTCTTGCTATTTTCACCACATCTGTCCATCTTCCTCCACTGACATCTTCTTGAACCAAGTCATCCATGAAGGCTGGAACCAACTTCTGCAAACTCCTGTTAATGGTGATACTTTGACCTCCTCCTGTAAATCACTAATGTTCGTCATGGCATCTAGAATGACGACTCCTTTCCAGAAGGTTTTCAGTTGACTTTGGCCAGATGCATTAGAGGAATCATTACCTGTGACAACTATAGCCTTACAAAGTGTATTTCTTAAATAGTAACACTTCAGAGTCAGTTGTTCCTTGATCTAGGCACTGCAGGATGGATGCTGTGTTAGCAGTCATAGAAACAACATTAGTCTTCAACATCTCCATCAGAGCCCAGTAACTAGCTGCATTGTCAGTGAGCAATAATATTTTGAAAGGAGTTTTGTTTTCTGAGCAGGAGGTCTCAACAGTGGGCTTAAAATATTCAGTGCACCCTGCTGCGTTTGAGCAAATGTGCTGTCATCCAGGCTTTGTTGTTCAGCTGTTAGAGCAGAGAGAGAGAAGACTCAGCATCATTTGTAAGGGCCCCAAGGGCTCATTTACCATCCTGAAAATCTCCATATTAGCAGTAAGGCTGTTCTGCTTTCTTATCATTCGTGTGTTCATTGGAACAGCCCTTGTGATTTCCTTTAGGAACTTCTCGCTTGCAGGCTAGCTGTTTGGTGCAGGAGACCTAGCTTTTGGCCTGTCTCAGTTTTCAACATGCCTTCCTCATTAATTATCTCTAGCTTTTGATTTAATGTGAGAGACACGTGAGTCTTCTTTCACTTGAATGCCTAGAGGCCATTCTAGGGTTATTAACAGGCCTGCTTTCAATGATGGTTGTGTCTCAGGGAATGGGGAGGCCCCCGGAGAAGGAGAGAGATGGGGGACAGCCAGCCGGTCAGCAGAGTAGTGAGAGCACACGCACATTTATCATTTAAGTTTGCTATCTTATGGGCACTGTTTGTGGCGCTCCGAAACAATTAAAATGGTGATATCAAAGATCACAGATGACAGACTACCATAACAGATATATTAATAATGAAAAAGTTGGATATATATGTGACATAGACATGAAGCAAATTCATGCTTTTGGAAAAATAGTGCCGACAGACTTGCCAGACACAGACTTTAAACTTCTGAAAAATGTAGTGTCTGTGAAGCACAGTAAAGCAGCGTGGGAAGAAGCAAGGTGTGGCCACCTGAACGCAGGGTGAATTGGCTTCTGTGAGCGTGCTGTATCTGCTTCACGTTACTGTTAATCTACTGTGTCTTCAAGTTAAAATGTACTTCTTAAAAGCAGGATATAGCTGAGGCATAAAATCTGACAATCTCTGCCTTTTTACTGGGGTGTTTAGGCCATTTACGTTTAAACTGATTACTGCTTTGATTAGATAAGTCTATCATCTTGTTACTTGTTTTCTGTCTGTCCTGTCTGTTCTTTTGTTCCTTTTTCTTCCCTCTTTTTCTGCCTTTCTTGGAGTTCATGTGTCTCCTTTTTTGATTTGTTAACTGTATTTTTGACAGGTTGCGTTAGAATTTAGGGTGTAGATCTTTAACTTAACACACTCATCCTCAAATGATGCAACACCACCTTATGTGTAGTGTGAGAACCTGACAGTCACGTACTTCCAGTCTTCTCCTTCCTGCCTTAGTCCTCTGCTTGTAATATATTTTATTTATGCACATGATAAATCCCACAATACTTTGTTTTTATTTCTGTTTAGTCAGTTATCTTTGAAAGATACGTAAATAATAGTTGTAAATGTTGTGTATGTCTGCACATGCAGCTCCCACCCCTCATTCATGGAAGGAGTAGGGGTGTTCTTCCTTCTTCTTGTGTAGGCCCATGATTGTTTTTATTTTTATGTATTTTTTTGAGACAGAGTCCCCCTCTGTCGCCCCAGGCTGGAGTGTAGTGGCGCGATCTCGACTCACTGCAACCTCCACCTCCCGGGTTAAAGCGATTCTCTTGCCTCAGCCTCTCAAGTAGCTGTGATTACAGGATGCGCCACCACACCTGGCCAATTTTTGTATTTTTAGTAGAAACAGGGTTTCACCATGTTGACAAGGCTGGTCTTGAACTCCTGACCTCAGGTGATCCACCCACCTCGGCCTCCCACAGTGCTGGGATTACAGGCGTGAGCCACCGCGCCCGGCCTGCTATGTAAGCCCCTGTTGGCATCCTCATTTTCCTTCTGTCTGAAGAGCTTTGTTTAATATTCTTGCAGTGTGAATCAGCTGCTTTTGGATATTTTAACTGCACACCTGAAGAAGTCTTTATTTGGGAGGAGATATTTCCACTGGGCGGAGAATTCTGGGCTGTTTTTTGTCCTTCTGTACTTTACAGAGATGATCTCACTGTCTTCTTCATTCCAGTATTTCTCTGAGAAGTCTGCTGTCATCCTCGTCTTTGTTCCTCTGTAGGTCAATTGTCCTTTCTTCCTCTGACTGCTTTTAAGATTTCGTCTGTGCTACTGGTTTGAGCAGTTTGATTATGATATACTTTGATGTCGTTTTTCCGTTTTTTTTTTTTTTTCTTTTTTTTTTGGTGGTGGTGGTTGGGGTTCTTTGAACTTCTCAGATCTCTCAGTTTACACTTTTCCACCCATTTCAGAAAACTGGGGCCATTACTTTTTCAAGACTCTTTCCCTGTGCCCACCATTGGCGACCAGTCCTTGACTAACATCGCTGCAGAACTCAGTGGCTCATGGCTTCTGAGGTCAGGAGTCCAGGTGGGGCTGAGCTGGCCCTCTGCTCAGGGATCCCCTCAGCCACAGTCCTCTTGGCTGTGCTGGGGAAGGTCCCACGTCCAGGTGCACCCACGTGGCTGTCAGAAGGATTCCGTTTCTCCTCCATGGTTGGGCTGCTGGGCTTGGTTCCTACAGCAGCTCCTTGCCACACGGGCAGCTCACCCACAGCAGCTGGCATGTCAGAGCTCCAAGAACCAGGGTGGGAGCCGCAGAAGTCACGGCTGCTGTGGCGCGATCACAGCGGGGACAGCCAGCACTTGCGCCACACTTGCCGTCAGCTGTAAGTCACGCGGAAGGGCTGGCGCTGCTGCGGGTGATGTCTGGAGGTGGGGCCGTTTCAGAAGTGCCACCAGCCCGCCTCCGAGACTCCCACCCCATGTGTGTCGGGCCACGTGGCGTTGCCCCACAGCCCGCGCCCTCCTCGTGTGCTGCTGCTTTACGTTTATCTGTTTCTTCCTTGTTGTTTGTATGCGCTTTCCTTTCTTTTTCTCGTCTGTGCCATCTGGGACGGTTTCCGTGGTTGTGTCTGCAGGTTGACTGATCTTGCTTCCACGATGTCTGACCCGGCGTGGATCCGTCCCCCGCCCTCGTTGTCTTCATCCTTAGAAGGTCAATTTGGCTCTTTTTTGTCCCTTTTATGTCTGTCCTCAGCTTTTTGGGCATATGGAGTAAAGTTACAGTGACTTAAATGTGATCTGCCGCTTCTGACGTCAGGTCAGCCCTAGGCTTGCTTCACTCGGCTGATTTTCTCTTCGTTGGGTGCTGCGAGGGTGCGTGTGCGTGCGCGTGCCTGTGCATGCACGTGCGCACGTGTGTGCCTGTAAATATTCGTGAGCTGTGTTCGGAGACACCGTTCAGGTACTTGGAAACAGCCTGGTCGTCTGGGTCTCGGTTCAGGAAGCGTGAGGTGGGCGCAGGGCAGCATCCGTCTGTCTGGGGCTCACACCTCCCCTTGCTGAGGGGTGCCCATCTCAGTGCTGTGCCCCGGAGCCGCCTAGCTCACAGGCTTTCCCGCAAGGCTGCTGGAGACAGGCGCTGCTCCAGCCCAGTGTGAGCCTCAGGTGCCGTTTTCTGGGTTTTTCTCTCTCATGCTCCAGGTTTTCTCAGCCTCTCACTGAGCACTCCAGGGAACTCAGCCCTCCTCTCCGGCACTCTGTCCTGCGCCCCGGCTCCAGCTGCAGCCCTGTCCTTCAGCTCAGGTCCCCGAGGTCTCCCCGGGCTCACCCCATCTCTCAGGGTCTGCCACCCTCCCTGACTGAAAACTGTTGTTTCACATTTTATGCCTCATATTCCGGCTGTTTCAGATGGCAGGTGCGTCTGTCCGTGGGGCTCTGTCTCGGCCAGACGCTGCCAGCAGCCCTCTGAGGTGGGAAAATAGACATTTTGTCTCCATTTTACATTCAGGAAACTTCAGCTCAGAGACAAACTGATGGGCCCCGGGGCCCATAACAGATAAGAGGGACAGCCTCACAGGAAGGCGGGCCTGCATCTCCGGCCCTCCCCACACCACATCCCCAGCATCACATTGCCCTAAGCATGGCACTCCTCGAAACATCACCCCCAGCAGCGTGGGCCTTGCCTGGGTGGGAGGTGAGAAGGCGCAGAGGCCACTGATGTCCTCTCCTCTCCTCCTCATTCGGCTACAGCTGGAAGGGGTGGTGCTGTCTAGCCCAGGCTCAGGAGAGGAGGACCCCACACCCAGGCCGGGCTCAGGAGGGAAGGACCCCACACCCAGGTGGGGCCCAGGGAGCCACTGGGCGCCGGCTGTGCTGCAGCTTTTCCCTCCTCACCCGCGTGCCTGAGCTGAGCACCCGTCCCGCCTGCCTGCCATGTCCCCTCTTCACTTAACCTTCACTGTGCTCTGTGCTCCTGCTGCCCTCGGGGCCAGTCCCTGTAACCCACACTCAGTCCCCTCTCCCTCCTTCTCCATCCCCGCCACCTCCTCTAACTCATCCCTGTGGCCTCCATGCCCTTCCATGGCCCTTGTAGCCCCCTGTGGCAGATGCCACTCACAGCAGGGGCTGCACAGGCCACCCCACCCTGCGCCGGCGCCCCACTCCCTCCGCTGCCCTCCGGCTGCGGCTGCAGGAGCAGCTGTGTGTGGCTCTAAAGCAGAGCGCCCGTATGCGAGGGGGAGCTGTATAAATAGAATAATAATAATAATAATTGTTGGTTTGGGATTTTTCTGCGACTGCTGGGGTGCCTGGCCTTGCCCGCCCCGCCAGTCACTCTTGAAGGAAAGGTCACCCTCGCCGGGAAGATAAACCCCAATAACGCTGGTATAATTAGCACAGGCAGTATTTAGATGCTTTCCTCGGTACAATTAGGCAGGAATAATTGGCTGAGCTATTTTCCCCGTGCCGGACACGCTTTTTGCCAGCTTCCGTTCTTTGGAACTTCATGCTGGGACATTTGTTCTCGGCGTTCTGTCCAAGCTGTCCTGACCCAGTTGCCGCCAGGCCCTGGGCGCGGTGCTCGCGTGGCAGCATCTGCGAGGCCTCCTTTGGGCCCGGCTTCATCACCTCCCGAGGGACACCGGAGGGACGGGGGTGCAGAGAGATTTGGGAGCTGAGGGCCACACAGCAGGGTATCCTGGGGTCAAACCTGGACCTCCGGAGCTGGGCTGGGCCAGGGGCCAGGGGACCTGTGCAGGGTGGGGCTGGGCCGGTCGGTCATGGGCATCCATGAGAGAGTGAGGCCGTGAGCGGGGGAGTCAGGCATGGGCTGGAACAAGTCCTGTGACCAGCCTGGAGGAGGAGTCCCTCGGCGGAGGTAGCAGACCAGAGGCGGGAAGCTTGCTGTCTCCCCGCTGAGAGCACAGACAGGCCAGGCAGCAACTATCAGGACGCAGCGGTGGCTGCTGCTCCGGGGTCACCCTCGGGCCATGGATGTGCAGCAGGCACAGACTCCTGCGCAGAGCCCCGCTGTAATGTGTGAGGCTGCCAGGGGTCCTTGGTATCCCGGTCTAAAGTTGTGTAGACCACGGTAGCGCCAGCCACTTTCACGCTGCACCCGGCAGGCTCAGCACAGTCGACGTTATCACTCCCGACCTGTGGGATACAGATCACTGCCGCCGGGTCATGAAAACGGGCCTGCACTGACCTCTAACCCCGGGGCGGGGACTGCGCTGACGTCTAACCCCGGGGCGGGGACTGTGCTGACCTCTAACCCCGGGGCCGTGACTGTGCTGACCTCTAACCCCCAGCAGCACCCGCGGGGGTGAGGGCACACATTACCCAGGTCTATCACCTCTGGACCCTGACGCCGTAGTCCAAGGCCTTCAGCCCCTGAGACTCTTTAGGGGAGCGAGGGCAGCCCTGGCTGTGGAGGCTCATGCAGAGCCGTGTGCACGGTGAGACTGCCCAGTACTGTTCACAGGCGCTCAGATGGGCACCACAACGACCCGTGGACAGACAGACAGCTGTGCCCCACCTGGGATTCGCCCAAGCCCAACCTGGGTGCCCTGGCCACTGGGTGCCAAGGGGCGTGGGCCTGTGTCTCACACCTCAGCAGCAGCCTTGTGGTGGCCTCAGTAGGCTCTGCTGTGACCACCCGACCAGCACCACCCACCCCCACCAGCTGGCTGAGCTCACACTGTGACCCACGCCCAGCATCTGTGGTGCCACCAGCCATGACGCCAGCGTGGTGCCCCAGGACATCTGGGGCAGGTGGGCAGGCAGCATCGGCCTCAGCAGCCCACAGAGGGGCTTCCCACAGAGTGTCTGGAGATGCTCCAGGCAGACGGGGGCCCAGGCAAGACGCCTGAGGGTTGCAGGCCAGGTGGGTAAGGATTGGTGCTTGCATGTGTCCATAGCGCTCATCGACCTGTCTCAAAGCTATTCCGCCCTTGCAGATATAATTTAGATATACTTTTTTCCTAATTACAAATGTGCAGCATATAGAAAAATCTGGAAAATGCAGAGAACCATGAATCACTTTCCATCCCAACACTCCGAGTTAACCGCCGTTAGCATTTTGATGATTTTCTAAGGGTCCTTTTGCACTTTGTGTGGGTGTGTGTGTCGCGTCGCAGTGTGAACTGGCAGGTTTTCTCACCCCTGAAGTTCAAGGCTGACTCTCGGTGGACGCAGCTGAGTCTTCTCCCCGGCTCGCCCCACGTGTGCATGAAAGTGCCTGGGATGCGTCAGATTCTCAACTTGAGAAGCCCAGAGCGTCTTTTGAAGCTGAAAACGCTTTGATTTCCTTACAGCCTCAAGACAAAAAAAACTCTCTTCTTCCCTGGCTTTGAGAGCAGGTGTCTTCTACAAGCAAGGTTCACAGGGACCTGCGGCTGCCCTGGCAGAGGCCAGCCAGGCACATCCATCTCCTTTCCTGCCAGTCCTGGTGGGGGAGCCTCTGTGGGAAGCCTGGGGGCTGCGGGGCCTGGCAGACAACCAGTCCCGCTTCAGTGAGGTGGGGACAAGGCCGGGAGCAGCTTGCTTCCCAGTAGTGGCCATCCGATGGCACCAGGGCATGGGGCAGCTGCCATCCTCGTGGCCCAGGGTCATGTGGGCACAGGGTTTCCTCATCCCACTGTGCTCGGCGTCTCCCCTGAGCCCGGTGATTTTATGCACCTGACTTGGTTAGTCTCAGCCGTGCCCAGTTTGCAGACCGGGCTCAGAGAGGTGTTTCCATGTGCCCAGGGTCACACAGCTTCCTGGTGGCCAACCCAAGGTTAGAAGCCAGGTCTGGTGGGTGTGAAAGCCCGCAATGCCGGCAGCTCTGCCCCAAGGCCCACACAAGCAGGTGGCGTAAGAGGGGAGGCTTTGGGGCCAGCAGTGCTCAAGTCAGGATGGAGCCGTTTATCTGGAAGGTCTGTCGAGGGTGTGTGGTGGCGGCTGGGAGGTGGTGGCAGGCTGACTGCCTGCTGTTTGCCTGCAGTGTCTAGGCCCAGGAGAGGGAGCAGTCCCGGGTCAGGACCCAGCTGCAGGGTACCCCATCCTCATGGACCTTGCTTCCTGCCCTCCCCACCTCAACAAACGGGCCCCCAGCATAACTTCCCCTGAGGGCTCCTGTCCTCTCCCCACACACAGCCCTGCTCGGGAGTGGAGCTTGCAGCACCGAGGAGAGGAGGACTGGGCTTCAGGAAAGCAGGCACCTGGAGCTGTGTCCATTTAGGCACATGGCACGTGCAGATCTGACCATGGACTGTTCACGCCTCCCCTGGCCCAGCAGCTGCAGCTTCTCATCTGGAACAAGGGGGTGCTTCTCCCAGGAAGGCCAGTGGGAGCAAGGGTGTGTCTAAGAACGCCTAGGTGCTCTGTCCTCACGATGAACCCTGATGCCACAGTGGCGTCTGTGCCCAGGCCCCTCTCCAGACCAGTGAGGTCTGTCCTGGGAAAAGAGAGAAGCAAGACAGATGTGGGCCTTGCCCTGTGGGGCCGGGGCACAGGCAGGAATCCCACTTGGGGTTAAGACACTGCAGTCACCTCTCTGGGTTCTGTGCACTGGCCCCTCCAGGTGCCAGGGTCCCCCGTGGCCGTGGCCGTGGCCTTCCGGGAGAGATGGGCAGGGAGACGCTGGCACCCTGTCGTGTAGCTTGTCCTTTTATCTGCCTCACAGGCTCTTTCACTGTACAATTTCCTAAATTTTGGTGAGGCCCATTTATCCATTTTAATTTTATTCTATGGATTGTGCTTTGGTGTTGAGTCTCAGAGCTCTGCCTCATCCAGATCCTGAAGATTTCTTTTTTAAAATGATTCTGTGTTTTACATGTAAGTTCACGATACAGTTTGAGTTACATTTTATGTGAGGTGTGAGGTTTCAGTCAAAAAAAAATGTTTTTTTAACTACGTATGTCCAGCTGCTCTGGCACCAGCTAAGACAAGACTGTCCTTCCTCCTCTGAAGCGCCTTTGTGACTTTTCTGTATCAATCAATAGGATCATATGTTGTTTGCTCTTTAACCTGTTGATATAGCAGATTACATTGATTTTTCAAATACCAAACTAGCCGTGTACACCTAAACTAAGTCCCACGTGGTCACGGTATAATATTCGTTGTTAGAAAGTGGCCCAGACATGTCTGTGGGTCTGTTTCAAGTTCCTCGGTTCTGTTCCACTGGTCTCCACATCTCCCCTCCAGCGCTGCCCCAGCCATGTCTGTCTGATGTAGGAGCCGTATAACGCTGTGTTGTAGCTGTACAGTTCTCAACATCAGGACGGGCAGTTCCTCCACTCTTCTTTTTCGGAATTGCTTGCTGTATAAATTTTAGAATAATCTTGTGTATCTCTACACACACAAAAAATCATGCTGACCAGGCATGCTGGCTTATATAAGCCTATAGTCCCAACACTTGGGGAAGCCAAGACAGGAGGATTGCCTGAGCCCAGGAGTTCAAGACCAGCCTGCGCAATATAGGGAGAGCCCATCTCTACAAAAAACAGCCATGAGTAGTGGTGCGCACCTGTAGTTCCAGCTACTTGGGACGTTGAGGCAGGAAGATTGCTTGAGGCTGCAGTGAGCCAAGACCGCACCACTGCACTCCAGCCTGGGTGACAGAATAAGACCCTGTTTCAAAAATATGTATTTATGGCTGGGCGCGGTGGCTCAAGCCTGTAATCCTAGCACTTTGGGAGGCCGAGACGGGCAGATCACGAGGTCAGGAGATTAGGACCAACACGGTGAAACACCGTCTCTACTAAAAAATACAAAAAACTAGCCGGGCGAGGTGGCGGGGGCCTGTAGTCCCAGCTAAGCGGGAGGCTGAGGCAGGAGAATGGCGTAAACCCGGGAGGCGGAGCTTGCAGTGAGCTGAGATCCGGCCACTGCACTCCAGCCTGGGCGACAGAG
>NW_012117710.1:2120243-2136463 GCF_000951035.1 Colobus angolensis palliatus | reverse complement strand
TATATATTTATGCTGAGGTTTAGATAGCAATTACATTAAAACCAAAGATCAATTTTGGAAACATTGATGTATTTACTATGTTGAGTCTTCCAGTTCATAAACATTATATCTATTTATGCAAACATTCTTTTGATTCATCAGTATTTCCTAACTTTCTGCAGACACTGTGCAAGTTTTTGTTAGATTTATACCCAAGTATTTAAGATGTTCTGTAAATTGTATTGCCTTTTAATTTGGCTTTTCACTTGTTTGCAATTGCTTTATAGAAACGTGGTTGATTTTTGCATGTTCATCTTATTTCCTGCAACCTTCGTGAACTCACTTAGTGTTTAAGGAGTTTTCTGCAGATTGCTCAGGGTTTTCTACGTGGGCTGTCATGTCATTTGCGAGTAGGGACAGTTCGTTTCTTTTCCAATCCCTGTGCTGTTTTCCTTTTCTTACCTTCGTGCCCTGGCGTGAGGAGCTCCTGTGCTGGGTTGAGGATGAGTGGGGAAAGCCAGCTCCCCGCTGACCGAATGAGGGAAGGCAGCCAGACTCTTCCGCGAAGCAGTGTGAGTGGAGAGTTCTTCGTGGAGGACTTTCCCTTGATTCCTACTTTGCAAGAGTTCCTTTCAGGAATGGAGATTAGGCCGGGCGCAGTGGCTCAAGCCTGTAATCCCAGCACTTTGGGAGGCCGAGACGGGTGGATCACGAGATCAGGAGATCAAGACCATCCTGGCTAACATGGTGAAACCCCGTCTCTACTAAAAAGTACTAAAAAACTAGCTGGGCGAGGTGGCGGGCGCCTGTAGTCCCAGCTACTCTGGAGGCTGAGGCAGGAGAATGGCGTAAACCCGGGAGGTGGAGCTTGCAGTGAGCTGAGATCCGGCCACTGCACTCCAGCCTGGGCGACAGAGCGAGACTCCGTCTCAAAAAGGAATGGAGATTAAATTTTGTCAAATGCTTCGTCTGTGTCAACAGGATCATAGCATCGTTTTTCTTTAGCCTGTTGATAGGGCAGATAACATTGATTGATTTTCAGATTTGAACTAGCCTTTGTTTTACACCTCAACTGAATCTTTCTTGGTCAGGGTGTGATACTCTTGTTTGTATATTACTGGATTCCATTTGTTAGTATTTGTTGAGTATTTTTGCATCCAAGTTCATGAGAGACTGATACTTATTTTTCTGTGTGTGCGCGCACCATCCTTGTTGGTTTCAGTACAAGGTTCATAGTGGAAAGGTGTTTCCCTGTCTTTTGTTAACTGAAAAGGGATTGTGTAAAATTGGTATTAATTCATATTTAATGTTCAGTAAAACTTTCCAGTGAAACCATCTGGGACTGGAGATTCTGAGTAGCATTTTAATTACAACAAATGATTTATTTAACGGTTATAGGACTACCGAGGCTGTCTATTTTATCTTGGCACATTTTGGTAGTGTGTGGTTCTCCAGGAATCCATCCAGTTCTTTATGAGCATCAAGTTTTGTTGTCATATTTTTTATTGTTATTTTAATAACAAAATTCTGGATCTATTATAATATTTCCATTTCATTTCTGATATTGGTCATTTCACTCTTCTCTTTTTAATCTTTGTCAGTTTTGCTAGGGGTTTATCAATTTTATTGTTGGTCGTCTTAAAAAATTTTTGAGACAGGGTCTCACTCTGTTGCCCAGGCTGGAGTGCAGTGGTGTGATCATAGCTCACTACAGCCTCAAACTCTTAGGCCCAAGCGATCCCAAATAGCTGGGGCTACAGGTGCATGCCACCACACCTGGCTGATTGATTATAGAGATGGGATCTCACTGTGTTGTCCAGGCTCTTCTCAAACTCCAGGGCTCAAGCAATCCTCTCACCTTGGCCTCACAAAGTGCAAAGATTACAGGCATAAGCCCCTGCCCCTGGCCGGCCTTGTTGCTATTTTTTAAAGAACCAGTTTTTGGTTTTAAGAACTGTCTTTTGTTTTCCTGTTCATTCCTACTTTTATTATTTCCTCCTCCTGCTTCAGGCTTGTTTTGCCCTTCATTTCTTAAAGTAGGAATTTAGAGAATTGATTAGAGATCTTTCTTCTTTTCTGATACAGGCATTGAGTGCTGTCAGTTTCCATCTAAGCACTGCCTTCGGTGCGTCCGGCAAATTTTATTATGCTGTATTCTTGTTTCCATTCTGTTCTTTTTTATTTCCTTCGAGGCATCCCATTTCACTTGTGGATTACTTTGAAGTGTGCTATTTAATTTCCAGGCACTTACCCAGTTTTACTGTTTTCTCTGACTGGTTTCTGGTTTTGATGTCCACTGGTGTGGCCGCCACCTCTTCACACCACCCCACAGATGAACAGGATTCATATAACTTTTCAGTATCTCAAAGTAGCATCGTTTCCATTTCCTGCGTGTTTTCTCATTTTAATGCATTATTTCAGCTTTGCTTGTTTGAGCCAGGACTCCGGGCTTCCTTCCTTCGGTCTCTAGCTTCCTCCCCTCGAGTTTTCCTGTTCATGGAGTTGCTCTGGGACCCTCAGCACCAGGGGGTCTTGCTCTCGACAGGAATCCCTAACAGTTCCCCCTTGGCCTCCGAGCCCCACTACATCCTGCGGTTGGTGGTGTGTGGAGAGAGGTGCTGTCTCTGCTCTCCAGGTGCCTCGTCAGCCCGCACTCCTCCCTCACTCCGTGTCTATTGTCCATACCCCCTGGGACACCACGGGGCTCAGATCAGGGGATGGCAGGACCAGCACTTAGTAAGGCCCCGCAGCCCCAGGTACTGTATGAGCACTGCAGAGAGACCTGCTCACGTGGCAGAGCTGGAATGGGGCCAGGCATGCACTCCCCAGCCCACATGTTCCACAGACGAGCTGCAGAGGCCCCCGACCCTCCAGGGCAGGCCCACTCTGCTTCCAGAGGGGCAGGTGAGCCCCAGGCCAGGCCAGCCAGGGTCTGGGCTGGAGTGCAGTGGCCACAATGGACACTGAGAGTGTCTTCATTAAGAGTGAGTGTCTCAGTCTCCCCCAGGGCACCCGCCAGCCACACGGCCGCTGTGTGTGCAGACTAGACAGGTGGCAGCTCAGGCCGGCCAGACAGAAGGGAGAGGAAGCCAGAGCCAGCACACAGGCCGCCCCATAAATATTTCCAGCCACAGCCAACATGTCTCACTGGCAATTTGCTTTTTAAAAAATTGCGCTCTAATTTTAAGTGAGCAGCCCCTAATTACAGTGATTTACGAGGTACCTGGGGACTGTGTGATATTTGAACATGGCAGAGGGCTGAGCAGAGATGGATGGGCCGGGCGCCACTCATTCAGCACGTCCTGCTAATGCCAGAGTGCTGCTGAGGGTGTCGGACTGAGGTGGCCCCTCCCAATGCAGCCGGGTACGCTGGGGGAAACGGAGTCAGAGGTGCAGAGGTGGGGCGGCCCCTCCCAGTGCAGACCGGGTACGCTGGGGGAAACGGAGTCAGTGGGGCGGCCCCTCCCAATGCAGACCAGATACGCTGGGGGAAACAGAGTCAGAGGTGGGCTACAGGGCAGATTGACTTGTTCGCAGGGGGCTGGTGTTTTGCAAACGCTGGGTCTGCCTTTGTGTGGGGTTTGAGCTAGGAGAGTAGTACTGGTCACTCCTGCCTGTCCCCGTCCACCCCCGCCCTAACCTGGAGGGCAGTGTGGAATCTTAGGGCATCATTCTTCCAGAGCCGCCTGAGGCCAGCAGAGAGGAGGTGCTGGAGGAGCCGTGGGTGGGCGACCCGGCCTACCACTGGGAGCAGCTGTCTCGCTGACACTGGCGGGGTGCACCTGTTTCAAATAAAGAATGATCAGAGCTCACGCCTGTAATCCTCACCTCGTGGGAAGCTGAGGCAGGAGGATCACATCAAGACAGGAGTTTGAGACAAGCCTGGGCAACATAGCTAAAGTCTGTCTCTAAAAAAAAATTTAAAAATTAGCCAGGTGTGATGGCACATGCCTGTAATTCCAGCTGCTCAGGAGGCTGAGGGGGGTCACTTGAGCCCAGGAGTTCGAGGCTGCAGTGAACCATGATCATGCCACTGCACTCCAGCCTGGATGACAGTGAGACTTGTCTCTAAAAAATACATATTTTTAGAGAAGAACGGCCAGGCTCCCAAAGCCTGCCAGCCTCTGAGGGCCAGGGAAGGTGGATGCCTGGAGAACAGCTGTTCTTCGGACCAGCCTGGCCGGAGTCTGTACCACAGTGCTCCAGGCCCAGCCAGGTTGCCAGCCCTGGGTTGGGAGGAGGGCGAAGGGCCGGCTAAGGAGACCTCTTCCCACACTGCCTCCCACCCCTGCCCGGCAGCTGCAGGAGAATCAGCCCCTCTGACATTTAGGGGGAGAAATTCAGAATCAAGAGCAGAAAGCAGAAATGAAAGGATTTTCTCAGTAAAAGGTCAGAGTGGTTTCTCTTGTTTTTGTTTAAAAATGGTTTGTGTTGAACTATGACAAGGCCAAATGTATTAAGGCAGCAGGAACAGGGGGAGGGCCCCTGAGAAACAGGAGGTACAGGAACAGACCAGGCAGCAGGGGCCCGGGGGGCAGCACGTGCACCAAAGGTGGGGTAGGGGGGCGGCGCCACCATCACAGCCAGGCCCAGCTCAGGTCCCGGTGGACAGGGAGCTGCCAGGACCAAGCTGGGTGCAGCCGGGCTGCCCTGTGGCTCCGGGGGAGGGTTCCCAGAGGGCTGCCTGCCAGAGGAGTGCTTTACAAAAGTTTCCTGAGCTCTGATGCACACACATGCGGCTCACCCTCAAGTCTGCCGTTCCGTTCCCGGCACATTCAGTGTGCAGCTGCTACCACAGTCTAACCGTGGCGCCGTTCCACCGGCCCTGAGCCCCAATGTGCCCCTCCAGGACATCTCCTGGGCATGGAGTTGTGCCTACTGGTCTTTGTGTCTGGCTGGGCATGTTTTTGGGGCTTTACTCACGTGGCAGCCTGTCTCAGAGTTCAGCTGTACGAAGCAGTGTTGACGGGTAAACCCGGTTTTCTCTCTACTTCCGACGGTTGAGGGCTGGTTCCGCTTTCCATCTGTTAGGATGGGATCATGCTGCCGTGGACATCGGCGCTCAGACCCCCTGGCTGCGCACGCGGGCACGTGCTGGGCCCATGGACTCTGCGTTCAGCTCTTTGAGGAGCCATCAGCTGTTTGCAGGGGCCGCACCACACACGCCCCCACCAGCGACACGGAGGGTTGGATTCCCCTCCACCCAGCAGCTCGTGCTGTTTGCTCTCCGTGGCCGTCGGCACGAGGCGGGTCCGCGTCTCGCTCAATGTGGTTCACGTTTCCCCGGTGCCCGGCATCCTGGCATGAGCTCATTGGCCGTGTGTGGCTCTTCTCTGGAAAGATGTTCGAGGGCCCCTTAGTTGGGCCCTGTCCTCTTTATGGTGGAGTTGTGGGAGTTCAGGCATATTCTGGGTTCGGGACTTTTCCGGGACGTGGTTTGAGAGGGAGCTTTGTAGTGGGCTGGGTTTGTGTCCTGCCTGACCTGGGGCTGTGTGGGACACCTGCCAGCCCTGTGGACAGTCAGGGCCTGGGTGCCCACTGGGGCAGAACCAGCCAGCAGGCACCTGGGCAGATTTGGGCATCAGCGAGAAGTCGTTCCTGGTCGGAGCTGTCTGGAGACAGGGCACCCTGGCTTGGGAAGCAGGGGTCTCCCCGTATTTGGGAGTGTGTGTGTCACAGGTGTGTCCCCTCCCACCTGCGGCATCTCTGCTGTGGTCTCCAGAGTGGGAAGTGGTTCCAAGCCAGAGCCCTCTGCCCCGTGCTGACTGGGGTGGGGCTGGCTCTCAGGGGCAGCTGGGGAGGAAGAGAGATGACCGAGTCCCTGCTCAGAAGGGCCTCTGTCCACTCCCCACAGCCCAGGATGGTGGCACAGCAGCTCGCTCAGACCTGCTGTGTGACCTGAACCCTGTAGGTCCTGCCCTGTGTCCCCTGGCACCTGCCGTGCTGTCTGGAAGCTCCTGGTCACCAGGCCATCTCCTCCTTGCCCATTCTCCAGTTACAGGAGGCTGCCCCCTGGGCTGCAGAACCCACAGAGCCAGACCCCGCCTGGTCCCAGCGCCCCTGCACAAGTGGGGAAAGCTAGGTCTTGGGGCCACAGGCAGTCTGGAAGGCATTGCGGGATGTGCCCAGGGAGTGGGGTCCTCCAGCCTCAGTGGAGAGTGGCACTGGGGCCAGTCACAGGTGCTGGAGCCCCCCAGGCAGAGGAGGAAGGGGCGAGGCAGCAGCGCCTCGGGTGGGCACACCCCGCAATGCCTGGGACCCCCAGCTTTCTGTGCACATGACAGTGTAAACGACAGAGACCCTGCCCTGGGTTAATTCAGTCCCTTTAGGTGACCTGGAATAAGGCCTGGCAGGGTTAAGCACACATCTACCCCTGTCCAGGTCCTCAGGCCGATGGAAGCCCCCATGGCTGGAGGGGCTGTGGAGGGAGGGAGGGAGGGGAGAGGGAGAGGCCTGCCAGGCTGACCGCTGTCTTGTCTCTTACCTGCCCCACAGGCCACCAGCCCCTCAGGCTCCAAGATGCAGCTGCTGGAGACGGAGTTCTCGCACACCGTGGGTGAGCTCATCGAGGTGCACCTGCGACGCCAGGACAGCATCCCCGCCTTCCTCAGCTCGCTCACCCTCGAGCTCTTCAGCCGCCAGACCGTGGCCTAACCTGCAGCCGCTCCGCTCGGCCTGACCTGCGGGTCCCCTGCCCCGCCAGCCACAGGCTGGGTGCACGTCCTGCCTCTCCAGCCCCGCGGCAGCGGCATGACTGACGGACATGCCGAGACCTACGTCAGACTTCTGCTGGGGCGGCCAGCACCCTCCCCACGTGCAGACCCTGTGTGTCCTGGAGCCTGGTGTGTGGGCGTCGGCTGCCAGCCCAGGTTCCTCACCTTGTGAAATAAAGTCTTCTCCCCCAGACAGTCCCACCCACCCTGTGTGTCTGTGGCCCAGCCCTAGCAGGGTGGGAGGGAGGAGGGGAAGGAGCTCTGTCAGCACACCACCATCCGTAGCCCAGCATCAAGGGGGTCAGGCATCTCCGCTCTGGGAATGCACAGCCAGCGTGCAGGTGGCAGCTGGGACCAAGGGTGGCCGGGTGCCCTTCCCACCACCATGGGCTGAGGCCCCTCCGCTTAGCAGCTTCCAGCTCTGCCTCGAGGCCGGGCCCCAGCTCCGGGGCTTCCCTTTGCTGATGGAACCCGGATGGAGGCACAGGGGTTGGGGGGACTGTCTTCACAGATAAGGACGCATCGAGGGGAGACTGCCCTCTGTGCCCATCACTCCAGGGCCAAGGGAGGGCCTGGACCCGGCTGGCAGCACCAAAGCCAGGGTGGGGCGACTCCGCGCCACAGGGCAGATGGAGCACCTGGCCCTCGAGGCTGGAGAGCGAGTCCCCTCCACTGAGCTCGGCGGCCCCGGCCTTCTCCAGCCATGGGGAAAATGAGCCCGTGATTCAGAGGTACAGGTGCCGCTGTCTGAGCCCAGCAGAGGGGAGCTGGTGCAGCCAGGGGAACAGCCTCGCTGCAGAGATGCCGCTGTTGAGACGAGGGAGACCCGGGGCAGGGGCCAGGGGAGGAAGGACCAGGCAGGGCGTGGCCTGCGAACTGTGGGCCAGGGCCATGTCCAGGGCTGCTGCTTCCACCCAGACTCCTCAAGGGCGGGGCAGCTCCAGCTCTGCCATCCCCGCCTCACCCCCCAGTTTCCACTCCCAGCACCCCCCGCCCACCATTAGAACACTCCACCAGCCTCTGCAAACCCTTCATGAAAGCCCTTTTCCTCCAAGTCTCAGGGAAAGTTGGGGGGGCCGTCCTCTAAGTGGCCCCCTGGGAGAGATGGGTGTGCCCCCCAGCCTTGAGACAGGAGGCCCCTGATTCCTCCTGCATGTCCTCTCCCAACCCCCCAACGTCACCTTTCAGTGTTGGCTTCTGTTCCTGGGCACAAGGGGTTTGACGGAGGGGTCCTCGGAGGCCCGTGGGGTTCAGCTTCACGAGGCTTTGTGCGGGACGCAGGCTGTGCAGACAAGAGGAGAAGTGAGACGTTTCCACGTCAGGCAAAGGCTGTTCTGCCCTGGCTCAGCCCCGGACACACATGGCCTCAGACAGACACAGCCCCGCCAGAGCCGGGCAGCCACTGGCTCTCACGCTGAAACCGGGAGTCCCAGACTGCCTGGCCCCATCGCAGCCCTGGGGCTGCCGCCACCCCACGTCTCAGCTGAGCACACCGGGGCCCACGCAAGATGCTGCTCCCACGGCCACAGATAATCAGAACGGGGGCCCTGGTCTAGCCTTTGGGCTGTCCTCCGCCAATACCCCCCAGGCCAATCCCAGGGTCCTGGCACCCCAGCCCCCACCACCCTGCTTTCCCCATCACCATTCCTGCCAAGCCACAGCCTGAGAGCCGAGGTGCCTGTTCCCACCCACCCTTTCACCGCCAGCAGCCCGGGTGATGGCCCCCCGACACACTTATGGAGCTGGGGCTTCCGGGACCGAGCCCCACTCAGCTGGCCCTTCAGGACCAGGGAGCCAGCGCCACCCTGGCTGTGAACACAAAGGGGCAGGGGTTGGTTCTTGTCAAGGCAATTTAGGAGATGGGGTCTGACTGGGCCCTGAAGGCGGGCAGGACCCCAACAGGTGGGAAGCGGGGATAGGGTGGGCCCAGAGGCTGGAGGTCAGGGGCTGTCCTGGGGGAGGACAGAGGGCTGAGCCCTCAGGCAGAACAGAAGCCCACAGCCTCTGCCCTGGGGGCAGCAGGGGACGTGGTCCCTGGTGGGTGGCAGCCAGGTCCAGGTAGGAGCCCCATCAAAGGTGGTGGTCTTGATGGCAAGACCAGCCAGCCCAAGTAGGAATGGAATGTATCGGGAGGATTTGGGGCAGAGGCTGAGCAAACGGGAGGGTGGAGAGGTGGCTCAGCCTCAGGTGGCCCTGGCACTGACTCCCCTGGTGGACACACAGCCCACGGCTCCGGGACCCTGGGACCGCCAATTCTGCCATCACCGATGCCAAACCTGGTGGCCAAGGAGCACTGGCCACAGACTCCACCCACGCCAGAAACACCGCACCAGGGGATCCCACTGCCACAGACCCTGTGGCCACAGGACTCCACCCACTGTCCCCAAGTCCTTGTGTCACCTTCCCCAGATCTGAGGCTGCTGAACCTTCTGGTTGTTGCAGCCTGGGCCACTGCCCACACCTGCCTTCCACCCCAGCTTCTGTGGCAATCGGGACAGGCTTGGCAGCTAAAGGGCCACAAACAAGCCCCCTGTCCCCAGGGCAACCTCACGTCCGCATCCGGACCCGGGGCTCCTTTCTGCCTTGGTCTCCCCTTCCCCCTCCACAGCCAGGCGTCTCCAAAGCACCTTACTTTCGGGGAGCCTGGGGCCGGCCCCTCCCCTGCCAGCTCCCCGGGAGGGTCTACACCAGGCTGGGCCCCCAGCCAGCGCTGAGATGCACCAGCCCCGGCCGGCGGGCAGCTCTGCTCAAGATTGTGGGATTCTCCTTTCCCGGGAAGAGGCAGGGGTGGGGCTGGCGCAGCCCTCACACCCCCGAGGGACGTGTCTGGGTGGGCTGGAGAGAGCAGAGGTCTCTGATAACATGTGTCCCTCGCGGGCTGATTCAATAAACCTTCCCGGCGAGTTTGTCAAATCCTCTTCACGTGTCTGCCAGGCGGAATGGGAAAGAAACAGTGCGTGAGGAGCGTGGGAGGCACCGCCGGGCTCCGGGCCCCGCCCAGCCCTGGCCGCCGGGCCAGAGAAAGTTCTGGTTCTGGCAGATTCCCCGCTTCCCCCAGCTCCTTAGTGGGCACCCAAGGCTAAATGGTTCTTAAGCCGCTAATGACTAATTTTAAGGGATTAGTGCCGCAGCAATAAACTGTAATTGCCAGGATGTAACAGGATTTGGGGGGCCCCAGGGCTCCTTCCAACTTCCCGGCAGGCCGGGGAGGACAGTGCCACCTGCCGGGGCCTCTGAGGGACCAACCTCTCTCCCTCCCTCCCTCCCACTGCGCCTGGCACGGGGCAGCCAGCACAAGACCCTTGCAGGGTGAGTCTCTCTTTCTTTCCCGCAGACACCTCACGAAAGTTCTGGAGAAATCCCTGGGTTTTGTGCAGCCCCTCACTCCTCAGAGTGGGGTCCCTGGAAGTGCCTGAGAAAGGCAGGTCCTCAGGTCCCGCCTGGAGCAATTGTGAGAATCCACCTTTAACAAGTCTCTTGCGCAGCTCGTACACACAGAGGCTCTCATCGGCTTGGAACTTGCCAATTGGCAATGCTCATCCCCATCCCATAATGATCCTGCAAGTCTGGTCTTGTCAGGAGAGGAGACCTCGGTGCAGAAAGACAGGGGCTGGCCCACCCACACCTCCTGCCAGTCTGTGTTGGGTGTGGACTCAAACCCTGCTCTCTCGACTGCAAATTCAGCTGCCCCTCCAGGCCCCAGCGTCTGAGTTAAACTTGGCCCATTGCCCTCCTGTTAAAATGTCGCCAGGACACCAGGGGCAGGCAAGGCCCAGGACCTTCATTCAGAGACAGCATTGGAGGGAAACTCAGAGGTCCAGAGGCTCAGAACCTCGGGCCATACATACAGGAGTGTGTTTGCAGGCAGGTACATGCAGAGGTGTGGGTGTGCACCACTGTCACGCCTGGACACACGACCCGTGTACACGTGTACATATAGGCATGTGCAATGCATGTACCCAGGCTTGGTTTGTGTGTGCATGTGAGCATGCGTGTACATGTGCCATGTGTGTGCATAACTGCACATGTATATTGGTGTGTAGCCCTGTGTGCACATGTGTACATAGAGGCATGTATATGTATCCCTGTATGGTTTGTGTACATGAGCATGTGTGTACATGTGACGTGTGCATGTGTGACTGCACGTGTACTGGTGCTTGTCATGTGTGCACAGAGGTGCATATGTGCACCTGTGTGCAAGCATGACTGCACGTGTGTACTGGTGTGGGCCACGTGTGCATGTGTACATGTGTGTACACACGACTGCATGTGTCAGTGCATAGCCGTGTGTGCACAAGGTTGCATGTGTATGCACCTGTGTGCATGCATGCTTGCACCCTGAGGACAGGCAGCTTCACCAGAATGCTTAAATTCCTGCTTCCGGCCCAGAGAGGAGGAGTTTCCTGTCCGAAGTCACACAGTGCTCAGAGAGGGCCAGCAAGGAGGTGCTAGGAGCCCAGTCCAGACATCAGCTGACTCAGCCTGGCAGTCTCATTTTGTTTTACGTTTCTTTAACTGCACAATTCAAATGCATTTTTAACACTAAAACAAAACACAGATCCCTCCAACAATACAGGAGGAACGTAGAGTGAAAAGGAGAAGTCCCCTTCTGGCCCCCATCCCAGACTCTCCCGCCCGTGGGTGGATATGCACACCTGCCATATGGACACATGAAAACACACGGTTTTGCTTCCCTGGGGGGCCTGTGTGGTTTTAAAATCCCTACGTGTTGTTCCACAGCTTGGTTTTTCTCACTTGACAATACGTCTTGGAAATTTTCCACAGAAACGTCTACCGATGTACTTCACTGGATTTTGCTGTTGCTGCCAACACCCTCAAGAAGTTTTATTGAAAACGGTGACGCACAGAAACACCAGATTCTCGTCTTAAAGTAAAATTGACGGCATTTTCCACAACGTCCGTAGTTCTGAACCAAAGCGAAACACAACACTGGGTCCCAGATCCCAACGAGCAGAGGTGGGAACCACAGGGAGAGGCTCCGGGGAAACAGGACCTGCCGACTGATGCCCTGATCTTGGACCTGGGTCCCCAGAACCTCGAGAAAGAACTGCCGCGGCGGCGGCCACCCCGGTGGGTCGTCTTCTGGGGTTTGGTTACAGCGGTTGGAGCTGCCCAACTCATCCTCACCCACGAGTAAACCCTCCCTTCTGCTCATCTCCTGAGCCAGCTCTGTCCTTTCTTCGGCATTCCTCACTACCTGGCGTTTTGTTCAATGCATAGTTTATTTATGACAGACACGTACATCTGTTCCAGTAGATGCAGGAATGTTTTAGACAGTTTAGTGTCCCCACCCACAGAACAGCGCTAAGAGAGACGCCATGCGAACCGCATACGTAACTTGACGTTTTTTAGTAGCCACATTAAATAGCAAGCAGCAGCCGGTGAAATTAGTGTTATTAAATACACCTTCTTTAACCCAATATATCCGAAATGGCATCGTTTCGACGCGTAATCAATATGGACAGTGAATGGGACCTTCCCCAGTCGGCGTTGGTCTCGGGGATCCTGCTGGATTTTCCACTTGTCCTTCTCGGTTGGGTCCAGCCACCCCGGGCACCCCTGGCTCTGGCATGTCACCCCCGTAGGGGAAGGAGGGGCCTTGTCACGTTTGCCGAGGAAGCTAGTGCCGGTCACGGCTCACACCAGTGCACGGCCGTACGCCAGTGAATCCATGCTGTGTGGTGACAGCTGATGGCGTGCTGTGTCCTTACTTGAATAATGAGAAAACTGGAACCAGAGAACAAGGGAAGCGGCTGTCCCGGCTCTGCTGTCCCTGGGCACAGGTGGAGGTGGTGGCAGAGCCAGGCCTGGCTCCCTCCTGGGCAGAGGGACAGAGGTGAGCAGTGAGTGGTGCCCACCAAGGACAGGGGACCTGGAGCTCAAGGTTCCTCAGCTTCCTCCAAGCACCTCCTCCCAGATGGAGCTGGGGGCTGGGCAGCCGGGCGCACCCCGGCCGGGAAATCAGGCGGCCTCAGTTCAATGCTGGCTCAGCCCAGCCTGCGGGACAGTCACAGGCAAGGGTCCTCCCCTCCCCGGGCCTCAGTCTTCGCATCTTGAAAACGGACGGACTACAGGACCTGCTGGGGGTGTCACCTGGCCCAGCACCCAGCCCGGGTAGGGGGACACCCCAGGGCGCAGTATGTGGCCTCTTCAGCATAACACTATAATTAACCCAATTACCCACCGCCTTCATGCTTTTTTTTTTAATTTAAAATGGAAATTAAATTTTGCAGCAGGTTTACAGGCTGTTAACAGAATTCACTAATCAAACCCAACACCAAGTCCTCGAAAATGAGAATTCAAAAAGGTCTATATTTGCATATTCATGTTTTTAATAGGGTTCAGAAGGTATATTTGCAGCTGATGAAAGGATTAATTAAATCTATTTGCATTGGTGAAGCATTTTAACCCCTTCTGAGCTGGCCGGAGAGGGGAAGGCCCTGGGGCCCAGTGGTAAACGTAGCCTCGGGCGGACGGCTAGAGGTGCTGCGCCTGCTGCCCCTTCCTGGGGCCCCCCATCCCAGCAGGGAGCCTCCCCCAGCCCAGTATGGCAGGGCTGAGTGGGCACCAGACCCGGGGCCTTCACAGCGGCCCCAGAGCAGTCCTGTGACACGGTAGCTTCAGGGGTTTTTACTATAAAAACAAACATACACTAGAATTTTGGTTTTTTATAACATTCATACTCACTTTAACATATTTAGAAAATGTGGGAAAGTCTCAAGAAAAAAATGCAAGTCACTTAAGTCCAGGCGCGGTGGCTCATGCCTGTAATCCCAGCACGTTGGGAGGCTGAGGCCGGCGCATCACCTGAGGTTGGGAGTTCAAGACCAGCCTGGTCAACATGGAGAAACCTCGTCTCAACTAAAAATACAAAATTAGGGAGTCATGGTGGCGCACGCCTGTAATCCCAGCTACTCGGGAGGCTGAGGCAGGAGAATGGCTTGAACCTGGGAGGTGGAGATTGAAGTGAGCCAAGATCGCGCCATTGCACTCCAGCCTGGGCCACAGAGCGAGACACCATCTCAAAAAAAAACAAAAAGTCACTTAAACACCCTGACTCAGCAATGCCCCTGGAGACTCTTGTCTTCCCGCCCCTCCTCCGTGTACATGTTGTGTGATAGTGTCTGTGCGTGTGCACATGTTGTGGGTGTGCACACGTGTGTTGTGGTTGTGCATGTGTGCATATGTGCACTTACATGTGTGCACGTGTGGGTGTGCACCAGTGTGCATGTGTGCACGTGTGTTGAGTGCATGTGTGCAGTGTTGTAAGCATGCAAGTGTGCACATGTGAGTGTACACACATACCTGTGTTGTCTGCACGCACACGCACACACATGCAGAATCAGCCCCCAGAACTTGCAGCTCTCACATGTATGTCCCCAGGCAAGGTCTCACATATAGACATGGTGGACTCTCTGCAGGTGGGACCACCCTCCTCCAACGCAGCCCTGCATGACCCCATGAGGGCCACCCCACAGCTGCTCAGAGCCCTGGCGCAGTCCGGGGCCCTGGTCACCTTTTTCATGATGTGTGGTGTCAGGACGAGTGCGGTGCCCTCCCCCAACACCCCAGAATCCCCAGGAAGAGGGCCTCTTGGCAGCCTTACGGCTCACGTCCAAGTGGGCTCTAGGTACAAACACGGGAGTTATACATGCAACACATGCCTGTAGACACGGGACAGAAACATCCAGAACTGTGCATGCAACGTGTGGACATGGGCAGCTACAGACATCACGTGTGCACCGTGTCATATAGACAGGCAGCTACAGATATCATGTGTGCACCGTGTGGAAAACAGACATGTGTGTGCCGTGTCACACAGTTACAGACGTCATGTGTGTGCCGTGTCATATAGACAGGCAGCTAGACATGTGTGCACTGCATCACCTAGACAAGCAGACATGTGCACTGTGTCATATAGACAGGCAGTGACAGACGTGTGTGCCGTGTCATATAGATGGGCAGTGACAGACGTGTGTGCCGTGTCATATAGACAGGCAGTGACAGACGTGTGTGCCGTGTCAGGCAGTGACAGACGTGTGTGCGCCATGTCATAGGCAGTGACAGACGTGTGCACTGTGTCATACAGTGACAGACGTGTGTGCCGTGTTATATAGATAATATGTATGTACAGAGCTATAGGCACAACATACATGCACATGACATACACTATATACGCAGGTACTTTAGACACGGATGGACATACCCAGCAATGTACGTGAGGCGCGTGTACCTGTGCAGTTACAGACACAGCATATGTGCAGAGTGTAACGTGGACCATGTTACAGAGTTACACCACACACATGCCTAGAGTTGAAGAGCCGAGACATTTACACGTGTAGTTACAGATGCAGTATACACACATGGTGTGGTGGTTCACACAATCAACTTGATTGAAAGGTGCAAAGTATCGACCCTGGGAGTGTCTGTGAGGTGCTGCCAAAGGAGATCAACATTTGAGTCAGTGGCTGGGAAACGCAGACCCATTCTCAATCTGGGTGGGCACCATCTAACCAGCTGCCAGCACAGCGAGGATAAGGCAGGCAGAAAAATGTGAAAAGAGAGACTGGCCTCGCCTCCCAGCCTCCATCTTTCTCCCGTGCTGGATGCTTCCTGCCCTCGAACATCAGACTCCAAGTTCTTCCGTTTTGGAACTCGGACTGGCTCTCCCTGCTCCTCAGCCTGCAGGCGGCCTATTGTGGGACCCTGTGATCGTGTGAATTAATACTTAATAAACTCCCCTTTATATGTATATATAGTCCATTAGTTCTGTCTCTCTAGAGAACCCTGATACCCACAGACTTACACATACGACCGACATGTTGTTCAATGACATTTACAGGTTGCTGCTCTGGACTGAGCTCCTGCACTGGGCCCCGGCAGAGTGACCCAGAGTGGAAGCACGGGTCCTGGGGCCCATCATCCGACTGAACTTAGAAGTGGGCCAGTTTCCAAAAAAAACAGAAGATCACAGCAACCAGTGGTGAGGGGTCCCGTCCACCTGAGCCAGCCCGACGCCAAAGTCCCCTCCGCTTCAGCCCTCTAAGGAAAGGGACTCGGAGAAGACCCATCGGGTTTTCGTTCGTTGTCTGCACTGCCCTGGTGTTTTCTGTCTGTGAAGCCCATGCCTTCTGCCCATGACAGCATCTCAGTTCCACAGATGGAGCTGCCACGTTCAGGAATCACTAACAGAAGCCACTCCCATCATTAGATCCAAGTCGTTGAAATACTGTTTTTTGACAATATACATAGAAATATATATGTACATATATATACGTATATCTATGTATATATGTCTGTCTATATATGTCTACAGAGAAATATGTATTACAGATTTAAATATATACACACAGGCCGGGCGCAATGGCTCAAGCCTGTAATCCCAGCACTTTGGGATGCCGAGACGGGTGGATCACGAGGTCAGGAGATCGAGACCATCCTGGCTAACACGGTGAAACCTCGTCTCTACTAAAAAATACAAAAATCTAGCCGGGCGAGGTGGCGGGT
>NW_012117710.1:2095721-2120142 GCF_000951035.1 Colobus angolensis palliatus | reverse complement strand
CACTGCACTCCAGCCTGGGCAACAGAGCAAGACTCCGTCTCAAAAAAAAAAAGAAAAGAAAAGAAAAGAAAAAGCACTGGCCGGGCATGTTGGCTCACACCTGTCATCCCAGCACTTCAGGAGGCCGAGGTGGGTGGATCACCTGAGGTCAGGAGTTTGAGACCAGCCTGGCCAACATGGTGAAACCCTGTCTCTTCTAAAAATACAAACGTTAGCGAGATGTGATGGCACATGTCTGTAATTCCAGCTGCTTGGGAGGCTAAGGCACAAGAATTGCTTGAACTAGGGAGGCAAAATTTGCAGTGAGCCGAAATCACGCCACTGCACTCCAGCCTGGCTGATGAAATGAGACTCTGTCTCAAAAAAAAAAAAAAAATTAAAAATAAATAAATTAGCTGGGTGAGGTGGCACATGCCTGCTATCCCAGCTACTTGGGAGGCTGAGGCAGGAGAATGGCTTGAACCCAGAAGATAGAGGTTGCAGTGAGCCAAGATTGCACCACTGCACTCCAGCCTGGGCGACAGAGCAAGACTCTGTCTCAAGAACAGAAACATGTAGTCATGAACCCACCATTCCATCATCCCCTGAAACCCTCCACCCTCTGACACTGGAATTTTTTTTTTTTTTCCGAGACAAGGTCTTGGTCTTTCACCCAGTGTGGAGTGTAGTGGCGCAATCTTGGCTCACTGCAACCTCTGCCTCCCAGGTTCAAACAGTTCTCGTGCCTCAGCCTCCTGTGTAGCTGGGATTACAGGTGCCCACCACCATTCCCAGCTAATTTTTGTATTTTTAGTAGAGACAGGGTTTTACCATGTTGGCCAGGCTGGTCTCGAACTCCTGACCTTGTGATCCACCCACCATGGCCTCCCAAAGTGCTGGGATTACAGGTGTGAGCCACCACGCCCGGCCAACACTATGCTTTTAATTCCTGGGAATAACTTGTGGTGTGCATGTCCACCCAGGCTGCCACAACAACATCTCATAGACCAGGCCACTTACAAACAACAGAAATCCATTTCTCTCAGTCCTGGAGGCTGGAAGGCTGAGATCAAGGTGCGGGCTGGTTCAGTTCCTGGGGAGGCCTCTTTCTGGCTTGTGGGTGGTGTTTTTTCCCATGGCTGGGAGGGAGGGAGGGAAGGGGGAGAGGCAGAGAGGGAGACAGAGGAAAGAGCTCTCTTCTTCTTACAAGGCCACAGTCCTATCAGATCAGGGTGGCACAATTAAGACTTCATTCAACCTTAATCACCTCCTTAAGGCCTTATCTCCAAGCACGGTCACACCGGGGCTGGGGCTGCAACGTGAATTTGGAGGGCACACAATTTGGTCCATAGCATGTGGGTTTGACCTAATGGTCAGTGTTTGAAGTAATTTAAACAAATGTGATAAATTTAGCTAGTGATTTTAATATTTAGAAGAATTTGATTAAAGTCTGTAATCAATACCTACATACCTGGGAAACTTTATTGGTTAATTTTTTAAATTGGGATTCATTAATTGTGCAATTGTGTTTAAATATTTAGGGACACAGACTTAGGAGGTTTGTAAGGCGAGTGAACTGATCAGGAGACGAAGCAGAAACAGGCGGGAGGGCGTCTCCGCATATGCAGGAGCCCCTTGGAGATGAAAGATCCCGGAACAGAGATGCGAGGAGGCTTTTTTGTCAGAGGCCTTCGAGCCAGAGCAACTCCATTTCAAACAGGGGCTGGGAAAAATGGGGCTGAGACCTGCAGTCCAGGAGTCTGAGTCTTCTTAGTCACAGGATGGCATAGGAGGTCCCAAGACACAGGTCACAAAGACCCCGCTGATAAAACAGGACGTGGCCAAGAAGCTGGCCAAAGCCCACCAAAACCAAGATGGCAACAAACGTGACCTCTGGTCATCCTCGATGCTCATTACGTGCTAATTATAATACAGTGGCATGCCAAGAGACACTCCCACCAGTGCCACGACAGTTTACAGATGCCATGCCGACACCTGGAAGTTCCCCTCTATGGTCTAAAAAGGAGAGGAACCCTCAGTTCTGAGAACTCTCCGCCCCCTTTCCTAGAAAGCTCTTGAATAATCTACACTTTGTTTTGCATATGATCAATAAATTACCATAGCCAGCCAGCAGCCCCTGGCAGCTCTGCCTATGGAGTGGTTACTTTTTGTTTCTTGACTTTGCTAATAAACTTGCTTTCACGTTATGCTCTGGACTCACCCTGAATTCTTGTGTGAGGTCTAAGAACCCCCCTCTCGGTGTCTGGATCAGGACCCCTGTCCAGTAACAGTTTGTGACAGAGCAGAAGCTTTGCCATCTTGGACAAATACCACCATTCTAAAGTTCACTTTGATCAAAAGCCGCCTACATCCAAAGGGCATCAGCCTAATGGCGGATTATTGTCAGCATGACCATAAACCATAAATAACATCTCCGATCAGAAACATTCCAAATCCCTCCCCAACCAGAGATATGCCAGCCCTGAGATAACCCCCCGCCAGCCGGAAAGAAGTCAGCCCCAAGATAACCTCCCCTCTGCCCAGAGACATTCCAACCCCACCATAAAACTTCCCACACAGAAACATTCCAAACTTGTGATAAGCCGCCTCACCCTAAAACCTATATATACTCTTTTTTTTTTTTTTTTGAGACGGAGTCTCGCTCTATCGCCCAGGCTGGAGTGCAGTGGCCGGATCTCAGCTCACTGCAAGCTCCGCCTCCCAGGTTTACGCCATTCTCCTGCCTCAGCCTCCCGAGTAGCTGGGACTACAGGTACCCGCCACCTCGCCCGGCTAGTTTTTCGTGTTTTTTAGTAGAGACGGGGTTTCACTGTGTTAGCCAGGATGGTCTCGATCTCCTGACCTCGTGATCCGCCCATCTTGGCCTCCCAAAGTGCTGGGATTACAGGCTTGAGCCACCGCGCCCGGCCCAAATCTATATATACTCTTAGCCTATAAGAGAGAGCGCTTGTGAGTGGGCACAGTGGCTCATGCCTGTAGTCCCAGCATTTTGGGAGGCCAAGGCGGACAGATCATGAGGTCAGGAGTTCAAGATCAGCCTGGCCAACATGGTGAAACCCCGTCTCTACTAATAATTTAAAAAGTAGCCAGGCATGGTGGCACGCACACGTAGTCCCAGCTACTCGCAGGGCTGAGGCAGAAGAATCGCTTGAACCCGGGGGGTGGAGGTTGCAGTAAACCGAGATTATGTCACTGCACTCCAGCCTGGTTAACAGAGCAAGAGTCCATCTCAAAAAATGAAAGAGAGAGAACACTCCTGACCAAAATCGGCCAGAAGCCCCTCTCTGGTTTATTCCTGCAAAATAAACCTGTCTCTGACTGTTGAGCTGCTTTTCATGTTTCTTTCTTCTTTCTTTAACTCTTAGAGTTTGTCCCATGTTGAGGGCGTGAAGCTGGGTCTTTCTTGCAGGCTGCTGGCCCAGTGTGACCTGGAGTCAGGCAGATGCTGGATTTCTCTGCTCATGAGCACCATCTCCACCCCTAGCCAGGGACTCCAGAGAGGCCTCAGATGTCACAAAACAAGTCATTCTGCTGGGCTGTTCCCCCACCAGCCACTGGCCGTTGCCTCTTTGTTCAAGCCACCAAGGGGTTCCTGAAGCCCCATTTCTAGTTTAGGGATTAGTGATTGGAAAAACTTCAAGTGACTGAGAAAACTGCTGCTGAAAGATGCCGTCTATGCGAGGAAAACGTGGCGAAGTGAGAGACAGGGGATGAGGCAGGGTTTTGAGGAAACCGAAAGGCACGGGCAGGACAGATGTACCCCCTTGGAGGCAGGAAATGGCTGCAGAAGCTTAAACGGTTTACACAGAACCAAGCTGGAATGATTTTGTGAGCCTATTTATGAAGCTGAATAAAACGTGAATAATTTTTTTTAAGACAGAGTCTTGCTCTGTTGCCCAGGGTGGAGTGCAATGGCACGATCTCAGCTCACTGCAACCTCTGCCTCCTGGGTTCAAGCGATTCTCCTGCCTCAGCCTCCTGAGTAGTTGCAGTTACAGGCACCTGCCATCAGGTCTGGCTAATTTTTGTATTTTTAGTAGAGATGGGGTTTCACCATGTTAGCCAGGCTGGTCTCAAACTCCTGACCTCATGATTCGCCCGCCTCAGCCTCCCAAAGTGCTGGGATTACAGGCATGAGCCACCGCGCCTGGCCTGCAACTGAACTTTTTATCACACAATGTTCTGTTAAGATTTATTCATATTATTCTTGGATTGTTGATTACACCACGGTATAAAATCCCATAGTATGAATATACCAAAAATGTATGTATCCATCAAATGGATGTTTGATCTGTTTCCAATTTTTTGCTACTAGAAACTGTGGTGTGAACATCCCATCAGCTCTCTCCTTGGGCTCATGTAGAAAAGTTTAGGATTTAACTCAGAGTAGAACTTCTGGGGCATTGCACCTGTAAATGTTCAGCTTTACAAGCTAAAGCCCAATTACTTTCCAAAGTGCTGAGACAAATTTACCTTTCCACCAACAAGATGCAAGATCTTTTTATTTTTTAAATTTTAGAGACAGGGTCTTATTCTGTTGCCCAGGCTGGAGTGCAGTGGCACCATCATAGCTCGCTGCAGCCTTGAACTTCTGTGCTCAAACAATTCTCCTGCCTCAACCTCCCAAGTAGCTGGGATGACAGGCACATACCACCACATCCGGTTAATACTTTTTAAGAGGTGGAGTCTCACTGTGTTTCCCAGGCTGGTCTCAAACTCCAGACCTCAAGCAATTCTCCAGCCATGGCCTCCCAAACAGCTGGGATCATAGGCATGAGCCCCTGCGCCCAACCAAGGTGCAAGATCTTGCCGCATCTTGTCACCAACACTTTGCACTACCAGACTTTCCAAGTTTTTCCAGTTTGTACTGGGTACAAAATGGCAACTTGAACATGCATGTTTTTGAGTACAGACTTTCAAAGTTTTTCCAGTCTACTGGGTACACAATAGCAACTTGAACATGAATGTTCTTGAATACCAAGAAAGCTAGATATCTTCTCATAGAAGTGTTTGCCATTCATGTTTCTTCTGTTGTGAAATGTTCGTTCCTGTCTGTTACTCATTTTTCTGGGGGCTTGGGTCTCTTTCTTACCAATGTTGTGGAATTCCTTTTATATTTGGATACCCACCCTTTGCTGCTATATGCGTGGAAGAGATCTCCTTGCACCCTGTGACTTGTTTTTATCCTCTTTATGTCATTTCTTGATAAACAAAGTTCTCGACGTTCACGTAGTTGAATTTATCAATCTTTTCTGTTACGGTCGGCGCTCTTGTGTCTTAAGAAACCCCAACACAGTGAGAACATAAACATAATCTCCCACACTGTCTTCTGCAAGTGACTTTTATTTATGACGTGAGACAGAAACTCAATTTCATTTTTTCCACATGAATAACGAATTGTCTCAGCAGCATTTATTAAACAGTCTCCTGTTTCCTGAGCTGGTTCCACCGCCCATGCTGTCATAAATCAGGCCTCCACACACGCATGGATCAGCGTCTGCACCTTTGTTCTTTTTCCTCGGTCACGATGTCTATCCCAGCCTTCCTGCCAAACTCTCTTAATTAATGAGCTCCACACACAGGGGATCAGGGTCACTCCTGGGTGGTGGGCAGTGACTTGGAGGGACTGAGAAGGGGCTGCCAGCTTCTTGCAATGTTGTTGTTGTTGTTTTTAAAAAGAATACATCAAGTGCTTCACTATTATAAATTACAGTTGGATCCCTCCTCCAGATAAGAAATCTGGAATACATCCAATCTATTCCTCTTTTCCTAAGAGTGTTTTTTCGTTTTGTTTTGAGACAGAGTTTCGCTCTTGTTGCCCAGGTTGGAGTGCTATGGCGAGATCTCCGCTCACTGCAACCTCCGCCTCCCGGGTTTCAAGCGATTCTCCTGCCTCAGCCTCCCGAGTAGCTGGGATTACAGGCACCCGCCACCACGCTTGATTAATTTTTTGTATTTTTAGTGGAAATGGGGTTTCACCATGTTAGCCAGGCTGGTCTCGAACTCCTGACCTCAAGTGATCCGCCCAGCTCAGTCTCCCAAAGTGCTGGGATTACAGGTGTAAGACACCACATCCGGCCTCAGGTTTTTAACATGTAAATTTTTATTGGAGTTAATAAGAATAAAGATACACATAAGGGTGCAGCTCAGTGAATCTTTGTTTTTCAACTCCCAACAGAAAACTTTATCGTCCCCCACCCCCACCCTGTGGCAAAAACCTCCTGTGCCCATGAGGACGACCCCTCCCACCGGGGAGATGACGTTTTGCCTGCTGTGAACGTCATGGAAATGAAACCGCACACAGTGTGTCTTCACTTGTGTCTGACTTCTGTCCAAATGCTGTTTGCGTTACACTCAGCCACTGTGGCTGTGGGTGGCTATTTTCACTCATTGTCATTAGTGCACAGGATTCCACGGCATGACTATTTCACAGTTTATCCACTCTGCTGCCAACGGGTAGGGTTCCACTTGGGGCATCAAGAATGGGTCACCGTGAGCATTCTTGTCCACGTCTTCTGGGGAACACAGGTGTACACTTCTGTGGGATACGGACCCAGGAATGGAACCACTGGGTCAAAGGACATCCAACTCAACTTTATTTTTTTGAGACAGACTCTTGCTCTGTCGCCCAGGCTGGAGTGCAGTGGCATGATCCCAGCTCACTACAACCTCTGCCTCCCGGGTTCAAGCAATTCTCCTGCCTCAGCCTCCCAAGTAGCTGGGATTATAGGCGCCCACCCCATGCCCAGCTAATTTTTGTATTTTTAGTGGAGATGGGATTTCATCATATTGGTCAGGCTGATCTCGAACTCCTGACCTTAGGTGATCCACCCACCTCAGACTCCCAAAGTGCTGGGATTACAGGTGTGAGCCACCACACCCGGCCATTACATCGGCTTTAGCAGACACTGTCAAACAGATTTCTAGTGACTGGCGTCACTCCCATAAGCAGTGTTTGGGAATGCTGATCTTCCACGTTCTCACAGCCGTTGGTATGTTTCACCTTTTTCATTTTAGCCATTCTGATGGGTGTGTGGTGGTATCTTACCATGGGTTTATTTTTGAGACAGGATCTCACCATCACCCAGGCTGATGTACAGTGACACAGTCAAAGCTCACTGCAGCCTTGAATTCCTGGGCCCAAGCAATCCTACCAGCTCAGCCTCCCAACCAGCTGGGACTACAGGTATGTACCACCATCACGCCCAGCTGATTTTTGTATTTTTAGTAGAGAGAGGGTCTCACTATGTTGCCCAGGCTGGTCTCAAACTCCTAGGCTCAAGTAATCCTACCTTGGCCTCCCAAAATGCTGGGATTACAGGTGTGAGCCACCATGCCCAGCCTGTCCTTTTTGTTTTCCGTTTTTGTTTTTGTTTTTTTTTTTTTTTTAAGATGGAGTCTCGCTTTGTCGCCCAGGCTGGGGTGCAATGATGTGATCTTGGCTTACTGCAACCTCCGCCTCCCAGGTTCAAGCAATTCTCCTGCCTCAGCCTCCCAAGTAGCTGGGATTACAGGTGTGTACCACCACACCCAGCTAATTTTATTTTTTTAGTAGGGATGGGGTTTCACCATGTTGGTCAGGCTGGTCTCAAACTTCTGACACCTCAGGTAATCCACCTGCCTCGGCCTCCCAAAGTGCTGGGATTACAGGTGTGAGCCACTGTGCCCAGCCCCCACTTTGTCATTTTTTAATGGTTAATGTTTTTTGCATATTGTTTAGGACATCTTTGTTTAGCCCAAGATGATCAAGCTATTCTTCTATATTTTATGGTAGAAGCTTTATGGTTTCACTTTTCTGTTTAGATATTTGATTAATAATGTCAAATTAATTTTACTTATTGCGTGAGGTCAAGGTTCATTTTTCCTCTTCTGAATATCCAGTTACTCTAAAACCATTAATTGAAAAGACCATCCTTTCCTCTCTGAATTACACTGGTGCCTTTGTCATAGATCAGAGGACTATGTATGTGGTGGTTTATTTCTAAGTTTTCACAACAAAACTCATGAGGATTTTAATATTGCATTGAATCCACAGATCAATTTGAGGGGAACGGACATCTTAACATCACTGAGTCAGTTCATGAACACAGTATCTCTCTTCATTTATTCAGCACTTTTTAATTTCTCAGCCACATTTTATAGTTTTTAATATAGAGACCTTACATATTTTTCATTAGATTCCCAGGTATTGTAAAAATTTATTTATTTTCTAATTTTTGAAACTATAGGAATATAATTGATGTTTGTATATTAGTTTCAGTATATTGTATCCAGTGAATTTTGCTAAAATTATTAATTTAATAGCTTGTGGATTTTTCTTTTTTTTTTTTCTTTCTTTTTTTTGAGATGGAGTTTCCCTCTTATCGCCCAGGCTGGAGTGCAATGGCGCAATCTTGGCTCACCGCAACTTCTACCTCCTGGGCTCAAGCGATTCTCCTGCTTCAGCCTCCCGAGTAGCTGGGATTACAGGCATGCAGCACCATGCCCAGCTAATAGCTTGTGGATTTTTTTATTAGATTTACTATGCTCACAATCATGGTACCTACAAATAAAGACAGTTTACTTCCTCAAATCCATTTTTTATCACCTTTTTAAATTTTTCCTACCTTATTGCATTGGCTACAATCTACTGCATAATGTTATGTCAAAGTGGTGATCGTGTTTTTATTTTGTTTACAAAGGGAGCAAACATTCAATATTTCACTATTGATATGATGTTATCTGTAAGTTATTTTGGTATATTTGATCAACTTAAGTTCTGTTTTATTTATAATTGTCAGAAAGTTTTAATTATGAAAAGTTGTGCTGTTTTAGTGTATTTTTGGCATCTATTGAGGTAATCATATGATTCTACTTCATCGAGAAAGTGAATTACATTAATTTTTAAATGTGGAAACAACCTTTCATTCCTGAAGTAAACCCAACTTAGTTATATACTGTCCTTTTTAAAAAAGGATTTTGCGCCGGGCACAGTAACTCACACCTGTAAACCCAGCACTTTGGGAGGCCAAGGTACATGGATCACCTAAGGTCAGGAGTGCAAGACCAGCCTGGACAACATGATGAAACCCCACCTCTACTAAAAATACAAAAATTAGGCAGGCCTGGTGGTGCACACCTGTAATCCCAGCTACTCAGCAGGCTAAGGCAGGAGAATCACTTGAACCCAGGAGGCAGAGGTTGCAGCAAGCTGAGATCACATCACTGCACTCCAGCCTGGGCAAAAAGAGTGAAACTCCATCTCAAAAAAAAAAAAAAAATGAAAGAAAGAAAAAAGGATTTTTTTTGGGGGGGGGTGTCTATGTTAAAAAGCTTTTCTTCTGAAGTTTTCTTTTCTTGTAATGTCTGTCTGGTTTTGCTATCAGGGTAATGCTGACATCATAAACAAATGTGAAGTCTTCCTCCCTTCTACTGCTGAAAGAGATTATGTAGAACTGGTGTTACTTCTTCCTTAAATATGTTGTAAAATTTGTCAGTGAAACCATCTGGGCCCAGAGTTTTATTTTTGCAATGTTTGTAAGTATTAATTTCATTAATAGACATAAGACCATTTAGCTTATTTTTTCTTTTTTTGAGTGAGCTTTGGTAGTTTGTAGGAAAGGGATATAGTCCTTTCAAGAAATATATTGTTCTAAGTTGTAGAATTTATGAGTGTGAATTTGTAATCATCCATTAGCAGTCTGTAGGGATTGTAATGATGCTCCCCCTTTCATTTATGATATTAATAATTTATTCCTCCTCCTCCTCCTTCTGTCTGGCTAAAGACATATTAATTTTATTGATCTTTTCAAAGAACCATGTTTTGGTTTCATTCATTTTTGTCTATTTTTCTCTTCAATTTCACTTGTTTCTGCCCTTTTAAAAATATTTTTTCCTTTCTGCTGCTTGCCTTGGATTTAATTTGCTCTTAATTTTCAAGTTCTAATCTGGATCCAATCATCAGATAGAAATCACACAGCAATTTAAACAAGAGAGGTTTAATATTTAGAAATTATCAAGGTAGGATAGAAGAGTATCTATAAAAATGGAAAGAGGGCTGGGCGCGGTGGCTCAAGCCTGTAATCCCAGCACTTTGGGAGGCCGAGACGGGCGGATCATGAGGTCAGGAGATCGAAACCATCCTGGCTAACATGGTGAAACCCCGTCTCTACTAAACATACAAAAAACTAGCCGGGCGAGGTGGCGGGCACCTGTAGTCCCAGCTACTCCAGAGGCTGAGGCAGCAGAATGGTGTAAACCCGGGAGGCGGAGCTTGCAGTGAGCTGAGATCTTGCCACTGCACTCCAGCCTGGGCAACAGAGCACGACTCTGTCTCAAAAAAAAAAAAAAATGGAAAGAGAACTCTAAGGACACTCTTCATTGAGAAGAGCAAAGACAGACTGGGGGCAGTGGAGAGATTCAGGCCTCACTGAAAAAGGTGTGGTTGCAACTACTGGAGGGTGGAGATGTTTTCTGGGTTGCCTGAGCAAGAGCTGGTCCACGGTCACTGGGAAAGCAGAAAAACCCTCTGGGGTGCATGCAAACTAAAGCTAGCAAGCAGGTGTGCAGAAGATGTCAGGCATAAAGAAGCATTCAGTGACACTGTTGGAAAGAGACCTAGAACTTATGGTGTCTACATTGGGAGGGCTGAAGAAAATACAGGTGAGCCGTGAATGATGGAGGCAGGCTAAAGGAGTCAGGTGTGAGGGTGGTGGGACAAGTTTCTATGCAGGCTCTGCTGGTACTGAGAGCTAGAGAGGTTTCTTCAGGCAGAGAGGCTTCCTCATGTGTGTAACCTAGCATACTTCTGTGTATGACTCAGACCAGCGTCACTCTGGGTCAATGTGGGGGATGCAGGTAGAGGGACTGGCCACCCAGTGAGCCAGCCCCGCCAGGACCCCAACGTGCATGTGTTTGGGGCTGAGAAGAGGATGTGGAGAGCTGGGGCAGCTCTAGGTGTCTGTGTGGATGAAATTTGAATGGCCAGCTCAATAGATGACCACCCCCATGGGATCCCTGGTGTGCATGCTCCTGGAGATGAGGACTTGGCAAGAAGCTGTGACCAGGCTGTCTCAGGTTCCTACCTACACCAGGTGGGAACAGGTTGAGATCTGCACAGGTTGAGATCTGGAAAAAAACACATGGAGCCATATTCTGGAGAAAGTTGAATCCTGTGGCATCTAGCACCACAGAAAACCAGAAGCAGTCAGGGGGGAAAGATTGCTCTTCAGGATAATGGTGAATAGGCCACAAGAATCAAGACCCCTCTTCCTGCCATGTCTCTCCAGTGCCCCCTACTGATGAATGTTTTGCCAACTGTAAAGGAAAAATAAAGAACCAGTTTCAAAGATCAGGCATTGAAGGTGAATTAGGAGCTGAGAATACATTGCTTAGTATTATAGAACCCATAGTATATATTTTTCATCCTTTTGGTTTTAATGTTTATGTATTTATACTTAATGTGATCTCTTGTAAACAACAAATACTTGGTTCTTAGTATTTCATGCAGTCTGACAATCTTTGTCTTTTAATTGGCATCTTTAGACCATTTACATGTAATACAATTATTGACAGGGTTCATTAAAATTTACCACTTCATTCTTGTTTTGTTCCATTTTTCCCTGTTTTCTACTTTTTCTGCCTAATTTGGGATAAGTTTGGTATTTCCTTTTCCATTTCATCTCCACTTTTGTCTGTAACTCTTAAAAGTTTTTTTTTTTTTTTTTGAGACGAAATCTCACTCTGTCGCCCAGGCTGGAGTGCAGTGGTGCGATCTCCACTCACTGCAAGCTCCGCCTCCCGAGTTCATGCCATTCTCCTGCCTCAGCCTCCCGTGTAGCTGGGAATACAGGCACCTGCCACCACACCCAGCTAATTTTTGTATTTTTAGTAGAGACGGGGTTTCACTGTGTTAGCCAGGATTGTCTCGATCTCCTGACCTTGTGATCCACCCATCTCAGCCTCCCAAAGTTCTGGGATTACAGGCGTGAGCCACTGCGCCCAGCCAAAAGTTTTTAATGGTTGCTCAAAAGTATGCTTCCAATTCTTCTTTCTCATCTTTTGTGCTTTTTCTTCAATGTTACTTTGACATATGCTATAAACCTATAATACATTGCTACTATATTTGCTTTAGAAAGTCAATTTCCTTTTACAGTGATTAAATATAAGAAGTCTTAACTATATTTATTTTAATCATTTCCAAAGATTTGTGTAGATCCAAACTTATGTTTGATACCATATTCCTTTTCTCCAAAGAACTTTAGCTTTTCTTGTAATGAAGATCTGCTGCTAATGAATTCCCTCAGCTTGTTTGTCTGCAAAAGTCATTTTGCCTTGATTTCTAAAATATTTTTTTTCTGAGTACAGAATTCTGGTTTGAGTTTTTTCCTCCAGCTTATGTAAAGATGTCATTCCATTATCTTGTTGTTATAGTTTATAACGACAAATCTGTTGCAATGTTTATCTTTGATCCTCTCTATTAATGTACTTTCTACTCTTTACTTTGGTTGACATCAAGATTTCCTCTTTGCCTTTTGTTTTCAGCAATTTTCATATGATGTATTTGGGTGTCCCTTTTTTTATTTATCTTTTTGGGGGGGTTCTCAAACCTTTTGAATTTATTGTTTGATATCTCTTATTTTTGAAAAATTTTTAGCCTTTATTTCTTCAAATATTTCTTCTGCCCTGTTCTCTTTTGTTTTAGGTTTCCAACTACATGTAGTATGTTGCTTTAGAGTCTCACAGCTCTTAGATACTCTGTTCTGTTTTTGTTTTTATTTTCACTTTTTTTTCTCTGTATGCTTTAACTTGGGCATCTGTTATTGATCTATCTTCAAGTTCAATAATTTTTTCCTTGCTAGTGCCTAATCTGCTAAGGAACCCTTTGAAGATATTCATCTGTGTTATTAGTTGTTTTTGTTTTGCTTTTAGCATTTCCATTTGACTTATACTTTCCATTATTCTGCTGAAATTCTTCACTTGTTCACATACTTTCTACCTTCTCTCTTATAGCTAATGGCATACTCATCATGGTTATGCTTTTAAGAGTTTCAATTTTCCTTTCTGGTAGTTTCAACATCTGCATCATCTGTAAACCTAGTTTCAATGATTGTTTTGTCTCTTGCTAGTAGATTGTTTATTTCCTTGCTTTCTTGTGCATCTTGTAATTTTTGGTCAAATGCTGAATATTTAGTAGAGACTTGGGTAGATGGTAGTAATGACTGAAAATGTGCATACCTCCTTTGCTGCCAGATCATTAGTATAGAAGATTGAGTTATTCTACTCAGAAGTTCATTTGGGCCTAGGTTTTGTTATCGCTGTGATTAACACTGGCTTGAAATTCCTGTAACGTTACCTTTTGATCTAGTGTGGGGATTGTGTTTTGGAGGTTTTCTCCATGTTCCTGCCCTACAGTCAGCTTTCAGACTTCCCCATGTGACTGTTCCTCAGAACTGGTCTCTATGCAATTGTCTGTCTTTCTCTCTCTCTCAGTGATAGACTGTTGATGGCTACTCGGTCCTTGCTAACCTAGAAAAAGGGGGCAGATCCTAGAATTCAGGGGTGAGACTTTCCCGGTGATCCTGCTCCTCCACCAACTGCAAAAATCCTCCTGGGAGGATCGCTTGCACCCGCGAGTTTGAGGCTTCACTGAATCATGATCATGTCACTGCACTCCAGCCTGGTGATGTAGCAAGACCCTGTCTCTATTAAAAATAATAATTAAAGAAGAATCCTGTAATAATTTCAGCCCATGGTTTCCTGCTCACTCCCTAGACGTAGAGGGTATTTATATTTATACCACAAGGATCCCTTATGCTAACAATCTGTTAATTTTTAAATAATGTTTGCATTTACAGTTGTGAGGAATTTGCCTGTAATTTTTTTCTTATAATGCCCTTGCCATGTTTTACTATCAAATGTATGTTAGCCTTATCAAATGACTTAGGAAGTATTTCCACATTTTCTATTCCCTAGAAGACTTCACATGACATTGGTATCATTTGTTTCTTAAGTGGAAAAATTAGTGAGGCCATCTGAGATTGGTGCTGTCTTATGGGGGAGGTTTTAAATTTATATTCAGTTTCCTTAACAAATATATGTCTATTCAGATTTTCTTTTTCTTTTTGTGTCAGTTTCAATAAGTTGTGTTTCAAGTAAATTTTTATTTTGTCTAAATTGTTGACTGCAATGGCCTAAGAATGTTCATAAGTTTTTGTTTTTGTTTTTTTTGAGACAGGGTCTCACTCTGTCTCCCAGTACAGTGACATGGCGTGATCATAGCTCACTGCAGCCTCGACCTCCTGGGCTCAGGCAAGCCTCTGCCTCGGCCTCCCAAGTAGCTGGGACTACAGTTACATGACATCAGACTCGGGTAATTTTTAATTTTGTAAAGACAAGGTCCCACTACGTTGCCCAGGCTGGCCTCAGACTCCTGGGTTCAAGTGATCCTCCTGCCTTGGCCTCCCAAAGGGCTGGATTACAGATGGGAGCCACCACGATGCCTGGCCCATAATAATTTCTAATTATCCTTTTACTAATTGAAGATCTGATGCCTTTTGCTTTTTCATTTCTGATGTTGGCACATTTTTTTTTATTTTTCTTTTCTCCTTGATCAGTTTTTCCAGAGATTTGTTATTTTTATTAATATTTTTAAAAGAAGCATCTTTTGGTTTTATTAAATTTCTCTCTTGTATATGTTCTTTTTATTTCATTGGTTTTTGCAATCATTTTTAGATAGGAAAAAAATGATTATTTCAGTCAGGCATGGTGACTCATGCCTGTAATCCCAGCACTTTGGGAGGCTGAGGTGGGTGGATCACCTGAGGTCAGGAATTTGAGACCAGCCTGACCAACATGGAGAAACCCATCTTTGTAAAAATACAAAATTAGCTGGGCATGGTGGTGGTGGATGCCTGTAATTTCAGCACTTTGGGAGGCTGAAGCAGGAGGATCGCTTGAACCTGGGAGGCAGAGGATGCAGTGAGCCAAGATCACTGCCATTGCACTCCAGCCTGGGCAAAAAGAGTGAAATTCCGTCTCAAAAAAAAAAAAAATGATTTCAAAAATCAGTGAAATTTGCTATTCCTTTTCTAACTTTTTGAGTTCAGCTCTTTCTACAATATGTACATTCAAAACTCTAAATTTTTATGCCTATGCTAGTAGGTATGTTTAAATGTAGAATTTTATATCTTTGTTGAATTGGTCTTTTATCACAATCAACTGTCCCCATCTATCTCTTACAGAAACATCTTGCTTTAAAGTCCACAGATAGTAATATAGCTAATCCAGCTTTATTTTGCAAGGTATATCTTTTATTTTTTTACATTTTATTTGTATTTGTATATTTAAATGTTTCATTTAAACAGCTTATACTTCAGTCTTTTTCATCTAATTTTTATCTTCTATTTGAAGTGTTTAGTCAGTTTATATTTAATGTAATTACTATAGATAATTTTAAGTATATCATATTATATATGTACATATTTTATATTTGTCTGATACTTTTTTTTTTTTTTTTTTTTGAGGCAGTCTTGCTCTGTTGCCCAGGCTGGAGTGCAGTGGCATGATCTCGGCTCACTGCAACCTCTGCCTTCCAGGTTCAAGCAATTCTCTTGTCTCAGCCTCCCGAGTAGCTAGGATTACAGGCACGAGCCACCATTTCCTGGCTAAGTTTTATATTTTTAGTAGAGATGGGATTTCACCATGTTTACCAGGCTGGCCTCAAACTCCTGACCTCAAGTGATCCGCCCACTGTGGCCTCCCAAAGTGCTGGGATTACAGGCGTGAGCCAGCTTGCCTGGCCTGGTCTGACGTGTTCTATGTTCCATTTTCACTTCTTTCTTTCCTTTTCTATATTCGTCACTTCTTTATATTCATTTGCTTATTCCATCTCATTAGCTTTTTTTTTTTTTTTTTTTGAGACAGGGTCTCACTTTGTCACCCAGGCTGGATTGCTGGGGTACAATCACAGCTCACTGCAGCCTCGACCTCTCCAGGCTAAGGTGATCCTCCCATCTCAGCCTTGTAAGTAGCTTGGATTACAGGTGTACACTACCATGCTCAGCTCATTTTTGGTTTGTTGTTGTTGTTGTTGTTTGTAGAAACAGGGCCTCACTATGTTGCCCAGGCCAGTCTCGAACTCCTGGCCTCAAGTGATCCCCCTGCCTCGGCCTCCCAAAGTGCTGTGATTATAGGTGTGAGCCACCGCGCCGGCCAGTATTCAGTGTTCTAAATTCCCTCCTGTGTACCACTTTCGCAGCATTTTGAAAATTCTGCTATGTTGTGTTTCTATCGTTATTCACTTCAAATTTCTTACTAATTTCCATTTTTTATTTCTTTGACCTATGGATTACTCAGAAGTGCTTATTTTTGTCCCCAAATATTTGGGTATTCTCTAGAAATCTTTGTTACTTTTTGTTTTTATTTTTGAGATGGAGTTTTGCTCTTGTTGCCCAGGCTGGAGTGCAGTGGTGCGATCTCGGCTCACTGCAACCTCCACCTCCCAGGTTCAGTGATTCTCATGCCTCAGTCTCCTGAGTAGCTGGGATGACAGGTGCCCACCACCACACCTGGCTAATTTTTGTACTTTTAGTAGAGTCGGGGTTTCACCATGTTGGCCAGGCTGGTCTCAAACTCCTGACCTCAGGTGATCCACCCACCTCAGCCTCCCAAAGTGCTGGGATTACAGGTGTGAGCCACCGTGCCTAGTCTCTGTTACTGGTTTTCACTTAATTCGATTGAGGTGAGAGAACACACTCTGTATGATTTGAATCTTTTCACGTTTACTGAGACTTGTTTATGGCCCTAAATAGGATCTACCTTGGTGAATCTTCCACGTGGAATTTAAAAAGAACGCATATTCTCCTGTTGCTGGGTTGAGCGTTCTGTAAATATCAAGTCCATCGAGGTGGCCAATGGTGATGCCCCGATCTTCTGAGTTCTTAGTGGTTTTCTGTGCGCCTGTTTGATTGGTTATCGAGAGAGCAGGGTTGAAATCACTGTCATGGATTTCCCTACGCCTCTTTACTGTTCTGTTGGGTTTTGCTTTGTGTATTTTGTTTTGGGGGGTTTTGTCTTGTTTTTGTTTTTTGAGACAGAGTCTCGCCGTCACCCAGGCTGGCGTGCAGTGACTCAATCTCAGTTCACTGCAACCTCCACCTCCTGGGTTCAAGGGATTCTCATGCCTCAGTCTCACGAGTAGCTGGGACTACAGATGAGCACCACAGTGCTCGGCTAATTTTTTGTATTTTTAGTAGAGTTGGGGTGTCGCCATGTTACCCTGGCTGGTCTGGAACTCCTGACCTCAAGTGACCCGCCCGTCTCGGTCTCCCAAAGTGCTGGGATGACAGGCGTGAGCTACCATGCCCGGTCAGCTTAGTGTATTTTGAAATTCTGCTGTTAGGTGCATTAACATTCACGAATTGCTTTCAGAAGTGGCTGAAGAGGACCCTCTACAAAGCTCCAGCTCTCTCCGCAGCTCCCTCCTCCCCAGGGCTCTGCTTTGCTCTCTCCATCTGTCCTTATCTCCCTGAACCCTCAGCTCCATTTCCTCAGCTCTGAGTCCAGCAGCTCAGCTGGGGTCCCCCTCCCTGTGTCACAGTCTGGAAACTCTCCAGGCAGGACTCTGGAGAATCATAAGGCCCACTCAAGGAGGGAAAAATCGGAGAAAATCTAAATATTGTAAAAGAGATATACTTAAGAGATAAATATATGTTCAAATTATTTTTTATTCAAGCAGAGAATATACCTTTTGAGCGTCTACGTGACAGAAAGCTTGACAATCTATTGAGACGCCAAAATAATAATAATAATAATAATAATAATGGAGCATGTTCTTAAACCGCAATGCATTATCACTTGAAATTAATAAGCATTTTATGATTCAATTGGATGTGTAAAGGATTCTCCTAAATGAGTCTTGGGTCAAAGAGGAAATAAAAACCGCACTTAAACTCTATAACGGCGGAGAGAATAATTGCTATTTAAACTTAGATCTAGCTAAGACTATGAAAAAAGAATACATAAGATTAAATGTTTTCATTATTTAACAAGTAGAAATAAAGCCAGCGTGTTACAGACATCAAGACACACGTCAAGAAAGCAGGAGGGAGCAATATATAAAAACAGAATTTATGTTAATCCAGTTTATCGGTGACATGTAGAAACTCTAAGTTGATTCTTTATAACTAATATTAACACTCTGATGGCAAGTATGCTATGTGTTTTTTTTTGTTTTTTTTTTTTTTAATTTTTTGAGACAGAGTCACCCAGGCTGGAGTGCAGTGGTGCAATCTCCGCTCACTGCAAACTCCGTCTCCTGGGTTCAAGCGATTCTCCTGCCTCAGCCTCCCAGGAATCTGGGATTACAGGCATGAGCCACTTCACTCAGTGAATTTTTGTATTTTCAGTAGAGACAGGGTTTCACTGTTTTGGTGAGGCTGGTCTTGAACTCCTGACCTCAAATGATCCGCCTGCCTTGGCCTCCTAACGTGCCTGGATCATAGATGTGAGCCACCGCGCCTAGCCACTGTGTTTTAAGAAGCCGTCGAAGTGATGCTCACACATGCTAAAATCTGTGAGTCACTGTGAAGACGGCTTTTGAGGCAGATACACCAGATTAATTGAACACCCCTGATGTGGCGCTCCTCTGTGCCTAATGAGAGCTCCTGTGCTCACCGGGTGCTGTAGAGGTAAAGGGCAGATGCCCCCCACGTGTGGCCCATGCACCAGCAGTACCAGCATCACCCAAAAGCTACTCAGACATGCAGATTCTTAGGCCTGCCCCAGCCTGTCTGGGTCCAAAACTCTGGAGGGGGTGCTGGGAACCTCTGCTTACAAGTTCTCCAGTGGACTCGGATGTAAGCTAAGGTTAAGAGTTCTGGACTAGAGATCCTGCAATTACTCCCTGCAAAACACCTAAATTACATTGCCAGAATGAACCTGCAAACAACTGAAAGAAATTCTGGGAGTCTATGGACAAAATGACAGCAAGAGTTCAAGAGGCAGGAGAGGGGCTGAAGCCGGCAGATACTTGGGGCGCGAATGTGGTTCTGACACGGTGACTCTGTCCTAAGAGGGATGGGGCACCACGCCTGGGGACCAGGATGCGAGGGGGTCAGAGGCCACCCAGCCTGAAGCCAGCATTCTGGAACGGCTGCCCCTTTCAGAAAAAGGCGAACTAGGAAACATCCTGAGCCTTAGTCGGCAGGGAAACTGTCTCAACCTTAGTACCAGGAAAGTTTATTTCTTAAATCCCGAGAGAATGTGCGGCACTGACCAGCCCTGCCACGGGCTTGGCCCCTGAATATTCTGCTCTTTGCATGATCCCAAAATGACAAGGTGAGAATTGTAATTATGGTTTTTTTTGTTGTTGGGAGGGGGAGTGTCAGAGGAGATGGAGTCTCGCTCTGTTGCCTAGACTGGAGTGCAGTGGCACGATCTTGGCTCACCGCAACCTCTGCCTCCCGGGTTCAAGCAATTCTCCTGCCTCAGCCTCCCAAGTAGCTTGGATTACAGGTGCCTGCCACCACACCGAGCTAATTTTTATATTTTTATTAGAGACAGGGTTTTGCCATGTTGGCCGGGCTGGTCTCGAACTCCTGACCTCAGGTGATCTGCCCACCTCACCCTCCCAAAATGTTGGGATTACAGGCATGAGCCACCGCGCCCGGCTGAGAATTGTAATTTAATGTGGATTTGTAGTGCCCCAGGAACCTGCCCAAAACAAACACATTTTTCTCTGGAGGAATACACCTCAACCCAGGCCTCAGAGAACTTCCAGGGTTAAGTTCAAATATCTATTTACATATAATATGTACAATAATATGATTTTTAATAAAAAAAAAAAAAAACTACCAGACAGTAAAAGGCACCATGTAAAAGATCAGCCCAAATAACAAACAGAACTTGGCCCAGAAAGACCTGGGATATTGGTGTTAATGAAAGCAGCATATAAAACACAACGTTTAATATTTTTAAAGACCTGAAATAGGGAAATGAAAACATAGTAAGAGAATTTAAAAACTAGGAAAGAAAGTAAAACAAATATAGTCATGAATAAATCTTCAATCACTGGAAAGATTAGACAGCAGATAAACATGGCTAAACAGAGAATTAGAAAATTGCGGCCGGGTGCAGTGGCTCACACCTGTATCCCAGCACTTTGGGAGGTTGAGTCAGACAGATCACCTGAGATCAGGAGTTCAAGATCAGCCTGGCCAACATGACAAAACCTTGTCACTACTAAAAATAAAAAAATTAGACATGGTGGCACATAGCTGTAATCTCAGCTACTTGGAAGGTTGAGGCAGGAGAATCACTCGAACCCGGGAGGTGGAGGTTGCAGTGAGCTTAGATTGTGCCACTGCACTCCAGCACGGGCAACAGAGTGAGACTCTGTCTCAAAAGAAAAAGAAAATATTGGCAGACTAGAAGGTAGACCTGCAGAAAATCCACAGACTGCAGCACAATGGAAGGGTTAAACACAGACCGACACAGCTGAAGGGAGAATTAGTAGACTGGAAATTGACCCAAAGATATTACAGGGAATGTAGCACCAAGATAATCAGAGGTGAAAAGACAGGCTCTGAGACACAGAAGGTCAGGGGAGAAGGTCCAGCACAGGGTTAATTGGTGCTGCAGAAAGAAATTCTGCACAGAACAGGAGAGAGGCATTGTCAGGAGGGATAATGGCAAAGGATTTCCTAGAATGAATGAAAGACGTAGTCTTTCAGATAAGGAAGCCCAGATGAATCCAAGCAGGATGAGTAGAAATCCATTCAGAGGTTCCTCATAGTGGAACTGCAGAACATGACACACAGGTCTCAAAAGCTGCACCAGAGAAAATACAGGTCACCCATACACTACAACAAACAGACCACCTCCAACTTCCTATCAGACAGAAAAGAAGCAAAAAAGGAACAGGAACAACTGTCTTCCAAGTTTAGACAGAAAATAACTGTTAAAGAAAAGCTCTAAAATTGTATGCCTATGGCCGGGCACAGTGGCTCATACCTGTAATCCCAGCTGAGGCAGGTGGATCACCTGAGGTCAGGAGTTTGAGACCAGCCTGGCCAACATGGTGAAACTCCATCTCTACTAAAAATATAAAATATTAGTTGGGTGTGGTGGCACGCACTTGTAGTCCCAGCTACTTGGGAGGCTGAGGCAGGAGAATTGCTTGAATCCGGGAGGGAGAGGTTGCAGTGAGCAGAGATCGTGCCACTGCACTCTAGCCTGGGCAACAGAGCAAGGCTCTGTCTCAAAAAAATAAAAATAAAATAATAAATAATAAAAATAAAAAACAAAAAAGATGCTCCTAAAATGTTAGTACAGGGATTGGTCGAAAGTAAAAAGAAGGAAAATATATATACATATTTTTTTGAGATGGAGTTTTGCTCTCATTGCCCAGGCTGGAGTGCCATGGCACAATCTGGGCTCACTGCAACCTCCACCTCCTGGGTTCAAGCGTTTCCCCTTGCCTCAGCCTCCTGAGTAGCTACGATTACAGACATGTGCCACCAAGCCCGGCTGATTTTGTACTTTTAGTAGAAAAGTTTCTTCATGTTGGTCAGGCTGGTCTCGAGCTCCATGGACAGGGTTTCTCCATGTTGGTCAGGCTGGTCTCGAGCTCCCGACCTCAGGTGATCCATCCACCTTGGCCTCCCAAAGTGCTGGGATGACAGGCACGAGCCACTGTGCCCAGCCAGGAAAAAATATTCTAATCAAAATGCAAAAAGCATTGTTAGGGATAAAGAAGTCACAGTATGATGCTGACTTGGGAGAACTACAGAAGAATTCTGAACTTGTATGTACCTATTAGGATAACTTTGAATTTTATAAAGAAAACAAATTACAAAAGAAATGGCTACAAGAAGAAACTGATCAATCCAGCAGCACACAGGGAGATTTTAACACGCCTCCTTCAGTAATTGATAGAAGGAGCAAATCAAAATCAGTAAGGGTTTAGAAGATCTGAGAAACAAAATAACAAACCTGGTCTGCAGGATATTTATAGAATTCTGTATACAATAACCGGAGAACATGCTTTCTTCTCCAGGGCCCAAGAAACATTATAAAACTGACTACATAGTCGACCATAAATCAAATCTAAATAGACCTGGAAGAACTGGTATCTTAGTAACAACATTCTCTGATCACAACACAAGTCGTTTAGAAGTCAATAACAATGAAAGAAACCTAAAACCTAAAAATCTTAATAAATCTAGAAATTTAAAAACAATTTCTAATTACCCATGGGTAAAAACGTCTCATAATGGAAATTCAGAAATGCTTAAGACTAAATAATGAAAATACCAAAAATGACAATGAGTTATAATACCATATGGGGATGAGTACTTTGTAATCATAAATGCATATATTAGAAGAAAATCCCCTAAAAATTAATAAAGTACCCAACTTAAAAAGTTAGCAGAAGAGGAAAATAATTCCAAAGAAAATGAAAGGGAGATAATAAAGGCAAGCAGAAATTAATAAAATAGAAAAACACAATGGGGAGGAATTATAGACTCGACTTTTTGAAAGAACTAATATAGTTGAACTAAGCCTCTAGCAAGACTGATCAATTTTTTTAAAAAGTAGAAAACACAGGCCAGGCGTGGTGGCTCAAGCCTGTAATCCCAGCACTTTGGGAGGCCGAGACGGGCGGATCACGAGGTCAGGAGATCAAGACCATCCTGGCTAACACGGTGAAACCCTGTCTCTACTAAAAAATACAAAAAACTAGCTGGGCGAGGTGGCGGCACCTGTAGTCCCAGCTACTCGGGAGGCTGAGGCAGGAGAATGGCGGGAACCCGGGAGGCGGAGCTTGCAGTGAGCTGAGATCCGGCCACTGCACTCCAGTCTGGGCTATAGAGCGAGACTCCGTCTCAAAAAAAAAAAAGAAAAGAAAACACAGAAACTACTGAGATAGAGAAAATGAACATCACTACACAGGAGAGTCAAGACTGAAAAGTTAATAAGGGAATATTACGGGCCGGGTGTGGTGGCTCACACCTGTAATCTCAACATTTTGGGAGGTTGAGGGGGGCAAATCACCAGAGGTCAGAAGTTCAAGACCAGCCTGATCCATATGGTGAAACCCCCCCGTCTCTACTAAAAACATAAAAAATTAGCCTGGTGTGGTGGCAGGCACCTGTAGTCCCAGCTACTCGGGAGGCTGAGGCAGGAGAATGGTGTGAACCCAGGAGGTGGAGCTTGCAGTGAGCTGAGATCGCGCCACTGCACTCCAGCCTGGGCGACAGAGTGAGACTATGTCTCAAAAAAATTAGCTGGGCTTGCTGGCACTTGCCTGTAATCCCAGCTACTCGAGAGGCTGAGACAGGAGAATCACTTGAATCTAGGAGGTGGAGGTTGCAGTGAGCCGAGATCGTGCCACTGCACTCCAGCCTGGGCGACAGAGTGAGACTATGTCTCAAAAAAATTAGCTGGGCTTGCTGGCACTTGCCTGTAATCCCAGCTACTCGAGAGGCTGAGACAGGAGAATCACTTGAATCTAGGAGGTGGAGGTTGCAGTGAGCCGAGATCGTGCCACTGCACTCCAGCCTGGGCAACACAGAGGGACCATCTCAGAAAAAAAGGGATATTATGAACATCTTTTTGCAAATAAATTTGATAATTACATGAAATGGACACATTCCCAGGAAAATACAAATTCCCAATACAGACTCGGAAGAGACATCCTGAATTGTACAACAACAACAAAGATTTAATCAGTATTTTAGAAATCTTCTCACAAATACAAAAACGAGGCTCAGCTTGTTTTGTGAGCAAGTTCTAGCAAAGCGTTCCAGGCACAGATGATTTACATCTTATTCAAAGTCTTCCAGGAAAGACAGCCAAAGGGAACGTTCTACAGCAGATTCTCTGATGATTGGAAAATCCTTGTGCCCGATAGACAAGGGTGGTAAGAGAAGGGAAGTTAATGGCACTCTAACAAACATACACAAAATCTCTGAAACAACAACAAAAACAATCAAACCATCTAGCAGTGACGCAGGACAGGCGAGCCCCAGAGTAGGGCTTAGCTGGCGAGGGTTCTTCGCTTCGCCTAGGACAGACTTCAAAGGAAAGCTGGCAGTGGGGTAGAATAAGGCAGCTTTACTGTTGTTACAGCCCCGTGACTCTCCTGCAGGGCAGGGCTACCCCACAGGCGGTGTGTCGAGAGTAACATCTTGGGAGCAGTTCTGCAATCATACTTATACCCACCTACTTTCTTGTTTTTTTGTTTGTTTGTTTGTTTGTTTTGAGACAGAGTCTCACTCTGTCACCCAGGCTGGAGCGCAGTGGCGGTATCTCGGTTCACTGCAACCTCCGCCTCCCGGGTTCACGCCATTCTCCTGCCTCAGCCTCCCGAGTAGCTGGGATTACAGGTGCCTGCCACCACACCCAGCTAATTTTTATATTTTTATTAGAGACAGGGTTT
>NW_012117710.1:2088555-2095106 GCF_000951035.1 Colobus angolensis palliatus | reverse complement strand
TCTACTAAAAATACAAAAAATTAGCTGGGCGTGGTGGTGGGTGCCTGTAGTCCCAGCTACTCGGGAGGCTGAGGCAGGAGAATGACGTGAACCCGGGAGCTTGCAAGCTTGCAGTGAGCTGAGATCGTGCCACTGTACTCCAGCCTGGGTGATAAGAGCGAGACTCCGTCTCAAAAAAAAAAAAGAGTGGTAACTTCCAGGTCACTGCCAAGAAAAGGTAAGGTAACTTTCGGGTGTTGCCATGGCAATGCTAAACTGGCATGGCACAGGTGGACCTGTCTGATGGAGAGGGGCCTTTGGTGCCTCTTCTGTGTTTTAGCCAGTCTTCAATCTGGTCTGGAGTTGATTCTCACCTCCTACCTCAATAGTATTATACAGTCAAGCAATGCTCAATGCTGGGGATACATTCTGAGACATGCATAGAATATTATACGCATATTGCTATAATGTTATAGCTGTGTGTGCGTGTTGTTGGACGATTTTGTCATGTGTAAGTGAACGTCCACAGATCCAGCAGTGTACTTGAAGATGGCAGAGCCTACCCCACACCCAGGCTGTACGGTGTTGCCTGTGGCTCCAGGGCTCCAAATGTGCACAGCAGGTGCAGCATTGAACACTGCAGGCAACTGCAACACAATAGTGTATACCTGTGTATCTAAACACATCTAAACACAGAGAAGGCACAGTGAAAATACAGGATCAATGATTTTAAAGTGGTGTACCTGATATAGCACTCACCACGAATGGAGCTTGCGGGAGTGGAAGGTGCCCTGGGTGAGTCGGTGAGAGAGGGAGAGTGAGTGTGAAGGCCTAGGGCATTACTGTGCACCACTGGAGACTTTTTTTTTTTGAGACAGGGTCTCACTCTGTCGCCCAGGCTGGAGTGCAGTGGCTACTATCTCAGCTCACTGCAACCTCCGCTTCCGAGGTTCAAGTGATTCTCCTGCCTCAGCCTCCTGAGTAGCTGAGACTACAGGTGTGCGCCATCAAACCCGGCTAATTTTTGTATTTTTAGTAAAGATGGGGTTTTGCCATGTTGGCCAAGCTGGTCTCAAACTCCTGACTTCTGGTGATCCACCTGCCTTGGCCTCCCAAAGTGCTGGGATTATAGGTGTGAGCCACCCTTCCTAGCCTACTGGAGACTTTATAAACACTGTATACTTAAGCTATACTCTGTTTATTAAAAATATTTTTTCTTCAATAATAACCTTACCTTACTGTTACTTTGTAAACTTTAAAAAAACCTTTACTCTTTTGTAATACTTAGCTTAAAACACATTGTGGCCGGGCGCAGTGGCTCACGCCTATAATCCCAGCACTTTGGGAGGCCGAGACGGGCGGATCACGAGGTCAGGAGATCGAGACCATCCTGGCCAACACGGTGAAACCCCATCTCTACTAAAAATGCAAAACATTAGCTGGGTGCGGTGGCAGGCGCCTGTAGTCCAGCTACTCAGGAGGCTGAGGCAGGAGAATGGCGTGAACCCGGGATGCGGAGCTTGTAGTGAGCCAAGATTGCACCACTGCACTCCAGCCTGGGGCACAGAGCGAGACTCCGTCTCAAAAAAAAAAAAAAAAAAAATTGTACAGCTGTACAAAAATATTTTCTTTCTTCTTTATTCTGTAAGTTTTTTCTACTAAGGTTGGTGCAAAAGTAATGCCATTACTTTTTAATGCCATTACTTTTAATGGCAAAAACTGCAATTACTTTTGCACCAACCTAGTGTTTTTGAAACTTTTTCTAATTTTTTGTTTTCTTTTTTTTTGATGGAGTCTCGCTCTGTCACCCAGACTGGAGTGCAGTGGCATGATTTCAGCTCACTGCAACCCCTGCCTTCCTGGTTCAAGTGATTCTCCTGCCTCAGCCTCCCGGGAAGCTAGGATTACAGACACGTGCCACCACACCTGGCTAATTTTTGCATTTTTAGTAGAGACGGGGTTTCACCGTGTTGGCTAGGCTGGTCTTGAACTCCTGACCTCAGGTGATCCTCCTGCCTGGGCCTCCCAAAGTGCTGGGATTACAGGCGTGAGCCACTGCGCCCGGCCCTTTTTTCTACTTTAAAACTTTTTTTGTTACAAACAGAAATACACACATTAGCCCAGTATTAGCCTAGGCCTACACAGGGTCAGGATCGCCAATATCACTGACTTCCCTTCCACATCCTGTCCCAATGGAGGCCTCCTGCAATCCCTCCTGAAGGGCCTGCCTGAGGCTGCTTTATAGTTACTTTGTTTTTGTTTTTAATCAGTAGTATACTCTAAGATCATGATAAAAAAAAAAAGTATAGGATAGTATATACATGAACTAGTAACAGAGTGGTTTATAATCATTAGCAAGTACTGTGCACTGGACATAATTGTATGTGCTAGACTTTTCTATGACTGGTGGTGCAGAGGGCTTGTTTACCCCAGCATCATGCACGCGCGCACGCACACACACACACACACACACGAGTAACGCATTGCACTGTGACGTGACGATGGCCACCACAGCACCAGGCGATAGGGAATTTTCAGGTCCATTGCAATCTCTCATGAGACTACTGTCGGATATGTAGTTAGTCACTGACCAAAATGTCTCTATGCAGTGCAAGACTGTGTATACATTTGGTCGTAATGTTTTTCTAAAAAATAGTGTCTTATTGAACTTGCCCAGACTGGAATGCAGGGGCACAATCACCGTTCACTGCAGCCTTGACCTCCTGGGCTCAAGTGATTCTCCCACCACAGCCTCCCGAGTAGCTGGGACTACAGGCGTGTGCCACCACACCTGGCTATTTTTTTATTTTTTGTAGAAATGGGGTCTTGCTATGCTGCCCCCAGGCTGGTTTCAAACTCCTGGCCTCAAGTGATCCTCCCCCTTTGGCCTCCCAAAGTGCTGGGATTACAGACATGAGCCACTGTGCCTGGCCCATAATGTGCTTTATCTATTTAATTTGGTTATAATGCGATAGCATGATCTTTCTGTATGTGCCTGTATCTGTAACACATTATGACCAAATCGAGTTTATTCCTGGATTGAAGTGGTACCTTAACATTAGGAAATACGTGTATACATTCTCCACAGTAACAGAATAAGGAACATCTCCGGTTATCTCGCTAGCATAGGAAAAACATTTTTTAATTTTATTTTTATTTTTTAAGACATGGGCTCTCTATGTCACCCAGGCTGGAGTGCAGTGGTGCAATCACAGCTCACCGCAGGCTTGACTTCCCAGGCTCAAGCAATCCTCCCACCTCAGCCTCCCAAGTAGCTGGAACCACAGGTGTGCACCACCATGCTTGGCTAGTTTGTTTTAAACTTTCATTGGAGACAGGGTCAGACAGCGTTGCCCAGGCTGGTCTCAAACTCCTGAGCTAAAGTGATCCTCCTGCCTCAGCTTCCCAAAGTGCTGGGATTATAGGCGTGAGCCACCGCACCTGGCCAGGAAAAACATTTTAAAAAATGGAACATCTATCTATCCATAATAAAAATGCATAGCAAAGTGAAGATAATTTCCTTAACCCCAAACCTCAGCCACATGGTGTAGCAGTGTTGATTCCTGGAAGCACACGCAAGATTTTCATGAAGCTTGGCGAACTGATTGTAGAATTTAGAGCAGAATCAAGAACAGCCGAAATGCTTCACCTCCCAGGTTACAGGGCATACTGTAAATCCTTAGTAACTATGGGAGTAAGTATCATTCTAGTCCCTTCGGACAGGATGGACCGAGAGCTCAGAGAGGCACGTGTGCCTATATAAACTCGATGCTTGACAAAGGGGGTGCCAGAAATCAGCAGGAGAAAATGGACGTTCGATAAATGGTGCTTGGGCAACTGGTTATTCCTACGGGGAGGGGAGCAGAATGGCATTTAGCCATCATTTCATACCAGAAAACAGAAATCAAGGTACAAACGTGAGATGCAAAGAGCACAAGATGCAAAAAGCACACTGTGACCCTGAAGACAGACACCACAAAGGCAGACAGTACCATCTGCAACTATAGTCACAGCGAGCATGGCTGTTTATCAAAAGTCAACACAAAGAAGGTGAAAACAGAGGTTGCACACTCAGAGAAGATAATTCCAGCACACAGTAGCTGACAAAGGGTTAGCGTCTAGAATGAAGACTTCCTAAAATCCAAAAGAGAAAAATGACAATCGGATGGAAAGATGGATAAAGGCATGAATAAGCTTTCACTGAAAACAACACACAAATGGCCAAAAATGGTCCATATCAAAGTATTCCAAGAAATGGCCAGGTGCAGTGGCTCACGCCTGTAACCCCAGCACTTTGGGAGGCTAAGGCAGGCGGATCATGAGGTCAGGAGTTCAAGACCAGCCTGGTCAACACGGTGGAACCTGTCTCTACTAAAAATAGAAAAGTTAACCGGGCATAGTGGTGGCACCTGTAATCCCAGCTACTCACGAGGTTGAGGCAGGAGAATTGCTTGCACCCAGGAGGCAGCAGTGGCAGTGAGCCGAAATCACACCACCACACTCCAGCCTGGGCAATAGAGTGAGATTCCATCTCAAAAAAAAAAAAGTATTCCAAGAAATGGAAATGAAAACTTTAACAGGGCACCATTTTTGCACAGATTAGACTGACAACAATGATCACGTCTGATGATGTCAAGTTTTAGCAAGGATGTTGGTTGGCAGAGACTCTTATGCACTGATGGAGGGATAAATTGGTATGCTTGTTCTGAAAATGAACTTCCAATGATCTAGCCATGCCAACGATGTGATAGCCTTTGGCCCAAGTACAGGTAGGCCCTGTACCTAGGGCCTACCACTCCTAGGTACAGGCCCGAGAGAAACTTCTGCACCAGATCTCTAGGATAGGAAGGGCCACTACATCATTGTTCACAAGATCAAACCACCAGAAAAAACTCAATTTCCACTTAACAGATGAATGAATAAATATATGGATGTATATTCATACAATGAACCACAACACTGAACTGGAGATTAAAGAACTACAGCCATGCCTGGCCGGGCGCGGTGGCTCACACCTGTAATCCCAGCACTTTCGGAGGCCAAGGCAGGTGGATCACGAGGTCAGGAGATCGAGACCATCCTGGCTAACACAGTGAAACCCCATCTCTACTAAAAAAATATATATATAAAAAATTAGTCAGGTGTGGTGGTGGGCACCTGTGGTCCCAGCTACACTGGAGGCTGAGGCAGGGGAATGGCGTGAACCCGGAGGCAGATCTTGCAGTGAGCTGAGACTGCGCCCCTGCACTCCAGCCTGGGTGACAGAGCAAGACTCTGTCTCAGAGAAAAAAAAGAACTACAGCCATGCCCATTGGTAGATGAATCTTAAAATAATTTTGGACAGAAAAGTAAGTTGTAGGGGCCAGGCACCATGGCTCATGTCTGTAATCCCAGTGCTTTGGGAGGCTGAGATGGGAAGATGGCTTGAGTCCAGGAGTTCAAGATCAGTCTAGGCAACACAACAAGACCACATCTCAACAACAAAAAGAATTAGCTGAGCATGGTGGTGCGTGCATCTATAATCTGTTATTTGGATGGCTGAGGCAGGATGATCATTTGAGCCCAGGAGTTTGAGGCTGCAGTGAGCCATGGCTGCACCACTGCACTCCAGCCTGGCAACAAAGACCTGGCTTATTAAGGAGAAAAAAAAAAAAAAAAGCAAGCTGCAAAAGAACAGAATACATGCACTGACACCATTTTTATGTATAATTACAATAATGAACAAGTAAACACTATTTATGGATGTACCCAAAAGTAGCATAATTATTAGGAAAAGCGATGTCATTATAATAAAAATTAATTCAGACTGGTAGTCACCTCTGGGGACCAGAGCATGGGATAAAAGAATGACACAAGGTGCATAAAAGGGTCCTAGGTATTTGTTCTGTTCCTAAACTCCCTGATTTTTATATCTATTTTATATGTTATTGTATGTCAAATAGCTTTCTTAAAAAAAAAAAAGTATTGAAATTCATAAGGGCCCAATAAAGTAGTCACCTTAAAAATGTGTATTCTGGGCCAGGAGTGGTGGCTCATGCCTATAATCAATCCCAGCACTTTGGGAGGCCAAGGCAGGCAGATCACGAGGTCAGGAGATCCAGACCATCCTAGCTAACACAGTGAAACCCCATCTCTACTAAAAATACAGAAAATTAGCCGGGTGTGGTGACAGGTGCCTGTAATCCCAGCTGCTTGGGAGGCTGAGGCAGGAGAATTGCTTGAACCCAGGAGGCAGAGGTTGCAATGACCTGAAATCACACCACTGCACTCCAGCCTGGGCAACAGAGCCAGACTCTGTGGAATGAATGAATGAGTATTCTGAATTCTGGTGCCAGCCAGGACGGAGTAAACTGACTATAGCTGAGGAAGGAGAATAGGGTCTAGAGACAGCGAACATACAAGCAATTCATACTAACTTCCTAGGATTAAATCAAAAGGAAAACCCCAATTTCTATGCCCGAGTAACAGGAGGACCAGAGGCTACTCCCTTTGCACCCTGCCCGCTTTTCTGTGAGGCAGATAAAAAAATCGAAAGTAGGCCGGGTGCGGTGGCTCAAGCCTGTAATCCCAGC
>NW_012117710.1:2086144-2088200 GCF_000951035.1 Colobus angolensis palliatus | reverse complement strand
CCCTCCCACAACCATCTCTGATTGGTCCCCTCCCACAACCATCTCTGATTGGTCCCCTCCCACAACCATCTCTGATTGGTCCCCTCCCACAACCAATCAGGCTGGTCCAGGGTCCGAGTCTTCATTTGCATAGGAGTTTAACTTTGTAACTTCAATTCAGCCTCTGATTGGTCACTTTCTGCAACCAATCAGATGTTTCTACAGGAGGTAACTTTGTGATCTCACTTCAGCCTCTGATTAGCTGCTTTCTGCAACCAATTAGACCCATTGCAGGCCACTACTTCATTTACATAGGGTGTACACCGAGTAACCAATGGGAAATCTCTAGAGGGTATTTAAACCCCAGAAAATTGTGTAATCAGACTCTTGAGCCCCTGTGCTCAAGCCTGCTCCCACCCTATGGGGTGTACTTTTGTTTTCCATAAATCTCTGCTTTTGTGGCTTCATTCTTTCCTTGCTTTGTTTGTACAGTTTTGTTGTTGTTGTTTTGAGACAGAGTCTCGCTCTGTCACCCGGGCTGGAGTGCCGTGATGCAATCTCAGCTCGCTGCAACCTCTGCCTCCCAGGTCCAAGCGATTCTCCTGCCTCCCAAGTAACTGGGATTACTGGTGCCCACCACCACATCCAGCTAATTTTTGTATTTTTAGTAGAGACAGGGTTTCACCATGTTGGCCAGGCTGGCTTCAAACTCCTGACTTCAAGGATCCACCCACCTCAGTCTCCCAAAGTGCTGGGATTACAGGCAGGAGCAGCCACTGCTCCTGGCCTGTTTGTGCATTTTGTCCAATTCTTTGTTGAAGATACCGAGAACCTGGACACCCCCAACCGGTAACACAGCCTCTCTCCCCCACTGATTACAGCAAAAACTTTGGAACAGAATATAAAAATCAACTGCCTGAGGGCCTGTGAAGTGTTAATAATAGCAGGCAGACTGGAGACTGAAGTCAAAGGTTGAATAACAACTGGAAGTGAGGGTGAGTTTTGCACTGTTTTTCCCTCTGTTGACCCCCAGCGTTGACCCAAGTGTGGGCCAAATCCCAGTACTGTGCTATAGGTACTAACAGTAAAAACCCCGGGGAAAAACATGTCTAGCCAGAAGACAGAGAAAGGGGGCCCCTGGGAGACTGAGGGTGTAGAAGAAATCGCACAAAAGAATGAGCTGGAGAAAGGCCTTGCCCAGTCCTGCATATGAACCAACAGAAGTCCCAGGTTCAGGCCTGAGCTACTCCCTCAACGTTCCCAAGGAAGCATGTGAGGCTTCAAGACCTGGACCACCATGTACTCCATCCAAACCCCAGACTAATCCTCCAGGGCCCACACACCAGGGAGACCCAACCAACACTGGAAGGACTTTGAAAACTGAGCTGATGTTGGAACCGCTGCCCGTGGAAACAAAGTCAGCATGTGTGCTCTGCACCTGGCCAGCGGAACCACTGCCTCCTAAAGCAACAGCAGCAAGGCAGCCTTCTCCAGAGTGTTAAGTGGAACCCAGAGCCTCACAACACAGTATTCAAAATGTCCAGCCTCTATCCAAAATTACCGACCCACAAAAGATACAGGAAAAGCCAACCAAGGCCGGGCGCGGTGGCTCACGGCTGTAATCCCAGCACTTTGGGAGGCCGAGGCGGGTAGATCGCCTGAGGTCAGGAGTCCAAGACCAGCCTGACCAATATGGTGAAACCCCGTCTCTAGTAAAAATACAAAAATTAGCTGGGCGTGGTGGCAGGTGCCTGTAGTCCCAGCTATTCGGGAGGCTGAGGTTGGAGAATTACTTGTATCCAGGAGGCAGAGGCTGCAGTGAGCTGAGATCATGGCACTGTACTCTAGCCTGGGCGATAGAGTGAGATCCTGTTTCAGAAAAAAAAAGAAAAAGAAAGAAAGAAATAGAAAGAAAAGGCCGGGCGCGGTGGCTCAAGCCTGTAATCCCAGCACTTTGGGAGGCCGAGACGGGTGGATCACGAGGTCAGGAGTTCGAGACCATCCTGGCTAACACGGTGAAACCCCGTCTCTACTAAAAATACAAAAAACTAGCCGGGCGAGGTGGCGGGCGCCTGTA
>NW_012117710.1:2071675-2085663 GCF_000951035.1 Colobus angolensis palliatus | reverse complement strand
GAAAAGAAAAAAAAAAAAAAGCTGAGCAATACTCAAGGAGAAAAGACAATCAACAGACACCAGTCCCAGAAAAACACAGGTAAATGTTTTTAATTCATGAGGTTAAGATGAACCATCTGGAAGTGAATGAAGGATAAAATTTCTCTGCAGAAAGATAGAAACTAGAACCAAATGGAAATTTTAGAATTGAAAAAAAAAATTATCTGAAATAAAAAATTCATAGGATGCCTCAGTATTAGAATGGAGAGGAAAGGAGGAGGCTTTGAGAAACTTGAAGACAGATGACTAGAAATGGTCCACTCCGAAGAACAGAGAGTATAGAAGTTGGGTGGGAAAGGAACAGAATCTCAGGAACGTGTGGAACAATAAGCTCTATCGTTCCTGTTGCTGGAATCCCAAAAGGAGAGAAGTAATTGGAATGGAAAATTATATTTGAAGACATTATGGCCACACTTTTCCAAACTGGCTGGAAAACATAAATTTACCAATTCAAGAGCTCAGCAAATTCCAAGTAGGATAAACCCAAGGAAAACGATACCCAGGCACGTCATCCATCAAAATGCTGAAAAATAAAGATAAAGAAGCCTCAAGGGCAGCTGGAGGATGTGATAACCATGGGAAAAACAATGGCTTATGTAACTGTGGGTTTATCCTCAGAAAACACAGAACATCAACATACTTAAGGTGCCTAAAGAACTGTCAACCTACAATTCTATGTCCAGCAAAAATATCCTTCAGGAATGAAGGGTAAATGAAGATATTTTCATAGGAAGGAAAATTAAGAGGATTTGTTATCAGTGGACATTCTTTTAACAAAACCCTAAAGGAAATGTTTTCAGACTGAAAAGAAGTAATGCTAGAGGGAAACTGGAACTTAGGAATAAAGGAAAACCAGTAGAAACACAAATATCAGGGTAAATATAATACTGCTTCTTCTTAAGTTCTTTAGAATATATATAACTATTGATAGCAAAAATTGTAACATTTATCTGGGTGGTTTCCAATGTATGCAGACATAATATGTATGACAATCTTAACATAAAGATGGAGACAACTCTCCATTTATGAAATGTACTTGAAGTGGTAAAATATTTACGTAGAATGTGAAAAGTTGCACTATATACACTATAATCTCTAACACAACCACTAAAAAATACAAGATATAGCAAAAAAGCCAACAGATATATAAAGTGGAAAACAAAAAAATAATCCAACAGATGAACTTAAAACAACAAAATGGAGGCTTTAAATTCAGCCATATTAATAATCACATTAAATATGTGTATATTTTTTTGAGACGGAGTCTTGCTCAGTTGCCCAGGCGGGAGTGCAGTGGCACTCTCGATTCACTGCAACCTCTGCCTCCCGGGTTCACACCATTCTTCTGCCTCAGCCTCCTGAGTAGTTGGGACTACAGGCGCCCGCCACCATGCCTGGCTAATTTTTGTATTTTTAGTAGAGATGGGGTTTCACCATGTTAACCAGGATGGTCTCAATCTCCTGACCTCGTGATCCACCTGCCTCGGCCTCCCAAAGTGCTGGGATTACAGGCGTGAGCCACCACGCCCGGCCCTATAAATGGTTTTTAAAAACCTTTTAGAACTAATAAATGAATGTGGTAAAGTTGCAGAATATGAAATCAACACACAAAAGTCGGTAGCAGTCCTACACACTAACAACAAACTATCTGAAAAAGAAATCAAGAAAACTGTTCCCCATTTACCACAGCCACAAAACAAGAAAATACTTAGGAATAAATTTAACCAAGTAGGAGAGAGATCTGTATACTGAAAACTATAAAACATTGATAAAATAAATTAAAACACAAGTAAATGGAGAGCTATTTCATGTTCATGAACTGGAAGAATAAATATTACTAAAATGTTCATACTATCCAAAGCTTTCTACAGATACAGTGCAATCCCTATCAAAATTCCAATGTCCTATTTCGCAGAAATAGAAAAAAAAAATCCTAAAATTAATATGGAACCACACACACACACACACACACACCCCCAAGGCAATCTTGAGCTAAAAGAACAAAGCTGGAGGCATCACACTACCTGACTTCAAACTATGTTACAAAAGCCAAACTAATTAAAACAGCATGTTGGGCTGGGCGTGGTGGCTCACGCCTATAATTCCAGCCATTTGGGAGGCTGAGGTGGGTCATCACCTGAGGTCAGGAGTTCCAGACCAGCCTGGCCCACATGGTGAAACCCCGTCTCTACTAAAAATGCAAAAATTAGCTGGGTGTTGTGGCACTTGTCTGTAATCCCAGCTGCTTGTGAGGCTGAAGCAGGAGAATTGCTTGAACCCTGGAGGCGGAGGTTGCAGTGAGCCGAGATCACACCACTGCATTCCAGCCTGGGTAATAGAGCAAGATTCCATCTCTAAATAAATAAATAAAAACAGCATGTTACCAGCATAAAATAGATGCATCAGCCAATGAAGCAGAGTACAGAGCCCAGAAATGAACCCATGCATTGATGATCAATTGATTTACAGCAGAGTTACCAAGAACACACAATGGGAAAAGGACAGTCTCTGGAATAAAGAGTTACGAAAACTGGGTATTCAAAGACAGAAGAGTGAAATTGAACCCTCATCTCGTATCACATTTAAAAAAAAAAAAAACTCAAAATGGATTAGAAACTTAACGTAAGACCTGAAACTGTAAAGCTACTAGAAGAAAACAGGGGAAAACCACAGGCGACTGGTCTGGGCAATGATAGTTTGACTTTGACTCCAAAAGCTCAGGCAACAAAAGCAAAAATAGGCAAGAGAGATTACGTCAAACTGAAAAGCTTCTGCACAGCACAGGAAATAATTAATGGAGTGAAGAGACATCTTACAGATTGAGAAAAAATATCTGTAAACCACACATCTAATAAGGGCTTAATGTCCAAAATACAGAATGAACTCAAACAACTCAACAGCAAGCAAACAACTTGGGCAAAGGCCCTGAACAGACATTTCTCTAAAGAAGACACGCAAATGACCAACGGGTAATGAAAACATGCTCATCATTACAAACCATTAGGGAAATGTACAAATCAAATACACTGAAATATCACCTCACGTCTGTTAGGACGGCCAATATAAAAAAGATGAAAGAGGTCAGGTGCGGCGGCTCACGCCTATAATCCCAGCACTTTGGGAGGCTGGGGGTGTGGGGGAATGGGGAAGAATCACTCGAGGACAGGAGTTTGAGACCAGCCTGGCCAACATGGCAAAACTGTCTCTACTAAAAATACAAAAAATTAGCAGGGTGTGGTGGCACATGCCTGTCATCTCATTCCAGCTACTCAGGAGGCTGAAGCAGGAGAATTGCTTGAACCTGGGAGGCAGAGGTTGCCATGAGCCAAGATTGTGCCACTGCACTCTAGCCTGGGCAACAGAGTGAGACTATCTAAAAAAAAAAAAAAAGTGATGAAAGATAGCAAGGGTTGGTGAGAATGTGGGGCGAAAGAAACCCTTGTATACTTGCGTGGGAATGTAAATTACTACACCCATTATAGAAAACATGATGGAGGCCGGGCGCGGTGGCTCAAGCCTGTAATCCCAGCACTTTGGGAGGCCAAGACAGGCAGATCACGTGGTCAGGAGATCGAGACCATCCTGGCTAACACGGTGAAACTCCGTCTCTACTAAAAATACAAAAAACTAGCCGGGCGAGGTGGCGGGCGCCTGTAGTCCCAGCTACTCGGGAGGCTGAGGCAGGAGAATGGCGTGAACCCGGGAGGCGGAGCTTGCAGTGAGCTGAGATCCGGCCACTGCACTCCAGCCTGGGCGCGAGATTCCGTCTCAAAAAAAAAAAAAAAGGAAGAAAACATGATTGAGGTTCCTCAGAAAACTAAAAACAGAATGCCCGTGTGATCCAGCAATCCTACTTCTGGATCCCTCTCCTAAGGATGTGAAATCAGTATGTTGAAAAGTTATCTGCCCTCCCATGTTCACTGGAGCATTATTTACAATAGCCAAGTTATGGAACCAAACTGGGTGCGCACCAGTGGGTGAATGAATAAAGAAAACATGTTATACTACAGTGGAATACTATTCAGCCTTGAAAAAGCATGGCATTTTGTCATTTGCAACAATATGAATGAACCCAGAGGACATTACACCAAGTGAAGTAAGCCGTGCACAGAAAGACAAATACCGCACGTTCTCACTCCTATGTGGCATCTAAAACAACCAAACTCAGAAGCAGAGTAGAATGGTGGTTGTCAGAGGCTGGGAGGTGGGGAGAATGGGGAGATACTGGTCAAAGGGGACAAAGTTTCAGGTACGACGAATACATGGTAAGTGTTTGATGAGATGGATATATTGATTAGCTTGATTCAATCATTCCACACTGTATGTGTATATCATGACATCACTTTGTACCCCATAATTATAATTTGTCAATATAAATCTTTAAACATTTTTTATTTTTTGAGATGGAGTCTTGCTCTGTCACCCAGGCTGAGTGCAGTGGCACGATCTCGGTTCACTGCAACCTCCACCTCCCAGGTTCAAGTGATTTTCCTGCTTCAGCCTCCTGAGAAGCTGGGATTACAGGCACCTGCCACCCCACCCGGCTAATTTTTATATTTTTAGTAGAGACAGGGTTTCACTACATTGGCCAGGTTGGTCTCAAACTCCTGACCCCAAGTGATCTGCCTGCCTCAGCCTCCTAAAGTGCTGGGATTACAGACGTGAGCCACCGTGGCTGGCTTAAAATTTAATAAAATTATTTTTAAAATGTAAAACTAAAAAAAAGCAAATGTAAATAGTTTAAGTACACCAGTTGAAAGAGAGTGATTGTCAGATTGAATTAAACAAAATCCCATAGAGTCTCCAAAAATGTTCCTCCAGCTAATAAATGAGTTTAGCAAGGTCATGGGAAATAAGGTCAATAGACAAAAATTGGCCGGGCACGGTGGCTCATGCCTGTAATCCCAGCACTTTGAGAGGCCAAGGCAGGTAGATCACCTGAGGTCAGGAGTTTGAGACAAGCCTGACCAATATGGTAAAACCCCATCTCTACTAAAAATATAAAAATTATCCAGGCGTGGTGGTGGCACCTGTAGTCCCAGCTACTTGGGGGGCTGAGGCACAGGAATCACTTGAACCTGTGAGGCAGAGGTTGCAGTGAGCTGAGATCGCACCACTGCACTCCAGCCCGGGCAACAGAGTGAGACTGTCTCAAAAAAATCAATAAAAAGTGAAAAAACAATATGTCTGTAGACTAGCAACAAACAGTTGTTGGAGGCTGCCGTGAGCTGAGATTGCACCACCACACGCCAGTCTGGGCCACAGAGTACCCTGTTTGTAAAAATAATAACGATAATAAAGAATGGTTACATAAAGAAATCGGGCAATATGAAATGCTGGTGAGTATTTAGAGCAAACGGAATTCTTTTCTGTGGCGGGAGGAAACGTCCAATGCACGGCCACTCTGGAAAACAGTTTCAGTTTCTTAGACATACAGTGACCTTCTGAGCTAGCAATCCCATTGATACTGGCTGGAAGGTCTTAGCTGTGAGCCAAGGTTTGGAACCTGTCCACAATCCTCAGAGTACCTTCCCCACTTTCCCTGACATGGTTGGACATCAGTTATGGGAAATGACTTGAGTCTTGCACTGGACTGGCCCCCACTCCTCCCCTGAGAGGCTGTGGGAGCTGTCGAATAGGGTGATCCGCTCTGGGGATGTGGGGGCCTGAGAAGGATTTGTTCCTCCTCCGGCTGCCTTGCATGGATGGAGCATTTGGCAAGGGGTTATATGGGGCCAGCCAGAGTTTCCCAAGAGACAAGTGGCCCTTGTAAGAGGGGGTCATCCACAACATCTGGCTCAGTCTCAGGATTTTTTTTTTTTTTTTTTAAGACCAAGTCTCAGGTCTAAAACTCAGTCTCTTCAGACCAAGTTGGCCAGGCTGGAGTGCAGTGGTGCGATCTCGCCTCACTGCAACCTCCACCTCCTGGATTCAAGCGATTCTCCTGCCTCAGCCTCCTGAGTAGCTGGGACTACAGGCTTGAGCCACCACTCCCGGCTCATGTTTTTAATAGAGACGGGGTTTCACCATGTTGGCCAGGCTGGTCTTGAACCCCTGACCTCAAGTGATCACCTGCCTCGGCCTCCCAAAGTGTTGGGCTAACAGGTGTGAGCCACCGCGCCCGGCCTCAGGAGTTTCTTTTTGAGGGCCAGTCTTAGAAGCTTTACAGATTGCAGGATTCTGGAAGGTCCTTCCCACAGTGGTCTGACCTAGGGAGGGCCTCTATATTGCAGATGTTTCTGACCTTATAGTGTCAGACGTCCCAGACCTCAGGGTGTCAGGCGACGTCCCCAGCCTTAGGGTGTCAGATATCCCGGACCTCAGGGTGGGCCCTGGCGCTGTTTTGGAGGCGTCCTCCATAGGCGATGGATTGATCTACTGTGATTCCCCTAGTCCCGGGATGCCATGCTTAGCTTTTTGCGTCCCACCGAGTGAAATAAGCTTCTTCAGCCTGTAACCCTCGTGAGACACCGGATCTCACCACAGACCTTAACACCATTAACAGTAAAGTCAGGGACGTGTCTCTCAGAACAATGAAGAATTCCGGGTTCTCACGCAAAAAGACTCATACATAAAATGAGAGGCCCCTGCCCCGCTCTAAGAAGAGGAACCTAAAAAACATAACTCCACACCACCGCCTCCCCACACAGCACAGGGACACAGACACCGGAACAGGGAGCTGTCACCTCCACAAAGACATTCTGCCGCACAAACACCGTCCTGTCTGTTGCATGGACGTGTCTTGTACTCGGCAGGACCTGAATGACCCGTTCCACGACCGAGTTATCCTGTCACCGGAGACTTCAAGCAGTGGGTGCCCTGGTGGCTTTTCACTGCCCAACCCGCGCCCACAGGTGGCAGCTTTGACAAAGAAAGAAGAAAAAAACACATCCCCAAATTTGGGCTTACCTCCTGGCCTGATGCCAACACCTGTTACCGGATGGACGGTCTGGGCTGTGAGTTGTCCAGGGTCTTGGCATGTTGAAAAAAAGAACTGAACAAAATGCATATACAAAGCAACAAGGGAATGAAGCAAAGAAAGACAAGAAGAAAAAAAGGACAGAGGAGGAACAAAGGCACAATTCACGGAGCAAGAGAGGCTCCAGCAGATGGTTCAAGACCATCCTGATTGCAAGGCTCCCAGGGCTTTTATAGAGCCAAGAAAACTTCGCACCACCCTCTTGGTGCCCTTTAGAGGCCTCCGATTGGTTACCCCCTATGAAGGATTGGCCCTTGACCAATCAGAGGCTGAAGTGGAGGCTCGGCCTGCTGTCAATCAGAGGCTGAAGTGGAGGCATCTGTGTTGTTATCACAGGTTAAACGCGGCCTGTCTGCTGCCTCACCTTGCCTAGAACTGGCTGCACCTGTTGGTCTTTTGCTTCTCCCTTAATCCCTGGTTACTAACATTCCCTATTCTCCTGCCTGAATAGCATGGATCTCTATGCCAGAAAACTGAAAAATCATGCTCACACAAAAACCGACGCCTGCAAGTTTGTAGCAGTTTTGTTCACGTTTACCAAAGACGGAACTCAGCCTTCAACGGGTGCATAAGGAAACCGTGGTGCCTTCACACCGAGCAATACCACTCAGCAATGAAAAGGACACACGTACATACCAGGATCCATCAGACGCCTGACGCCAGCTGAAGGAAGCCAGGCTCTGAAGCCTCCCGCTGCAGGAGTCCTGGGTCTGGGTGATGCCGCAGGGTGGCTGGAGGGAGCAGCTCACAGCACTGGGAGGGGCACAGGGCGGGCTCGGGGGTTCAAGGAAGGCTGGTTGCAGAGGCTCGGCACCTGAGAGCTGTCTTTGAGGAGCTGCACCTTGATTTTGGCGGTGGTTACGCGACTCTGTGCATTCGTTCAATTCTTAGAATTGCACACCAGGAAAGCTGACTTTTACTCTATGTCAATTCAAGCAAACTGTAAAAAGAAAGATGTATTCAAAATATTTTTTTTTTTTTTCTGAGAAGAAGTCTTGTTCTGTCGCCCAGGCTGGAATGCAGTGGCACAATCTCGGCTCACTGCAACCACTGCCTCCCAGGTTCAAGCGATTCTCCTGCCTCAGCCTCCCAAGTAGCTGGGATTGCAGGCGCGCACACCACGCCCGGCTAATTTTTGTGTTTTTCGTAGAGACGGGGTTTCACCGTGTTGGCCGGGCTAGTCTCGAACTCCTGACCTCAAGTAATCCACCTACCTCAGCCTCCCAAAGTGCTGGGATTACAGGAATGAGCCACCGCACCCAGCTAAATACTTTTTTCCTGCCTATTAGCAATAGCCATCAGAATAACATGGGGGAAAGAGCCCATTTAAAACAATAACAACATGAAATTTAAAAAGCTTCAGGTCTGGGAAAAAATGCCACGACCTTACAGTGAACATCAATGAGCACTGGGGTGTTGCTTTTGCAGCCCTGGGGTGTTGTTCTTGTTGGAAGTGACAGAGCCCACCGGAAGCTGCACGAGCAGAGACAGAGGTGGGTGGTCTCACTGGCTCCCCAGGCCAGCTGGTTGCAGGACCACAAACGAGGCGTGTGTGGGCGCCGTGGTGTCTCTGCTCTAAACAACTGCTGCTCTCCCTGGTGAATTTTAACTCTGTGTGTGTGTGTGTGTTGTATGTGCACAGGCGTACACACACAGAGTTAAAATGGCTTGGCGGTGGTTACGTGACATGGGTTGCGTGTGTGCGTGGGTGTCATGGGCTGAGAGTTCCAGTCCCAAGCGCCAGTGCGTGTGAATGGGATCTTGTTTGGAAACAGGGTCTTTGCGGATGATCAAGGTAAGATGAAATCATTAGGGTGGCCCCTAATCTAATATGACCGGTGACCCCATTAAAAGAGGGACATTTGGACACAGAGACAGAGATGCACGTGTGAAGACGAAGGCAGAGACCGGGTGAATCTTCTAGAAGCCAAGGGATCATCCAAAGCTGCCCTCCAAGGATCGTAAGCTAAATGAGAGAGCCAGGGACGGACTCTCCCTGACAGCCCTGGAAAGGAACCAGCCCTGCCCATGCCTGGCTTGTGGGGGTCCGGCCTCCTGAGCTGTGGTACAATATGTTTCTGTTGTTGGGACTCCCTAGTGTGTGGCACTTTGTAAAGGCAGCCCTAGCAAAGTGAGGCGGTGTGTACGCTGCTACTTAGTGCGTTTGTACTACTTAGCCTTTAATAAACACCATGGAAGATGCCAAGTTAATTCAGAGAACAGATACACACACAAACACACAGATACACACACATACACAAGCACACAAACATACGCACATACACACAAAACACACACATACACACAAACACACACACAAACGCAACCCACACAAACACAAGTGCACACACAAACATACACACTCACACATACACAAACACACACACATACACACACAAACACATACACAGACCCTGTTTCCAAACAAGGTCCCATTCACATGCACTGGCGGTTAGGACTTGAACACTCACCGCATGACACCCCCACATATGCAACACACACACACACACACTTAGGGAGGGCCAAGGCAGGTGGATCACCTGAGGTCAGGAGTTCAAGACCAGCCTGGCCAACATGGTAAAACCCCATCTCCACTAAAAACACAAAAATTAGCCAGGTGTGGTGGTGCACGCCTGTAGTCCCAGCTACTTGGGATCCTGAGGCAGGAGAATCACTTGAACCCGGGAGGAAGAGGTTGCAATGAGCTGAGATTACACCATTGTATTCCAGCCTGGGTGACAGAGTGAGACTCCATCTCAAAAAACAAAACAAAACAAAAAACAAAATTTAACCCAGTGCCTTAGTTTTCTATGGCTGCTGTAATGAATTGCCACAAATTTAGGTGGCTTAACATAATACAAACCTATTCATACAGTTCTATAGGTTAGGTGTAAAGTCCGAATCGGGTCTCCCCGGGCGAAAACCAAGGCGTCCACAGGGCTGATTCTTTCTGGAGGCTTGGGGAGAATCTGCTTCCCGGCTTTTCCAGCTCCTGGAGGCATCCACATGCCCTGGCAAGGGGCCCTTCCTCCATCTTCAGAGCCCACAGAGCAGCATCTTCTGTACCCAGATGTCCCAGGCCCCCCTCTTTTTTTTTTTTTTTTTTTAGGCAGAGTCTTGCTCTGTTGCCCAGGCTGGAGTGCAGTGGCATGGTCTCAGCTCACTGCAAGCTCCGCCTCCCAGGTTCACCCCATTCTCCTGTCTCATCCTCCAGAGTAGCTGGGACTACAGGCACTTGCGACCACGCCCAGCTCATTTTTTGTATTTCTTTTTTAGTAGAGACAGGGTTTCACCGTGTCATCCAGGATGGTCTCGATCTCCTGACCTTGTGATCTGCCCACCTTGGCCTCCCAAACTGCTGGGATTACAGGCATGAGCCACTGTGCCTGGCCCCTCTCAGGCCCACCTCTTATAAGGACCTTTGTGATGACCTCAGGCACACCTGGAGAACCCGGGAAACTGCCTTCTGCAGAGCCCTGCCTGAGTCCCCATTGCCACACAAGACACCAGGGTCACCAGTCCTGGGGGTCCAGACCTGGGCATCTTCAGGGCCATGGCTCTGCCCACTGCACATAGCAACATCAAAGCACAGACACAGAACCCCACTTCCGTCAGCCCTTTATTCTGTGTGAGCACGTGGAGATTGTATCTGGGTTTAAAATTCAAGAGTGACACAGAGTATGAATTGCAAAATGTCATATTTTGGTTTGGTGAATGCAAATTTTATTTCGTATGTGAGATATGTTACTAAAATTGGCTGATATATTTTTAATTGAAATTTACTCTTAGTTGTTTTTTTTTATTTGTTTGAAACAGAGTCTCACTCTATCACCCAGGCTGGAGTGCAGTGGTGCCATCTCGGCTCACTGCAACCTCCACCTCATGGGTTCAAGCAATTCTCCTAACTCAGCCTCCCGAGTAGCTGGGATTACAGGCATGTGCCACCAAGCCCAGCTAATTTTTGTACTTTTAGTAGAGACGGGGTTTCGGCATGTTGCCTAGGCTGATCTCGAACTCCTGACCTCAGGTGATCTGCCCACCTCAGCCTCCCAAAGTGCTGAGATTACAGGCATGAGCCACCGCGCCCAGCCAATTTTATTTTAAAACTAAAGAATGAGTCAAGAAAATAAAGATGTTGCCTAAATTGTAGCTTTGAAGATATTTTGGTTTTATAAAATTAACTTATTTTTTGACTGGAATAATCATATACATGAAATTCAATAAAATAAAATGTTCACAGCTGCATTCCTGTCCTTGCCATTATTATTATTATTTCCTTGAGACAGGGTCTTGCTCTATCATCCAGGCTGGAGTGCAGTGGCACAATCACGGCTCACTGCAGCCTTGACTTAACCCCAGGGTCAGGTGATCCTTCTACCTCAGCTTCCTGCATAGCCGGGACCACAGGCTTGTGCCACCACACCTGCCTAATTTTATTTTTTTTTTTGAGGTGGAGTCTCGCTCTGTCTCCCAGGCTGGAGTGCAGTAGCGCAATCTCAGCTCACCACAACCTCCGTCTCGCGGGTTCAAGCGATTCTCCTGCCTCAGCCTCCCAAGTTGCTGGGATTACAGGTGCACGCCACCATGCCCGCCTAATTTTTGTATTTTTAGTAGAAACGGGGTTTCTCTATGTTGGCCAGGCTGGTCTCGAACTCTTGACCTTGTGATCTGCCTGCCTCAACCTCCCAAAGTGCTGGGATTACAGGTGTGAGACAATGCGCCTGGCCACACCTGCTTAATTTTTGTATTTTTAGTAGAGACGGGGTTTCATCATGTTGCACAAGCTGGTCTCAAACGCCTAGGCTCAAGCAGTCCTTCCTCCTTGGCCTCCCAAAGTGCTGGGGTTACAGGTGTGAACCACCACACGGCCTCCTTATGGGACTGTATCAAAAGTCACAAGGAGCCGCCATGAGCACTCCACGCTGGAGACACTTCCCACCCTGAGGCTCCAGGCTCTGCAGGCGCGGGATGCACCCCAGTAGCAAGGCCCCTAAACCAACGTGCTACCCTCGGACGAGGATCACTGTCCTTCCAGCTGGGGGTGAGGGTCCCCACCTCTCCCCGGATTGCCCCCCTCGGGCCGGCCACCGTGAGGGTCTGTCGCCTGCAGCACTCACTCCTGGACCACTTTCCAGGTTGAGAAGGGAGCCCAGGTTCCATCACTGACCAGCTTCCAGGCCTTGGGCAAGTTCTGAAACTTCTCTGTGCCCCGTTTCCACACTTGTAAATGGGATGACAATGATTCTGACTGTCAGAGCTGAAATGAGGCTGGTACATACTGGTGTGGGGTCCGTTTCAACCAGGCAGTGCCAGGGTCCTGCCAGTCATCGCCATCGTCATTGTTATTGTTGAGATGGCGTCTCACTCTGTGGCCCAGGCTGGAATGCAGTGGTGCGATCCTAGCTCACTGCAGCCTCGCCTTCCTGGGCTCAAACAAGTCTCCCATCTGAGCCTCCCGCGTAGCTGGAACTCAGGTGCACACCACCACACTCGGCTAATTTATTAATTTTTTTAGAGACAGTGTCTCATGATGTTGCCCAGGCTGGTCTTGAACTCCTGGCCTCAAGTGTTCCTCCTGCCTCAGTCTCTCATAGTGTTTGAATTACAGGCGTGAGCCACCACGCCAGACCCAGTTATTAAATGTTTTGAACATCACTCGTATCTGTCCCCACACGGTTATTGTGAGGACAACAGGAGTCCATTCTCGTAAACTTTGGAGAGCAGGGCCTGGCACACAGCAAGGGCTCCGCGAATGTTTTTATCGTTGCATTTCTCAGGCAGGCAGACTCCCCCCAGACCCACCCCATCGTTACAGATGGTAATTCCAGAGAAAACACCTTTAATTCCCAACACCCATATATGAAATCTCATGGAGGGACCGATACCGGGGCTGTGATCCATCGCTGTGGTCAGGGAGATGGGGTTCTCTGATTGGCTCCGATTGGTTCATGGCTCCACCCCTTTGGTGGGGACGGCATCCCTGGGGGTGCAAAGGAAAGAGGCTCTGAGGCCCGGGAAGTGGTTGCTGGGTGGATATTAACACACACACATGCACACGCGTGCACACACACAAGCATGCATACACACGTGCACATGCACACACACACACACGTACACATACAGTGCACACACGTGCACTCACACATGCACACATGCACAAACGCACACATGCACACACATACACACATGCACACACACAAACGTGCACACACACCAACACATACACACACATATGCACACACACGCACACACAGGTACACACACACATGCACACACGCACACAAATACACATGTGCACATACACACAAACGTATACACACAAACGCACTCACACACACGGAAAAGAAAAAAGAAAAAGAAATGTCTTCTCCACCAGGGCATATAAAAACCCACTTTACATAAAAGGAGAGAGTTATGATGTTGCTGCATTGAAGACAATATTATAAAGATGTAATTTCCCTCCAAGTTAGTCTATAAATTTAAAGCAATCCCACACAAAAGCCCAGCAAGCATTCTGCAATGTGGGATCGTGATTCTAAGGCTCATCTGAAGAATGCTCACATGAGAACAGCCGAGAAAAATGTGGAAATAGAAAGGAATAATGAAGAGGGCTTACCCTATTAGACATTAAAATGCATCACTAGCTAAGCCAGCGAAAGCAACCTGAATCTGGGGAGGAAGAGACAGATAGATCAATGAGTGAGAACGCAGGAGCCGGGAACAGACAGGACCTAGATGAGGATTTAGTGAGAGGTGGGAGTGGCATCTCGCATCAGTGGGTGTAGAATGGATTGCTCCGTAACCGTACCGAACATCTGGTCAATCATTTGGAAGAAAATTCCGAAGCTCTCTACTTTGTATGCCAAGCCGAAATAAATCCTGGAATAGTAAATGTTTAAGATAAAAAGATATTGGGCCAGGCGCGGTGGCTCACGCGTGTAATCCCAGCACTTTGGGCGACCAAGGCGGG
>NW_012117710.1:2068544-2070760 GCF_000951035.1 Colobus angolensis palliatus | reverse complement strand
TTTTTTTTGTATTTTTAGTAGAGATGGGGTTTCACCATATCGGCCAGGCTGGTCTCAAACTCCTGAACTTGTGATCTATCCACCTCGGCCTCCCAAAGTGCTGGGATTACAGGTGTGAGCCACTGCATGCAGCGCTTGGTGTGGTTTTTTGGTGGGTAGAGTCCGTCTGCCTGTCTGGCCCCCCGGGTCCCATAGCTGCAGGTGGCAGTGCTGCAGCCCTCTCTGGAGACTTGGCACTTGGAGTTGTCCACCCTGATGGGATGGTGTGTCATGAAGCTCGGTCCCCACCCCTGGTTGCTTGCGGTAAGTTCCCGACAGACCCAGGGCAGGACAGATGCTGTGATTCCTTCTGTGTGGCAGAGTCCTCTGTGGGATCAGGCAGAGGCCTCATAGGGCATATGGCATTCAAGCAGCTCAACTCCTCCACTCTCCTCCCCCGTCAGAGGAAGGGCAGGTGGAGCGGGGAACTGGCAGCGTCCTGGCTGTGCTGGTCTGCGAGGGCCGCCATAACAAACACCCCAGGCTGGCCAACTTAAACCACAGACATTTATTGCTCACAGCTCTGGAGGCCGGAAATCCTCATTCAAGATGTGGCAAGGCTGGTTCTTCCTGAGGCCTGTCTCTTTGGCTTGCGGATGGCCGTCTCCTCCCTGGGGCCTCACATCGCAGGCCCTTTGTGGTCTGTGTTCAAATCTCCTTTTCCAGCCAGGCGCGGTGGCTCACGCCTGTAATCCCAACACTTTGGGAGGCCGAGGCAGGAGGATCACCTGAGGTCAGGAGTTCAAGACCAGCCTGGCCAAATGATGAAACTCCTTCTCTGCTAAAAATACAAAAATTAGCTAGGCGTGGTGGTGGGCGCCTATAATCAACTACTCGGGAGGCTGAGGCAGGAGAATCACTTGAACCCGGGAGGTGGAGGCTGCAGTGAGCCGAGATCGCAACACTGCACTCCAGCCTGGGCAAAAAGAGCGAAACTCTATCTCAAAAGCAAAACCAAACAATTCTCCTCTTCCTCCTGAGAACACCCCCTAATTACTAGGAAAGAATTCCTGTCTCAGGCTCTGGCTCGCGGGAACTCAGCCTAAAACAGTACCAGACGTGGCCCTGCAGACCTGAAGGATGAACTCTTGATCCTGCCCTCACCCACTGGGCAGATGGCCGGGGGCCCCTGGTAACAGTCTTTGGCAGGCTGGGAAGTTCTCTGAAAGGTAAAAGACACGCAACTGTGTCTAGTACCTTCTACCATGAAGACAGAAGCACCAGGCTCAGTAGGCTGTGTTAGTTGCAGAGGCAGATTATTCTGCGTGAGGTAAAACAGCCCTGCCACACTCATCAAAAGGCATGGAAAATGCCGGGTGTAAGTGGCGCTTTGATGCAAGGACTCTACCACAGCTCAAGACTCAGATTCCAGGAATCCTGCCGCTTGGGCCATTTGGCTGGCAGATCCTGTGGCGCTCAAGGCACCTGCGGAGGGTGAGTGTGCTGGGTAGGACATCAGGCCAGCCACAGTACCGTTCTGTAGCATAGGGCAAGATCGGAGTCCCGGAGCAAGTCCACGCCGCAGCGGGGAATCACATCCAATTCCAAACAGCAGCTCCTGGCTTGCTGGTGGGCCTGGTCCTGGCCGGGCATCTAACCACGGGGTGTCCAGTGACTGTGCCACCTGCAGGCTGCCCACCCCAAGCCGGAGGCTGAGAAACTCACCAAGCTACGAGCGCACACTGGCCCATCAGCAGGACCGGGCTTGGCCAGCTACACAGAAGGATGGCCCGGACGCTGATGTCTCCTGATTGCTGCTCCCATGACTCTGTATCTTCTCACTCCTGTGGGTTCAAAGATGGGCTGATGAGGGAGAGAAGGCTGGGCTCGTGGGAGCTGAGAGTGGGCAGCCCAGCAGGCCGCACCCCCGTGTGCAGAGAGAACGGACGCAGGGTAGGGATCCACACAGACTCCTGAGCAGCGGCAAATGGCGTGGCTGCTGGGCTTGGGAGGTGGAAGGAGCAAGATTGGAATACTGGGGACAAATAATTTTGGAAGAGACATAGGGGACCTGCAGGAGTGGGCTCAAAGGACGAGAAGCTGTGCAGCTCATGGTGGCACCCACCAGAGGGAGCCTATAGCAGACGAGGCTCTGAGAAAACAGGTGGAAAGGATGGCTCATGCCGGGACGCCAGCCAGCCTCCATCCTCAGCCAACCAGCCTCCACCCTCAGCCAA